>NW_026055511.1:0-538682 GCF_023757995.1 Alternaria metachromatica | reverse complement strand
CCCCCCCCCCCCCCCCCCCCCCCCCCCCCCCCCCCCCCCCCCCCCCCCCCCCCCCCCCCCCCCCCCCCCCCCCCCCCGCCGCTGAAGCCGTACACCACTTCAACCTCATCTCTACTTCCATCGCTCCTCCGAGGTTTCATCACTCTCAGCTCAGCTCGTAGGCAAAAATGACGTTCAATCCGCGTCGCACAACCTCCGACTCGCTCCCTCGCCGAGAAGTTTGATAGCACAATCCCCATCTTCTCCACCACCATCACACAAGTCCATCTCCACGACCAAGGAGCTCAATCTCAGAGCCTCCCTCTCGGTGCTCCTAGGTGAGCACAAACATGTGAATGACATCGGCTACCTGCATAGGGGCACTTTTTTCCAACTAGATGATGCACGTTACAAGGCAAGGTCGCACTGACAGCTGTCAAAATCTCTGGTGCGTCGTGACATGAGCGCGAAGTCATGGTAGTGTCGGTAGTGATGGACCATGGGCGCGGAGATTGTTGCTGTTACGGTGGTAGCTTGAGCGGCTATTCCGAGGGGAGCACGTGTGATGAGTTGGACGAGGCGATGTTGTACGAACATGCGTATGGAGTCGGAGTTCGACTACGTGACCATTGCTTGAAGCTCGGTATGGAAGACCAGATGCACAGTTTGGGGCTGTGTATATGAGCTGACAACGGACGATCAAAGCCTCACCGATGTTGTTCAGTAAGTGTGATATGCATGCTGGCACAGTGGAGGGATGATCATGCCAGCAAAACTGCAATGTAGTGCAAGCATGGACAAGAATATATTACTAGATACCAAGAAGGAAATCGAGCAAGCTCGTACAGTTCGACTATTACATACAAATATAAGAAAAAGAATTAACCAGACGTCTGCCACCATGTATGTACAAACTCTCCATGCCACGAACGTGGTCCAAGAGGTGGGAGACCGGTCAAGCTCTGTCCATGTACTGATGAGGTACCAGAACATGCCTCATGACTGAGACAGTGTTGTGTAGAGCTATCGGTATAATAACACAAGACTCGTCGCGTGGTTGTCCATGGTCATACTGCAAGTGTAGCTGGCGTGTGTATGACTTGCGAATGATCGAGTGTGCGTCGAGTGTTCTGAATCGAAGGTAGGAGATGGTGCAATCGAGCAGCTGATATGGCGGTTGTCGTAGTGCGATGTAAGAGTCGAAGAATCTTCTCATCGTGAAGAGGTTTACTCCTCATCGTCTTCGGCCGCGCCAACTTTGGTGTCCCAAAGGGGCCCACCCTGTGGGTTAGGAGCGGGAGCAGCTTCAGCGTTGCGCCCCCAAACTGGCCTTCTCCCTGCGTCAGGAGCGGGAGCAGCTTCAGCGTCGCGCCCCCAAACTGGCTTTCTCCCTGCGTCAGGAGCGGGAGCAGCTTCAGCATCGCGTCCCCAAACGGGCTTATGCTTCTGTGGGTTAGGAGCGGGTGCTGCTTCAGCGTTGCGTCCCCAAACAGGCTTCGTTCCGGGATACACCCACTTCGGTGGGCCAGGAGCGGGAGCAGCTTCAGCGTCGCGTCCCCAGACGGGCTTATGCTTCTGTGGGTTGGGAGCGGGAGCAGCTTCAGCGTTGCGTCCCCAAACGGGCTTCGTTCCGGGATACACCCACTTCGGTGGGCCAGGAGCGGGTGCTGCTTCAGCGTTGCGACCCCAAACGGGCTTCGTTCCGGGATACACCCACTTCGGTGGGCCAGGAGCGGGAGCAGCTTCAGCGTCGCGTCCCCAGACGGGCTTATGCTTCTGTGGGCTAGGAGCGGGTGCTGCTTCAGCGTTGCGTCCCCAGACGGGCTTATGCGTTGCTTCAGCGGGTGCTGCTTCAGCGTTGCGTCCCCAAACGGGCTTTCTCGTTCCCTCAGCAGCGGGTGCAGCGACGGGAGCGGCTTCAGCATCACGCCCCCAAACGGGCCATCTCGTTCCCTCAGCAGCGGGTGGAGCGACGGGGGCAGGAACTGGCAAGGCGGCACTGTAAACAGTGACCGACAGGATGGCGGAGGCGATGAAGGCGGAGATCTTCATGATGTCGAACTTGGATAGATCGTGTGGTAAAGTATCGTGAAGGTTGGAGAGGATCGACTGTTGATCAGATGGTTGATGCTGATCCTTGAAGGTGCAGACGATGTCGAAAGATATTGGTGCGTGCTGGGGAGAGTACTTAAGTTCGAGAGGGAGATGTAATCACACGAGAGAACCTAACGGAGGCGTTCTTTTTCTCTATTGACACCCCAGAACATGAATAGGCCACATTGTTGCTCAATAGACCTTCGGGTCGCCCAAGTCCGATAAGTGAAGGCAAGCCCTCAAAGGGATCACTCTGAATGGAGGTCGGTTAAGCCCCAAAGCAAGGTTATCCAGAGCAAAGAGGTCTTCCAGGCCTTCGGGGGCGCTATGGATTACGGATAACTTGGTCCGAGAAGATTCAAAGCTCGCGGGGAGACGGCGAGCATACGCTTTGCGACAAGTGCAACAAGGGATTACTACAACGTTGAAAGCGAACGAGTTCTGGTGTTGTGATTACCTCTTTTGGGTCTGAATAGCTTCAATAGAAAAAAGAGGCTTGGCACGGCTCGCGTGCACTCGATATCAGCACAATGACGCGCCACATTATGAAAGATTGATTTTACTGGATCAAAGAACGCCTTCTGGAAGGTTCACGAGTAAACGACTCAGGATTGAGGTATCGGCGTTAAGGAGGCGGCTCAAAGGTGGAGTAGCTTTCATGGAGGTGTGATCGAGCAATATTACGCACATTAGCGCATGTCGAGACTGAAATCATCTTTGAGATCGAGAGAAAGAGACTTCAGGTCCACCAATGATTTTGAATCGATCGCAACCTGCGATCTGTAGGACAATGGGCTCGCCCGGTTGACGTAGGAGGACCATGATGCAAGTGACTCTGCGAGGGCTTCCGAAAGAGCCGTTGTCCTGGGACAGCAGCGGTTCGACCAGCCGTAAACGGTAGATACGCTGAGAGGCGGAGAATATAGCATTATCGGCAAGACAATAACGCAAGTGTTGCTCGCATGCAGGGTGCGCTTGGGGGCGTCTGACGACATATTTCGATGGAAAAGAAACACCTGCATGAATGCTCCTTGCAGTGCACCGTGTGCCACGTGGGAAGGAGACCCCTAGTCTGAATCCTTTGAATCGCGAACGGTTCCTGTTGGGCTTGGGAGTCTATTGGCAACGCAAGACTGATGGGATTACTGTCAGGGGAATCGTCAGCCAGGCTCGATGCGCCCTCTGAATACGAACGTTTTCACTCCATGAGCTCTTTCGAAGTCGCCGGTTTCAGCTGGTGATATGAATGCGAAGGACTCGAGAGACAGGAACACGTCGTGGTGTGTGTTGGGTTGTCTGAGCAGCCGCCTGGTCGATGAGGAGCTGATTAAGCTAGCGTCGCACGTGGCACCGCGCCAAAAGTTGCCGCGGGAAATCGTCGCGAATCACTGTGAGACGCCCATGAAAGTATGCATGCGAGAATAGCCAGGTCCACGGCGCCTGCGTTCAGAACGGTGCTTTCGAGCTTGTCGAGGCGGCGGTCAGCATGGGTCTGCTCGTCCTCGCAGGCTGGTAGCGGACGAAGCCGCCGACACATTACCACCCAAACGTCGGAGAAGCCCTACTACATCACCACGCCAATATTCTATGTCAATGCTGCCCCGCATGTCGGCCACCTGTATACCATGGTCCTCACGGACGTCATAAAGCGGTGGCATGAACTCAAAGGAGAAAAGGCGTTGCTATGCACCGGAACAGATGAACATGGCCTGAAGGTGGTTTACCTGGCAATGTGATAGTACTGCACTAAATCTGTAACAGGTTCAGAGAGCAGCTGCAAAAGCTGGCATTGACCCGAAACTGTTCTGCGATAAGGGTGCCGAGATCTTCAGAGTACGCATGCACGCATAACGAGCCCCCGCCATCGTTACTTACCTGTACGAGGAACTTGCAGCCAAAGCCGAGATCACGAACGATCACTTCGTACGGACGACGGATAGAGAACACAAGGAAGCTGTCGAGTATGCATGGGTACGAGAACTTGAGTTCAGACGGTGGAAAGCCATGTAGCTGATGGCGGACAGTTCCTGCTACAAGAGAAGGGCCTCATATACGAGCAGAAGCATGAGGGATGGTATTCAGTCACAGACGAATGCTTCTACCCACAGTCTGCCGTACAGCCATATCTTGACCCACCTACAGGGAGGAAGATGATGGTAAGATTTTGCTGGGGCGCCACTGTCAATCGATCTGACCAGGCTACAGACATCGATTGAGACTGGTAGTGAAGTAGAGTGGTCTTCAGAAGTCAACTATCACTTCCGACTCTCGGCCTTCCAGGATAGGTTGCTCGAATTCTTCAAGAACAACCCCGAATGGATAACCCCGGAGCACCGCATGAAGGAGGTTGTGCAAGCGGTCGAATCAGGATTGGAGGACCTGTCTGTTTCTCGACCGTATGAACGATTAACGTGGGGTATTCGAGTTCCCGGAGACGACTCGCAGACCATCTACGTATGGCTCGACGCGCTGATGAACTATGCGACTAAGGCCGGATACCCGTGGACACCAGGCCGCGAACAAGCCGGAGGCTGGCCCGCGGACTGTCATGTCATCGGCAAGGACATTGTGCGGTTCCATTGCATTTACTGGCCCGCCTTCCTCATGGCTCTTGGACTTCCATTGCCCAAGAAGATTCTGACACACGCTCACTGGACTCTTGGAGGGTCAAAAATGTCCAAATCTACTGGCAGGGTTGTTGATCCTTTCCACGCCCTTGATCGGTTCGGTCCGGATGTTATGCGCTTTTACATGGCTCGCGAGGGTGGTATACAAGACGATGCGAGCTATGACAATTTCCGCATCATTGGTTTGTACAACAAGTTCTTGAACCAGCAACTCGGCAACCTGGCTTCTCGTGTTACACGAGGCAAGAAATGGAGCGTCCGTGGCGCAGTCGAGCGTGTTGGTGGGTGGCCAGCGGAGGAGTGGGCGGAAGGACCAGGTTCCAAGTTCCGGAATAATTCTCTTGCTACCATCGCCTCGCAAGTAGATGCATCTTTTGATGCCTACGATCCGCGTAAAGCCGTGTCTCAAATCGCAGAGTTTGTCCGAGGGGTAAGTCTGGACACTCTTCTTTCTGCCATCCTACTAACTGGACCAAGTCGAACGCTTTCTTCCAGATGTCGCAACCATGGGACAAGGTCTTGACCTTTGGCCCAGGAGAGCCTGGCGAGGATGTCGACAAGATCATCTATCTTGCCGCTGAAGCACTTCGAATCACCGGTATCCTATTACAGCCATACATGCCGAACAAAGCACGCATGCTACTTGATCAGCTAGGCGTACAGCAAGATCGAAGAACCTTTGAATACTGCAAGCCTGGCGCTGATCTAGACTACGGAACTCCGTTGGTGGAGCTGGGTGCAGCGCACAAGGGTGTGTTGTTTCCCCCACTGCCGAGCGAGGGATGAGAGTCAGGTGTGGTGTACTATATGTATTTGTAGTTGCGAAGCATGGGCAATGAAATAACTCCAGAAGTGAATACACGTACACTCTGTGAAAATATGGAGCGCGTGACTGCGTCAATATTCAAGTCGCTTGAACCTAATCGCGCAAGTGTGCTGTCGTAACGGAGTTTCTTAGAAGTACATTCTAACCCTCAAACATTGCTCGACAGGTGAGTTTGGTCAGGAGCTGATCCCGTGTGGCTGGTGCCTAATGCCAAGACTACATCATCGGCCGTCGCGAACTTTGGATTTCTGAGTGAACATTCTCTACGACAGCACAGTCACAAACACCACAACACCTCCACAACTTTCGCTCCTGAAGCTGCATCGGAGCCTCCCAAAATCTTCACATATTTCTCTAGCGGTTGCGAAAGCACAACACAAAGCATCGCGCACGCGCCTCCACGCAGGATCAATTCACCATGGCCGCCCCCAAGCCGGGCGGCTTCAAGATGTCGCTGGGCGCACTGAAGACGAAGCCAGGGCTGAAATCTTCTCCCGCACAGAAAGACACCAAAAAGACCAAGCTTTTGCTCGGTGACGACGAACCAGACGATTCGAATACGCAACAAGAGATCACGGGATGGGACGCAGCAGAGGGCGGCGCTGTCGATGCCAACGGGAAAAAAGAGAAGGAGGGACCGCGCATCATTCCAGCTTTGCCCAACCGCGATTGGCGAGCAGAGGCACGGCGGAAACAACTTGCGAAAGCACCCCATCAGCAAGCGCAAAATGTCACGGTTGATGAGAGCAAGATGGAGGAGCCGAAGGTGCAATATGGCCTTACGATCATCAAGAAAGACGAAGCGCAAGAAAATGGAGCTGCGGAAGCTGAAGCCGCGGAGCCGATGGAGGTGGAGCAAGACAATCTCACGGAAGAGCAGCGGCTCGAGAAGAGGGCACTCGATGCGCTGATCAGCGGCAAATCCACGGACAACGATCTCGTGATTCCTGTGCAATCAGAAGAGGACGCACTCTTAAACGATCTCAACAATGCGCCCGACGCGCCCACCCTCGAAGCATACAAAGCAACCCCGATTGAAGGCTTCGGCGCGGCGCTCCTACGTGGTATGGGTTGGAAGGACGGCGATGCAATAGGCAAGAACGGTCCTGTTGCGAAACCGAAAGAAGTCAAACGGCGACCAGCGCTGCTTGGCATAGGCGCAAAGGAAGACGCTGCAATAGGCGTTGAGCTAGGGGAATGGGGTGGTGGCAAAGGCAAAGGGAAGAAGGTCGCGCAGAGCTACAACCCCGTTACGCTGCGGAACAAGGTTACCGGTGAGATGATCACAGAAGAGGAGCTAAAGGCCAAACTGGAGGCTCAGAGCTTGATCCCAGACGAGAAGCCATCACGAAGCAAGAGCAAATACGACGACGACAGCGAAGACGACGAGCGAAGGCGCGAGAAGCGGAAAGAAAAGCGAGATGACCGCGACCGCGACCGCCGACGCGACGACGACTATGACAGCGAACGGAGAAAAGACAAAGACCGTCGAAGAGACAAGGACGATTACTACGACAGCGACCGCCGCCGAGACAAGCGGAGAGAGCGAACACGAGACGACGACTATGATAGCGAGCGCAGGCGCGAGAAGCGAAGAGAACGTAGCCGCAGCCCCGACGACCGAAAAGAAAAGCGCCGCGATCGGTATCGTAGCAGGAGTCGAGACTCGAAGCGCAAGAGCGATAGGAGGGACCGTAGTCGCAGTCGAGACTCGGATGATCGCAGGAAACGGAGGAGAGATAGGGAGTATGAGGATGAGGAGAGGTATGAGAAGAGGCGTAGGGATGATAGGAACTATAAGTAGTGTTTAGATGGGTTGGGCATAACGGTATCAGACAGTATGAAGCTGCATGTACCTGGCGTTTTGGATCGGCATCTTACGGGCATAGCATAGGCATGAATGGGCATCTTCATGATGGAAGTATGTAATTCAAGCTGAAGTCTGACCAAGAAGTTCGAAAGATATATGAATAAGTCATACGACCGTACAGATCGAGTGTTGTCCAAAACTTGTTGACAACACATCGACTCGTACTTTTCAATTAATATCGTGTGCAAGCTACAAACGCGAAATAATACTTTATGTGAAATCGAACTAATTGTAATTTTTTTATTATCACTATGGTTCAACTTCAGCACAAACAAGTCTTTATACTTGATATTCTACACACCGTTGAGTGTGAAATTCAAGGTAAGCTTGCGTGAATATTTAATGGGCGAGTTTCTGTCCTGTTATCATTTCCGAATAAAAAAACCTTGAATTCTGTAAAAATGCTATAATCAGTAAGACACTTCCACTCGCCTCCAAGTTGAATCGCTAGTTTACCTTTGGTGTTAAATAAGGTACAGTCATTTGTTGCTTCTTTCGATGTGCTTGTGCAGGAATGAAAGCACAGCACAACGCGACGAAGTAAGACGGGATATAATCGCAATGCAGGTGTACAACCGAAGTCTAGTATATCGTGTTGTGAATGATTTGAGTGGTTCATAGTCTGTTAAATTTCTGTGCGTATCAGAAACAATCGTTGTAGTATCATCTCATTCCATTATATGCCATATTAAATATCATTTACTAGTACATCGAAACCCCCATCAATACAACTCTCGTGCGTGCTTCATTCTTAAATCGTAACTATGCGGTGGACTCAAACAATCAAAACGCCAGTGGTATATGTGAATGCCAAAAGCTCAAAACAAGACAAATTGAATATGTACAAATACGGGGTATACATAGAGGAATTAGAAGTTGCGCGATGGCAGTGGGGACGGGTCCTGCGCGGGCATAGGGTAGCCGTTTCCGGTGTGTGATACGTAGCCGTTAGCCTGACCACTGGTAAGGGAGTTGCCATTGGTGTATCCGTTGGCGTAACCATTAGTTTGCGGTACGGCCATTTGCGAGTTGCCACGGTAGTATTGCTGGCTATCCGCAGCGCCATCGCCCATGTGGTGGTGGGGGTGGGTTCGTCCGGTCTCGCCGCTCTCCTCGAAGACTTGCATCTCGGTCTGCTTGGACTGGTGGTTCTTGGTGCGCGTGGCAGGTAGGAAGTCGATGAAGAAGCTGAAGACGTAGAAGCAGTAGATGAAGGATACACACCATTCCAGGACAGCAGCCACGTTATAGATGTGCTGCTTGGAGCATACCGCAAAGGCGATGGCGAGGCACACTTCGGTGATGATGAAGAAGAGTTTGATCCAGAAGGAGATTCGGAGGATGGAGTGCTCGCGGTAGTGTATGCCTAGGCGCTGGTACTCCCAGCAAATGAAGATTGCCGAGACGATGTAGCCGATGATGAAGACACCAAGAAAGATGTTATGCAATCTGTTGTGGTTCTTGCAATCGAAGATGGTAAGGAGGATCAGACCGGCGGCACCGATTATGGCGGCGACGGTTGCGCAACCCGAGTAGATCTTCTGCCAGTGAGACGTGTTTGGCGCAAGTTTGTTGGTGTGTCGCAGCCAGCGCTCGAAAATGAAGGCGAGATCGAAGGTTACGACAGTAACGGCGGACATGGCAATGAACATGGCTTTGAGGTAATCCGCACCAATGTCTGGATGGCGTTAGCATTGTATGAATCGTAGAGTGCCCATTCTGCATAACTCACCAGAAATGTAAGGGATGTTTTGCCCGTCGCTCATCGTCACATAATGCGGTTTGCCGGTGGCAGCCCAGTACACCAGCATGGTGATGAGCATAGCAGTCCATACTACTGCGGAGAAGATGGGGACGACCCAATACGAGAGCCCCAACATGCTGGCTGATGTCCCTCGACGGTCTTTTGAGATTTGCGGGTAGAGCGGCGATGAGTCCTGTTGCGACTCCAAGGGGTATCCAACGCGCCTGCGACGGGAGTGTGCGGATAGGGTAAGACGGCACGCGACCAGAAGGTGAAGTGAGGGGAGTGAAGCAGGAAAGACACGAGGACGCGATCAGCAGCAGGGAGCAGGCCTAAGAAGATGAGAGGGGACCAAAAGCAGATATGATGGCAGGACAGTCTGCGGCGCAATGAAAGTCTCATACAAGCGGTGTTGTTGCTAGGACGCGACTATGATGTCACGGCTCCACGACTAAGCCGGCTTGCGTAAGATCCCGCCGCCTCCGCTTCGATCGCAGTGCTGGTGACGTCCAGCAAGGCGCAGACTCTTCGATTGCGCGGAGTGAAGATCGTGAATGCTTCCCAACACCTGCGGACGAAATCTCACGTCAACCTTGGAAGGCTTACTGATGATGATGCGGCGACGAGCCTCTGCGGGTGTGGCTGCTGCAGAGTCGCGATAGGACTAACGCCATGTTTGTGCGCCTGGCGCATCGAATCTGCCTCAACAACCTTGCCATCGAGATTCAGGCCAGGCGTCGCAGAGCTCGATCTCACTCAAACGCAACGCAGAGTTTCAGCGTCAGCACTACGATGACACGTCCGAGGACCAGGCTGTTGTCGCATCGAGAGACCCGACATTGTAAGGTCCATGTGACTTACGATGCTCGGCAGTATTGCGCGGCCTGATATGGCTGTCACTCCGTCGTGAGGTGGAGCGCGTTGCTAGTGGTGCGCGACATCCAGGCCTTCAGTGCTCCGGCCTTGATAGTTTTACAAAACTACTCCCGAACTCCAGTGTGGCCTGTTGCTGGTGCAAGTGCATAGCAGCCTGCGATATGGTTTCGAGACCAGTCGATGCATTCGGGCTTTTATCCAGAACCCGGGGTAGGTGCGCGCAACTGTGTCGCGTATGTCGCGCGTCGGACCTGCCACCTGATCAGCCTACTTACTGCAGTCCTTTATTCCTGGAAAATTGTTGCCAGTCATTTCTTGGACGGTCGCAGGAGTAGCGGTGACTATGTGTCCTGAGAATACGTGGCGGGGATGATAACGCGCGTAGCCAGAACCCTAGGACAATCACGACGCGACATGGAAACAAAGACGGACTGCTGATCGGAGATAATCCACAGTCTACTCAAGCTGGGATCGTCAGGTTCAAGTATCCGCTACAAGAGTTGAGAGAAAAAGGAAAGCGAGGAGTACCGCGCGAACTGTTCATGCATGCTGAATGCATGGACCAAGGCGAAGACCAGGGAACTACGGCAAAAGACATCTGGGATGGCGACACGGCCAGCCACTGTGCTTGCTAGGAGCACCGCCACGCTTTATGTTGCGAGACGCATATGTCGGCACGGCCACAACAAACCAGCTCGCCTAGCTTTTCCTGGTGTGGATCTTTCACAGCCATGGCACGACTTGTGCATGTGGAATTTGCACTTTGCCATGGTTTGAGGCTTGCAGAGGTCCGATCAGCCGTTAGTTCACCGATACGGCAAAAAGCATCTGGGATCCAGCCTTCGCGTTGCGCATGCATCACGACCCCCCGCCTTGATTGGTTCCGGCGCTCGTGCGTGCAGCAATCTTGATTGGCAGATTGCTCCCATCCTCGATGCAGCCTGCATTGTCCGGTTTCATATCGACCTTCTTCCAAGTTTGTTGTCACGTAGACCAGCTCAATCTTTGCCTGCGACGTGCACCGCTCGTAGTTCCATGTCTGGCGTCCTTGACACTTGTAGCCGGCAACGCTAGACGCCCGTTCTCGCGGGGACATATTACTTATTGTTCCTCAATATCCCTCCACTTGGTCCGCCAGTTCTAGTGTACCGCCGGACTATGCTTTCATGTTCGCATACCAGCCTCCGTACTGATAACGCTGCAGCTCCGAGGACACTATAAGGGTACGCAGTCAACCTCCCATTCTGCCTGGCATTCACGAACTACAATTAACTCTCTCTTTAGCTACTGCACTCCCGATGCATCATTGCCAATAGTTTTGAGCGCCGTCGCTCTCCAACCCCACTACCACCTTCAACATGGGTAACCAGCCCAGTACCGAGAACCACAACAAACTGTCCAAGCCGAAGACCAACACCAACTCCGCGAGCGCGGCGGGGAAGCTCGACTCTCCGCAACCCACAACATCGAGATCAGCAGACCTCACCCCCGAAGGACGCCAACAAATCAAAGATGCGCTGCTCTCACCTATTGCTAGCGAGTTCGATCCCACCACATGGACACACGAGGACGATGGGTTAGGGGAGGTCACAAAGACGCGTGGTCGCGCATCGACAGTTGGTTCGAGATCGAACTCGCGAACAAACTCAAGAGCCAATTCCCGAACCAATTCTTTGTCGTGTTTCCGGAGCAAGCACAGCTCGGCAGCCCAGCTTGCTGGCCTAGCAGACTCCAAGCTGTCTTTGGCTTCTGTCTCACACGTGGATATTGCTGAGGCAATTCGGCTTTTACAACAAGTCAAGAAGAATGGCACACCAGAAGAACTTGCGGCGCTGCAAGAAGTCCTTGAATCACCTGAGGAGCCTCCCCAGCCGGTAGCTGAGGCACCTCCTAGCCGAAGAACTTCGCTAGTTGATCGATCTTCTTCTTCGCTCACACGCCGTCAGTCCCTGGTCCAGACACCTGGTGTAGGCACACGGCACTCTCCCATCGAGGGACGTCGCAGGACATGGAATTCATGGAAAGCGCCGAAGCTCAGCCCTGAGGAAGAGGCAAAGTGGCAGCAAAAGTCAAAGGCGAAGGCGCATTTGAGCCCTCAAGCAGCTCTTCGCTTATCTGATGAACCTTGCGATAGCAACACAACGCGAGCCCACACCCCATCGGACCTGGATTATGCGCATCTAGGGAACCTACAGCCAGGAACTCTCGTTGTCACGAACGGTGCGGCATCGCCTGTTCCCAGTTCAGAGACTTTAGAGTTGCGCAAGACTGAAGAGGAGGACTATTTCGAAGCAACAGAGTATGCCTCCAGTCCGTTGACGATGAAGTCATCACGCCAGAGAGCTCACACAAGGAGCAAGTCAGCCGCTGTTCCAGCGACTTCTTCATTGTATGAGCTGGAAGCCAACGAAGTAGCCACACCGTACGAATTGGAGACCCCGGTCGTTATGATGGCGTACACGTCTGAGCCGCAGCACAACACTGAAGCTGAATCCCCAAAGTTTCTGCGGCTCACGCCCCAGGGCAAGAAAGGCGCAGCGCAGTTCGCCCAGAGCTACCAGGACGATATCCCGTTAAGCCCGTTTCTTGTGTCCGAGGAGACGACTGAGTCCAATCAGCGGGAGCCTTCTCCTACCTTACCAGAGCCCAAGCCTCAGCCTGATATCGAGATCTCAGCACCTTCGTCCCCATCGATCGCGCCCACCTCCAATAAGCCAAAGAGCAGAGCTTCTCAGCGGCCAGCACCACGTACGACCGATTCTGGCTACTCATCCGCTGGCAGTCTACGTATAGTCGGTCAAGAGCCGACGGAAAACGCCACCACCATTCTGTGTCATCGGTGCAACGACTCGCCGCAAATGGTTGAGGTGAGCCAGGGACGCGAGACTCGCCGTTCAATTCTTGTGAAACAGAACCGTCAATTCGTGGAGTCGCCGAACACCACGAGCGATTCGGATGGCTCAGCCGAGAGTGGCAGATCCAAGCAATCGCTGTCAGTCAATGTGCAGAAGGCGCGATACCTGCCAGCGCTGAACAGTCCGGTTCCGTCTACTAGCTCTTCTACTAGATCATCGACGTCCGAGTGTGTACATTCGCCAATAACATCCCGATCCATCGGTTCAAGGGCATCGTTTGACAGTGCTTCGTCAAAACAGCAAAAGCGATTTCACAAGAAGCGGCCGTCCCAGGCTGAACATCCTGTTGTTCAGTCATGCCAGCCAATTCCAGAGGGAACGATTCCTGAGGTCCCAACCAGGGTGCGAGCCAAGTTTGAGCGACGCGTGTCGAGCTCTCCGGGAATTGATTGCTTGACGCACACCTACCCGACAAAAGAGCACGTTTCTGCGGACGATTCCACCATGGAGGCTTCTGCTCCGGAGCAGACTGAGTTCAAGCCACTCGCTGAATTGGAGGCTGAGCGTGCACCCACACCCCCTGCTCACGGTCGTCGCAGGAGCTTGTCCTTCTTCCGAAGGAAGTCTGCACCTGCACAGAGTCAGACCGAGCAAGAGCCTGAGCAGGCCGCACTTGATGTGGTTCATCTTGGTACCATCACCTCGTCCCTCGGCACCTCTCCGTACGACATCGCCATGTCCGACACCCCGAGACAGCGTGTTGTTTCTCCAACCCACCCACATCAACTAGGTGCTTCTTTGCCTCGGTCGAAGTCGATGGTGACCATGGACAGCAAATCTGCTGCAGAATTTGCGCGCCTACACAGCAGGGACCTATCCGTTAATCGACGGGACATGCCCGCTCAACAGCGCCGGAAAAGCCTTCACAACCTGAAGAAAGCAACTGGTGAGGCTACGGCGTCGAAACTTCGCCCACAGAGCATCGACGTCCCACCTGTGCCATCCATCAACACGGCCAGGCTTACCGTCCCACAGACTGGGAAGCCTCAAGGACCCAGGGCTGCTCCCAGCCCCAGGCCTCGCAGTCCGAGAGGGTCTCCTCCGGTGATCAGATATGGCGCGCCTCCGCAACAGCCTCCTCAAGGTGTGATATCGCCAAGGCAGTCCCAGGTCTGGCATCAGCGCCGTAGGACGCTCGGAGATCGCCTGTACTCGGATGTCAACCTGGACCTGTACTCGGATCCAAACGACGCGTCCAACAATGCGAGTCCAGTCGAAAGCCCATGCGAAAGTCCCCTCGAAATGACTCCCCGCAAAGAAGTCAAGGGTTCCAACAACATCTCTAGGTGGGATCGCTTTAGTGGGGGTTTGGATTACAACTACGAACATGGGGCGGGCATCGGAGGCAGCGCCGGCACGCGATCGCACCACAGCAATGCCTCGCTGAAGTCGCTGGCCTTCCAGCACCAGTACGGCGTGGACCTGTCCGACGTACCCATTATGATCCGGTACCAATCGTGATGCAGCGCGCGTGAGAAGGGAGTAGGTTCTGGCTTGCGGGGTTACTATTTACCATAATCAAGTAGCATTCACATGTTGCGCCTTTTGCATTCACACAGCGGCATCTGGGTAGGGAAGGGTATGGCGTTGTTCCTGTTTTGAGTAGATACTGCATGAGCCGGCATATAGCTACGACTCCACCCAATCAGAGAATAAATATCACTGCTCTCACCGCAACTGCTGTGCCCTGTTGGTAGAAGTACCATGCGCGTTTAATGACCTTGGCACGTTGAGCGCGCGACGGTTGCCCAAAAGCCGCGTCGGGCATACCTGACATGCGCGATTTCGAGCTCCAGCGGTGGCTCAGCCTCGCATGCGTGCCATCGAGCCGATCAGGCACCGTCGGCGTCCATGCACGAGCCCCGGTGATGTCAGAATGAAATGCTAGTGGCTGCAGGTCCTGGACGGCGCAGGGATGTTAAGTAATGTTCGGTCCAAGACTCCAGCACCACAACCGAATGCGCGAAAATTGTCACTCCAGCTCCCCGCCATCGCCTCCCTTTCTCCTACACCTCACCCGCTCCCCATATTCACCGCCCGCCAGACACCGCGCCCTATAAAGCGTCCGTCTGCGCCTTCACTGCAGCCCACACACCCCTTCCGACAGCCTTTGGTCGCGTCAAAGGCTCCCGTCCCACTACGGCTTCGGCCCTGCTCCTGCTCAACGCCCAAGTTGTCTCTGCGCGCCCAGCACCTCACGTCTTCAACAACATCCCCCCTCCGCGTCTTGTCGCCATCTAAGACCGAACTCGAGCGCCTTTTCTTTTTGTCTCCTACCCAGACACTCGAGCAGCCCGAACTTCAGCTGCCGCATAGGACGCCATCAGCGGTTCTTCCTCTCGCAGAGGAAGCGGCCAGACCTCGCCCAACACCTAGCCTCGGCTTCGCACCCTTCAAGCCACCTTAACGCGGCACACCGACCGGCGAATACCCTAATTAACCAACCCTCTATCCAGACCCATCGTCAAGGGCATGGCACCTTCTGCTATCACGACCACCGAAGAATACCAATTCCCGTTGAAAGACATCCAGTCACTCAACAACTATTCCGCTGGTAGTGTGGACAATCATGGCGCCTGGAAATCCAAGCAGTTGATTGCGCACGCTCTCAAGAGCCGTGTCGAGGCTATTGATCCTGATACCTGCAGCGTCGGTGAGGAGGAAGCCTTCTTCGTCGCCGACCTGGGCGAGGTCTACCGCCAGCATTTGCGCTGGAAGAAGAACCTAGGCCGCGTCAAGCCGCACTATGGTAAGTCACCGCACACCACACCACGCAGACTCGCCACTAACATGCCGCAGCCGTCAAGTGCAACCCTGACCCCCAAGTGCTGCGTCTCATGACCGCACTGGGTCTCGGCTTCGACTGTGCCTCCAAGAACGAGATTGAGACTGTGCTCAAGTTGGGCGTCGACCCGTCTCGCATCATCTACGCGCAGCCCTGCAAGACCAAGTCTTACATGCGCTACGCCGCTCAGTCTGGCGTCAAGCAGATGACATTCGACAATGCCGACGAGCTCTACAAGACCAAGCAGCTCTTCCCGGACGCCGAGCTGTACCTGCGCATCTTGACTGATGACTCGGCCAGCTTGTGCCGTCTCAGCCAGAAGTTCGGCGCCGCTTTGGACACGACTGCAGAGCTCTTGGAGCTGGCGAAGAAGCTGGAGCTCAACGTCGTTGGAGTCGCGTTCCACGTTGGCTCCGGCGCATCCGACCCCAAGGCCTTCATCAAGGCTGTGCAGGATGCCCGCTTCGTCTTTGACCAGGCGGCTGCACTTGGCTTCAACATGCACACCCTTGACGTCGGCGGCGGCTTTACGGGCGATGCTACCTTCGAGCCCATGGCCGCAGTGCTGTCTACTGCCTTGGACGAATACTTCCCGCCCCACATCCGCGTCATTGGGGAACCGGGACGCTACTATGTCTCCACAGCGTTCACCATTGCGTGCCATGTCATCGCTCGCCGTACCGTTGCCGATGCTACTCTCGGCACCACGTCGTACATGCTGTACCTCAATGACGGTGTCTACGGCAACTTCTCGAGCATCATCTTCGATCACCAGCATCCCGTGCCGCGTGTACTGAAGAACGGCAACGATATTCTGTACGATGTCCGTCGCTCTGGCTACGACACGCCGTCTCAAGTCGAGTACTCCATCTGGGGTCCGACATGCGATGGCATCGACGTCGTCTCGTCGTCGTGCACCTTCCCCGAGCTACTCGACGTGGGTGACTGGCTCTACTTTGAGGAGATGGGCGCGTACACCAAGTGCTCTGCTACTCGCTTCAACGGCTTCAGCGACAGCCACGATGTTGTCTACGTGTGCAGCGAGTCTGGTGCAGCGGCTCTTATGGATATGTAAATATTCTACTGCAGCGTTATGCGGTGTAGAAAGATTTTTTGTGTGTAATAGCGAGACGGAAGAAGCGCGTATGGAGGTAATCCCTTGGTTAAAAGTTTGATAGATTTCGTAGTTGTTTCGTATTCTTATCATCTCAAATGCAGTACATTATTATAGCTGGAAAGGCATTCATCCCTTGTGTCGGTTTTGTTACTAGGTCTAGTTTCCTCTTCACCTCCACGCTTGACATTTCCTGATAGTCGCTTGCACGACAGGCACTAATGACTGGGATGTTGAAGCCGATTTGCCGCGTTGGTGTTGACAAGCCGAAGCTCGCGGATGCTCACAGAGTTGTCGGCCCGCTGCACTGCGCGGCCCGCCATGCGTCGAGGATCGTGGTTGTTACCAGCCACAGATGGCTTCAGGGATGGGCGATTTGATTTGCTGGAGGCAGATGGTAGTGTGTGCCACACCAGGTACAGGATGCTGCTCGTATGCGCCGCCAAGTGTGATCAGGAGCGGCCGCAAATTCGGTCGCAGCGCGTAAAGTCGAGCAGTCCAATCACATGTCAGAGGGCCTCCTCAGCCCAGGAGGTCAGTATGGCGAGACCCGCTGCAGCCCAACTCTTGGAGGGCCATGGGAGAAAGGCTACGTAAGTCAGCAGCATCGCGTAGAGACTGCCCATAAAACCTGAGGGCCCAGCGCGTGGCATGTTCATGTACAGTTGATGCACCCCGTCGCCCGGCAGCGTCATATCGAGCCTCGAGCGACTACCCCACCCCGCGCAGCCATCCACACCACCGTGTTGCCCTGCGCACGTCGAGCTATCCGCACCCGTAGCCAAAAATAAGTCGCCGCCTGCCATCGCCGGCGATCCAGGCACCGCTGCTGCAACGACACCGCAGCGCATATCCTGCACTCGCCCACCATGGACGGCCGCAAGCAGGGCCGCCCGGACGAGGAGCTCTTCCTGCGATACGACAACAACAGCAACCCAGACACGCCCATCATTCCCACCGTCGGGCCCCTGAGGATACAGAAGGGTCGCGATGGCAAGAGCCCGCCGCCGCGAACAGACTCGGCGGGCAGCTCGAGCCAGCCCGCCTTCTCGCGCCCTCCTCCCATGCCCTCGTTCCCCGCGCCGCCCACCAGCCCGCCCAACGCCCCTCTGCCCTACCCCGACAGCGACCGCCCGCCCACGCTCAGCACAGGCAGATACACTCCGCTCAGCGAGAGGGAGCGCCGCGCGCGAACAGCCACACCCCCTGACGGCGCAGACGGACCGCGGCGAGGCTCCAATGCGACAGGACCGAGTCCCACCTCGCCCAGCCAGCGCGCCCGCTTCGACGCCAACGACCCAAACCGACCCACGATAAGCGGCTATGGCGCGCGGAATCCAGACGGCTCTATCCAGCCCTCGAGGCTGGCCGAGCGCAGAGGGACAGCCCCGAAGCCGCTCCCAGACTCGCCAGGCCCAGAGGCGCCCGACAAGGAGGGCTTGTTCCAGAAGGCGCCGCAGCGAAAGGGCAGCGAAGACGTGGGCGCCAGCAACCCATACCCCGAGTACCACCAGCAGTACTTTCCCCCGCCCGCTGCTGGCCCCAGTGCGGCCCCGGCTGCGCCCGCTGCGCCAGTCGTATACACAGGCCCTAACCAGAATGAGCCGGTGCTCAAGGTGCCTACGCCCATGGACGTCAACCGCATGAGCTCCACCGCATCGACGTCAACAGTGAGGGCACAGAGAGGCTCACCTCCGCCCCCGGAGACGCCCATCATACCTCCCTCTGGCGGTGGCATAGAAGCGCGCTTTGCCGCAGCTGGCATTGCAGGAACCTCTACACTCACCAACCTCCAAGCGCAGAGTGCCCAGAATGCGGCAGCTGCTCAGCGCAACCAGATATATGCCAATCAGCAGCCCAGGCCGGGTCTCTCAACACCACAGCCGAGCCAACAGCCGGCGAGGAGACCATGGACGCCGACCGAGCAGCCTGGAGGCAATCCACATGGTCCACCGGCTGTATACCAGGGCATGGATCAAGTGCCTCCTTCGAGCACTCCCCCACAAGGCCCCCTTCCGCAGGCACCGAACACTCGCTTTTCGCCGCCTCCTACCAACGTGAACGTACCTCCAGAACACCCTCTGAACCACGAGATGGGACGGATGAACTTGAACGAGGAACCCCCTCCAGCCTACTCGAGTATAACAACCCCGCCAACAGGCCAAGCCCACAGCTATCCCAACGAAAAGGGACAGCAGCCAGCTGCCCAAGGAGCTGGTTTCTCAGACCCTAACCAAGGCCATCCGGCATTCGCAAATGACCCGCGTCCACAAGCTGGACCATCACAACCTGTGGCGGTCATCGCACCAACGCCGACGCAAAACCAATTCCCTCCTCAAATACAAACCACCCAACCCGCTCACACACCAAGTCCAGCTCCGGGACCCGGACCGGCCTCTCCTCCACCGCTTCCTGAAGGCTGGATAGCACATCTGGACCCTAGTTCTGGCCAGTATTACTACATCCATCTTCCAACCCAGTCTACGCAGTGGGAGTTCCCCAAGGGTCCGACACCTCTCAATCTGAATGAGCCCATGTCTCCTACAGGCACATTTGTCGGCGGTCCTTTGGCGTCTCCGTCATTTGGTAAGGCCCCCATCGCATCGCCTGGCTTTGCTCCGCAGACGGCCACTTTTCCCGGAGACTTTGGCATGGCGCCGCTTGCGACACCAACCACTACCGGCTTCACTGGACCGCCTCCAGTTGCTGGTGTAGACCAATACAAGGTTGCTCCTACCAACGGTGTCTACTTTGGGCCTTACCTCAGATACACCAACATGGACATCGAGCGAGGTCTGTGGCTAGGTTCAATACTGCTCATCACAAACACCCCTCATCCACCGACGATCCACATCCATCAGAGTGCAGATTTATCACCAAATCCGCGACAACTGAAGGCCAACCCCATCTATACACATCAGACGTGGATCTTTTACCGATACGACATTGATCTGAGAATGGAAGATGAGCACGCTGCAAAATGGACTTACGCCATCACCTCGCATCTGGGCTGCACTCGCTTCGAGTTTCTGGTCGCAGGCCGAAACGAGACCAGTTGGCGGTTTATTGCTCACTCTGGCAATGACTTCGCGCTGAACGTCAACGCTAATGAGAGAGCGAGGCTTGGTGGTGTAGGCCTGATGTGGAAGGATATCCTACAGAAGAACGCTGAGTGTGGTGGCTTCCACGTACAGCTAGGACTGGGTGGTCAGATCTACGCCGACCGGCTATGGAAAGAACTTCCTTTGCTAAAGCAATGGACCGCGACAAGTGGTAAAGAGGCCCGAAAGAATGCACCATGGACTGCAAAGCATGAAGAAGATGTCTGTCATGCATACTTCCACTATTACACAAGTCACTTCGACCAGCCACACTTGCGAGAGGCATTTGCACAGATACCTCACATCCTTGCTCTCGATGACCATGACATGTAAGTTCAATCCGTATGTGACACAGCAAGCAACCCTAACATTACCCAGATTTGATGGTTTCGGATCATACCCTGAATACATGCAGTTCTCGAACATGTTTAAGAACATCGGAAGACTGGGCATTGAGATGTACTTGCTCTTCCAGCACCACACAACACTAGAAATTCTCCGGAATGTCAACAACGACATGGACCTTTTCACTATCACGGGCACAGGCTGGCACTTCATCAAGTATCTGGGTCCATGCGTTACAGTTGTTGGCCCCGATTGTCGCTCTGAGCGCAACCCGCATCAGGTAATGGCAGGACCGACATATCAAGGTATCTTCCCGAAGGTTGCGACTCTACCGCCGAGCGTGCAGCACTGCATTTGGATGGTGCCTGTTCCCATTGTGTACCCTCGCCTAGAGTCAGTTGAGCACCTTGCCCACTCCATGGCTACTGGCAAGAAGGCTGTCACGGGTACATTCAACATGCTTGGAAAGGTGACAGCTGGTGTCGCTGGCGTTGTCGGTGCTAAGAGTGTGGTCGGCGATGGCTTCAACTCTGTCAAGAAAGCTATTGGCAAGTCAGGTCTGATGAGCGGAGTTCTGAGTCCCTTTGGCGAGATCGATTTGCTTGATGAGCTGAGAGACCAATGGACGCACGATTCAAAGGTTGGTGATGCCCATCTACCGTCAAAGTATCTGCTAACATATTGAAGGATCTCGAACGAACCTACTTGATACGAACACTCCAAGGCATCGCACACAACAAGTCGCTACGAATGACGTTCTTCTCTGGTGCCGTCGACTGCTGCGGCGCTGGCCTCGTCCATGACCCATCGAGACCCCAAGATCACAAGACAATGTACCAGATCATCTCATCGTCAGTGGTAAATGGGCCGCCTGGAAGCTATGTGCTGCGACTCCTTCACAACAACCGTGCTCTCTACGTCCCACAGAACGGACACCGCAGCAACAACCAACCCAGCGACACGAAGGAAGACATGATGGAGATTTTCACGCAAGACGTGAACGGACAGCCTCGAGAACACAAGAGGCTGATGGGTCGACGAAACTACGTCGCTTGTGTCATCTACGATCCGGAGATCGTCAACGGGACGTTTGGTCAGGCTGTCCCGGGACATGGCAGTGGCAAGTTGAGTTTGGCGGTTGATTTCATGGTGCAGAACGATGGCGGATACAGTGCGCCGATGAAGTACGGGCCTGTCATCGTCCCCAGTCTGGAGTATGGTAGATAGACGGACGACCGACATTTTTGTTTTCTTCTGTTCCAAAGGCGAAATGCATAGCAAGCGTTGTATATGCTTTCTTGGATGTATGTTTGGGCGAACTCTTTCAATATGATATCAAGCAACAATAAAGGCCTTTCCACGCATGGTTCACAGATCGATCGAGCCACTGCGATTAAGTGATTAAGACAGTCCCCTCCGCTGACAGCTCTGCAGGGCGCTGGGAGGTGGAATGGTTTGCCGAATTCGGCAATGACATGTGCAGGGCTTGGCTACCCGCGGCCTTTGAATTCTCGACGGCGAGACAGGACAGAAACTACACCACCCACACAATGACAGCTCCTGCGATACAGGCGACGGCGATACCGCGATTTCTCCTGCCGCAACTATCATGGCCCGCGCGGGTGTCACGGCCGGCTGCGCTGGGCGCACTGGAACAAAGTCGGCATAGATGCAGTGTAGCTTCCGAACGTCGCGCTGCCTTTCCGAAGCCATTGTCACGAACAACAATCCAGTGGCCAAAAACATCACCACAACATGCAAGCGGCTATGCGTCTGCCATGGAGCTACGGCGCAACTTCAGCGCGACTGCACGGCAATCCAAGGACCATCACTTCGACACGCTCAAGTTTGTGCAGCGGCTGAAGGAGGAGGGGTTCACAGAAGAGCAAGCCGAGGGCATGATGAGGGTTCTCAGCGATGTAATTGAGGAGAGGTTAGTTTAGACACGACTACTCAAGATCTGCAATTGACGTATACAGCATACAAAATCTCACGCGCACCATGGTCCTCCGCGAAGACCAGGAGAAAGCCACCTACACGCAGAAAGTCGACTTTGCCAAACTCCGCTCCGAACTCATGACGGCCGACTCGACTGAATCGAGTCTGACGCGCGCATCGCACGAGCGCCTCACGAACGAGCTCGCAAAGCTGAACTCGCGCTTACGGGACGAGATACAACGGACACAGGCGTCAGTACGGCTAGACTTGAACCTGGAGAAGGGACGCATAAGGGAGGAGGCAAACGTGCAGGAGCTCAAGCTGAAGGAGACCGAGACGAGGATCGAGCAGGAGACGGCGCAGCTGCGGGAAAGGCTCGAGGCGGTCAAGTTCTCAACGCTGCAGTGGCTCATGGGTGTGTGTACGGGTACGGCGGCGTTGATGTTGGGTGTCTGGCGGTTGTTAATGTGAGGCACGATGCGACTGCTTGTATGGAGATATGTTGGGTCAGACGCGGACAGCCTCAGAGGCCACAGAGCGCAAGTGCACACGGCCATGTTTCTGCGCCGCACCATATATGTGCAACAGTGCCTGTCAATGCAGTTTACGGCTGCAGCGGATCAAGAGCTCCGTGCACGACGAAAGTGATGCCGAGACGGCAATGGTTGGTTTTAGATAAGATAGTGTGGCGTGCATATGCAAGCACGCGGGAACAACGTTGTCCGTGTCGAGCACTGAATACAAACGGCTGCCTTGGTATTCAGGCAAATTCACGAGCTGCGCGCTGATATTGAGAGGGCTGCAGCCCGCCTATGAGGCCATGTGGATACAGACGCCAGGTCGCCTAGCCGGCCTGGCGCCTCAGATCAGCCACATGTGACACGGGAGGCTAACGCTCTGGCATTTGGCCGTGGTCGTGGTACTTCACCGCAACGTCACACGAATCATGGCGCAGAGTCGTCGCAGCGCAACAGCTTGCGGCCAGGTTTTCTAGCTGTTTCCAAGCGGCACTGATTGGCCCCCACCTGGACATGGGACGGCAGTCTAGGAATCAGCCTCTTGCTGGCGGCCGCGCTTCAGAGCCCGACTGGTGTGACGGCTCGACGGCTGCTCGACGACGTTACAGGCCGTCTGGCGTAAGATGAGGGCAGGACGGTGCCATAGCACGTGTCGCGAGCCAGGCCCGGCGCATGGTAGTCCTGAAGCCTGAAGGGGCCGGTGAAAGGACAGACCCTGGAGCTGCTCACGTGCCCATGTACCCCTCATTGCCAGCTTGCACCAAGATAGGCGTACATGGCGGCGCAACAGCAGGGCGATAGGGCGCTTTGAGACTGAGGGTTTGGAGATGGCAGAGGGTGTGTGCCAGCGCGCAAACGGGGCAGCAGATCATGTGAAGGGCAGCGGAGGCGCCAATTGGGGGAAGGCGCAGTCGAGGTGGTGTTGTTCGCTCAGCGTCTGTGCACGGGTCGTTCTTAGGGCAGACGCTCGCTTCCTCAAAACAACTTCGATCCTCTTCTGCCCGTTGATCCACACAAACACCTCAACAACTCCGCCCACCGTCTATCCTTCCATACGCACCTGCACCACCCCTCACAGTCCCCCGACTACCACAACCCCCCCCAACTCAACCATCACAATGGCGACTGAGGTACGTCGTGCTGATTCTGCCCCATCCCCCCGCTACTGTCCCCGGCGGGATGCCCCTCTGAGCCCCGATAATCCCCAAGCAAGCAACGCAGGCTAACCGTCCGCAGCGTGAGAGGTACGAGACAGCTGCCCGAGACAGCGCCCGCCAGTAATTGACGTCGCAATAGCAAGACTTTCCTCGCCCGGCTGTGCGAACAGGCTGAGCGTTACGATGGTAAGTCTCCGCGCGCTCCCTCCGCTGGCCGCGCAAGCTAACAGTCGTGCAGAGATGGTTACCTACATGAAGGTCAGTTTGCTCGCCCGTCGCTGCTCACCTCAACTCACATGCTAACTGTTTCGCAGGAAGTCGCCAAGGTATGCCCGACCGCATCCGCTCCTAAACGAGCAGGCGCCCGCCACTGCGCAGGCTCCCATCAGCGCCCGGCTAACGCAGCATAGGTCGCCGGTGAGCTCACCGTTGACGAGCGCAACCTTCTGTCTGTCGCCTACAAGAACGTTGTCGGCACCCGACGCGCGTCGTGGCGCATCATTTCGTCCATCGAGCAGAAGGAGGAGTCCAAGGGCTCTGAGAAGCACGTCGGCACCATCCGCGACTACCGCCAGAAGATCGAGACCGAGCTTGAGCAGGTCTGCCAGGATGTCCTCAACGTCCTCGACGACTCCCTCATCCCCAAGGCCGAGTCTGGCGAGTCCAAGGTCTTCTACCACAAGATGTGCGTCCACACCGCTTTCTCCGCTGTTTTCATTGCAAACAGGGCTAACACCGGCACAGGAAGGGCGACTACCACCGCTACCTTGCCGAATTCGCTTCCGGCGAGAAGCGCAAGGTCGCTGCGACCGCTGCACACGAGGCTTACAAGGTATGACGCAATGGCTACCCAGCAACATGAAACCATCTAATCCCGCAACACAGACGGCCACCGATGTCGCCCAGACTGAGCTCACACCCACCCACCCCATCCGTCTCGGCCTTGCGCTGAACTTCTCGGTCTTCTACTACGAGATCTTGAACTCACCGGACCGTGCTTGCCACCTTGCCAAGCAGGCCTTCGACGACGCCATCGCTGAGCTCGACTCCCTGTCCGAGGAGTCCTACCGCGACAGCACCCTCATCATGCAGCTCCTCCGTGACAACCTCACTCTCTGGACGTCATCAGACGGCAACGAGGGCGAGGCCGCCGCCACCACCGACGCACCCAAGGAGGAGGCCAAGACCACTGAGGACGCACCCGCTGCATCCGAGCCCAAGGCCGAGGAGCAGCCTCCTGCTGCCGCCCCTGCCCCCGCCGCTTAAGCACACTCTCCCTCTCTCGACCTTGTGTATCCTCAGCCGTCGTCATCTGTTCTCGAATAGACGAAGGAGGCCGGCAGCGAGTGTCCTACGGAGTTGTACGTGTTCTGTGTGATTTCAAAAATTGGCTTTGGCAGCAAGCGGTTCGGTACGGTCGAATTCCCCATGACTGAATGTATTTCCCTTTACTCTCCTATTGCCGGCGCTGTCCCATCGAGCACGCAGTGTGCTGGGGTCGCGTTCCGCACACGACTCTAGTACTTCTGAGCTCTTCCTCATGAGAGTCTTGGGCTGCTACCGGCGAGATAGGGCTGCGTTTGGTACGTCGGATGCTACCCTCAATTCCCCCATGTTTTCGTTTTGGCAGCACATAAACACCTCGATCCTATGCCGACAGAGATGTTTGACATCCTCTTGGTGATTCTGGGAGTCAGGACATCAGTTTCGATGGCCGGTAGAGCAGTACGCAAAGCTCTGGAGGGCTTAATGTCATCATACTGCACTCTTAGCTAGCCAAAGGAATCGCTACTTCAATCTTGCACTCTTATGCCGTGATATAACTTGAACCTTGAGGCGCGTCCATTCTGACTCACTGCAACGTGCATATATGTCGTCGATCTGGACTCTGATCGGTCCTTTTCCATGTGCCAGACCCCGTGGGATGAACCGCCCCACCACTTCGAGCCGAGGGACCTCCCCGCCCAACTTTTCCGTTTCTCATGTCGCGTCGCGTATGGCAAAAGTTTCGAACCAGCCCTTCAAGGGCGAGCGGCGCTCATAATTCCCTGCAAAGAATTTTATTCCCTAAAGGCCTATTGCTACCCTCCGCACGACCCATCTAAGCCACGGACCGCCGCGCAAAGTAAAAAAAAACCATGGCCTACACCAAAAACTACTACCACATCCTGCAGTTGCCCGCGCCAGGCTGGACCTCGAAACAGCAAACCAGCCCAGCAGAGCTCCGCCGAGCATACAAACTCGCCCTGCTAGCCGCGCATCCAGATAAAGCCAGCGCCGTCGCCGCCACGACCACGACCACGACCGCAACGCAGACGAAGACGAAACCCGCATACACAGTCGACGACGTCAAAGAAGCCTACACAACCCTCGCAAACGCAACCTCAAAATCCGAATACGATAATTGGTTCCTGCGCCATGGCGATGGGCTGATCACGACGACGATGACGACGGGCAAGGAGGGTGCGAGGGGGGAAGTGCAGTTATCGAGTGATTTTGTGTTGGGGCTTGAATTACTTGATTTGGCGGATTTTGAGATGTGGGAGGGGGGTGATGTGGATACATCTGCTTCTCTGGGTGCGCAAGGAGGAGAAGGGCAGACGACGTGGACGCGAGGCTGTCGGTGTGGTGCAGACAAGGGGTTTAGCATTTTAGAAGAAGAGTTGGAGGATGCGGAGGAGAGGGGCGAGAAGGAGGTGTTGGTTGGGTGTGTGGGGTGTAGTTTGTGGGTTAGAGTTGGGTTTGAGGTTGAGGTTGAGGGTGGGTGATGGGAGGAGGTGGGGGGTATCACTACGGTATTGGCGATGTCGTTGAGATGGTGTATGACTTTGTCGACTGCCCGCCCCTCTGGCGCTTCATGCTGTCTTCGAGGCTTGTTTTGGGCACGGTGGCTTTTGCGACTGCTAAAGAGACATGCTGAGTCTGATCTTGTCATCCAGCGCATTTGACAGTCATGGCCCCAGGGCGCGCACTGGTTCCTTCAGTCCGATGTCTAAATGATGTGATTACACTAGACTATTGAAGCATGTAGTAGTACTTCCAACTACATGCTTCAATAGTCTAGTGTAATCACATCAATCAGACACCGGACTTTGGCGTGTACGTAACGCTGCTTTGCCTTTGGGGGAAGACAGTGGGAAGATCTGTGGAGGGAGGTTTGCTGGATCATGGCATATTCCAAACCGAGAAGAGACTTAGGAAAGAGAAAGGATAGCATGTGGTCCAAGTCTTCCTTTCGAGCCTGCTCGAAGAGACATACATGCGGTCAGCAAGGCGGTAGTCCATGTGAACTCATGATTACGGTGCTTTAACGAGCACATATTACGAAAAGCCCAACATCACTTAGATGCCGCGATGTGATATCTCTGTCTGTTACGAATGGCAGATGGAGGGAAATCATCGACCCAGTGAAGCGGAGAGTTTGACCTGAGCCGGAGGGGGCATCAGTTTATTCATCTATTCTGAGAAGGTAAAAAAGCCATTGGGTAAGAAAGTCTGGGTATAGAGACATGTATAAATGAGAGACATGTGATACAGCCAAAGCAAGGCTGTACCAGTAATTGAGACATCCCCCCCACGCTGGTTATTATTGAATAGACAGAAAATCCACCAACGCCAGTCAAACCAGAGCCCATGCAGCTCACCTTGATCACATCTTCGACTGTGTCGCCAGCATCGCCTTGAGCTCATCGACCTGCTTCTGCAACGCAGCCTTGTCCGCCTCAAGCTGCGCTTCCGACGTCTGATGCGACTTAGGCTTGGGCTTATGAACATTCGGTCCGATCAAGTCGCCGTTGTCGTCAAGTTTCATGCCCTGCTTCTTCAGCATATCTCTGATCTCTAGCTCCAATTTCGCAAATGTCTCGACATGCGGGATCCCATATCTCTCACACGTTATCTGAACGTTGTCCCATTTATGGTACCGTGGGTCACAGCAAACCACCACCTTTTTGGATTTAGCGAACAGACCCAACTCGAGCAGAGAGACTGGGCTGTTGGTGTCGACATCGAAGAAGAAGCAGATGACGTCTGCTTGGTCTTGCGCGTCCAGTTCCCAATCGATTTGTGCTCGCATTCCTGTAAGTCCATTATCGTCTTTCACGCGAGCCAAGGCTGGGTTCCAATCTTTCTTCGGTCGTCGTGGATCGCACACGGTGATGGGTAGGTCCCGAAGATGATTTGCCATGAGCGACTGCCACTCGACCGCTTTACCCATCTCTATACTACCAGCGGTAAAGACGTTGAATCTTCGGTATGGAGGCGGATCCACGGCATTTCCACCGAGAGTAGTCGAGGACTTAGGGGTAGAGTGCTTCCAATCTTCGTGTTCTACTGGCAATGGCTTCGAGAGAAGCGGTTCAAGTTGGGCATTTCCAATATCGTCTCTTTTTATTGTGAAGACCGTCCCGGGCGCTTTAGGCGTGTTACCCTTCGTCGACTCGCTGTTGGTAGTCTTGTTCTTATCTTGGGACTTCTCGGTCATCGTGGACATGATTGAGCTCTTCGTTAAATGGCTTGTCAACTGCTGTAGTCGGTTTTTGGCGGCGAAAACTCCTGAATTTGTAGGGAAAGTAGCTGATCGGGCTGTAGGGGTGTATGAAGAAGGCTGATGGAAAGTGTGGAAGCTGGAAATGCAAGTCAGTTCCGTGGTTCTTATGCTTCTTGGTGGGGTCTAGTCATACCGGGCCAATGACATAGCTTGGACCCTTGAGGCCGGTATGTCTGGGGTCTCGGGGCAGTCGTGGAACGATGCAAACGGAATCGCACACGGATACTGTTGGCAACGCAATCGACTCAGATGTTGTTTGTGATACGAAACTGTGACTGGAATGATGGGGCAGATACTTCACAATGCGCATCGCTTTGTCCTCTTTATTTGCGCTTCATTGACGCTGCCTGGACGTTTGGCGCCTGGGATCCACAAGGTTGAGGCGCAGACCCCAACAGGGCGGCTGACGGTTCGCATGGCGGTAATTCATGCCATAGACTGCACGCGCGCGATTCTTCACACACCGACTTCTTCAGTCTAGGATATTACCCATACATTGGTCGGTACCGGGGCAGTGCCGCTGGTGTCTCGTTCGTTCTCTTTGTGGCGTCTGCGGCAAGGCTGTCTAAGGCTGCCATTCAAGGCAGTTACCCGGACCACGCGAAGCAATCGTGTTGATCACACAGCTACACACTAGTCTACTGAGTAAGTGATCTCGTGATGTTGGTTTTCGTGTACGAGGTCACGGACTTGGCCGGCAGAGTTATCGCGATGAGTAGATGGCAGTCATAGCTAAGGCTGAAGCTCACATAAGGGCGCGAAGAGGCTGGAGCACGTTAATCACACTAGCACCGAGTATTACCTTCCCCACATAAAGAATGTGGATCACACCTTGACGCCCGCGTTAAGAGAAGCCCTGGTCATAAGAGGAACCCGGTGTGGCGATGCAGTCACAGGTGCAACATCACATCAGGATCAACCATGGAGTCAAAAAGGGCCTAATTATCGCCTAGCGTACGGAATGCTGACTGACAACGATCGACAGACTCACAAGCCCATATGAACAGTCAAACCACGTCTGCCTACGATTTCCAACGACGCATTGTTGACCACGCAGTAGACGCCCAAACAAGAAAGAAATGAACATGCCAATCCCCGAGCACTTGCATAAGTGCATCTCCAATTTCTGACCGAAACATCTAAGAGAGCACCTTGGACACAGAAAAAACTGAACACCTACCTCATTAAGGTCTACATTGCTGTAGAGAATGTGTAAACTTCAACTTTGATCCTAATGTAGACAGTAGAGCACCTGTTCAATTTTTTCTTTCTATGACGTGCAAGAAAGATAGAACACGGGTAACTCTCGACAAAACCTGGTTCCTGCGGCCTTACATCTCGGCCTAATCCATCAATCTCACCAACGTTGTCTCTCCATCCAAGGTCTCACTCTGACCGGTCTCACCTCCGACGTTTTGGCAGGAGATCATGGAGGAATTTCTTGCTCTCGTCCTTCTAGGCGACAAGGTTGCTCATGAGCGGGTTTTCGTGCTTCTTTCCCCTCAACGTCAAGGTCGGGGTACCATGACCTCTCGCAGTGTCTGCCGGTGTGCTGCCATGGCCAGCCGGCTTGCGCGCGGCCACCTGATTCGCCAATTGGGTCTGGTTGTGGTCCTCCGGCTTATCCATGATCTGGAAACAGAGTGAAGTGTCTGCAGTAATCATAGTACAGAGACACTTGATGCCCACGAACTTGACAGGAACCGGCTCAGCTTGTACCCCATGCAGTTTCTTCATCGACTTCCGAAGGGTTTGGAGGTCGAAGCTGGACCTGGAAGCGGCCGGCGGCGCAGCCTGAGAACGTGACTGAGTAGGATCGTGGAGGTTGCTCATCGACCGACTAGATCGCAGGTCCTTCAAAGTGGGTGCACCACCACCGCGCTTTTTTGGGAACTTGGGGAGCGTAGGTAAACGTTCTAGGAGCGACTTCTTCGGTGTCTTCTTGAACTCGACTGGGACTCTCCGTGCGAGCCACGATCGACCACAGCCTTCGCAGACGACGCCAAATCGTATAGCCCTGGCGCTGTCCTCAGACAAAGGGATCACCTCCGGGTCGTTCATCGGTTGGAACTGTTTGACCAGAACCCGAGGAGACCGTTGTGGCCGGGTTGGCGCAGGATAATTGGCAGGATGTTCCTCCAGTTTGCACTTAGCACAAGATCGGTGGGTACATTCGCAGCTCAGAACGTGGAGTGGGTGGATATGTGGTTGAACGTAGACCTTGTGGCGACGGTTACACTTGCAACAGCGCCACTTGCCGCTCGAATGCCCCTTGGGTCTCAGGTTTATATCTCCGGTGAGATCGTACATCGCTGTTTGAAACGTCTGTTAAGCTGTTAGCACGAATAGAAAGATGTCTCGGTACCGCGTTGCCAAAGCATAGCAAGGGGGCTACATGAAGTAGAGTGTCTTAGAACTGCGTTAGCAAAGCATAGCAAGGGAGCTACATACTAGTAATAAGTTAGCAAGGTATTCTGAAAGCTATGCGAGGCGGCTACTTTACCCTCGGGAGAGACGTAGTGGCTGTTGGGGTCGGGCCTGACGGGTTTGGATTTGGGTTTGCGATTGGAGTCGGCAATTTCCCAAGCCCATTCCCTTCTCTCATCCTCCGTCATGTTTGATAAGTCCGTCCCTATTTTCCGTGGGCCGCCAGGATCTGCGAGTGAATCTGTACGTTCAGGAAGCGCGTTCTTGTTGCGTCCATCTGGTTGGTGCTCTGACGATGAGGACGGTAGAGCGCTGAGGTCAGAACCGTGACTTGGCAACGAGGACGTCAGGCAGTCTGCGCCTTCAGGGAGCGGGCCAATGAAGGGCTCATCTGGATGTTCGCCAGAGGCAGAACCGTGAGCTGACGATGAGGAAGCCGCCGAGTCGGAGTTCATACGTTCACCTAGCTCGTCGTCGGTGTGATCTACTGACTGGTTGCCAGAGGTAGAACCGGGTCCCGACAGCAATTCTGTCCAAGGTTTCTTTCCCGTGGGGTTGGAGGCCATGGCGAAGAGCTTGCGTGGTGTAGACAGCGAGGGATGTGCAGAAGCAAGCGGGCGAGAGTGCAACGAAGTGGAGGAAAACGAAAAGCCGAGTCGGCGGTGATGCGGTGATAATGAGACTCCGAAGCAATCCTCGGTGAATAGCGGAAGAGTAACGATGGCGGAGCTAAAAATGAGGTGAACGCGAGTGAGTTGGGTTATGCGGATACAGCGTTTGCGTTTGCACACGGGAGCCTGGAGAGTTCACGAGGTGAGCTGCATTTTAAACAATCAACGCTAGCACTTGGATCTGACGTAGATTGGAAAGAGTATCGTAAGTGACAGTCGCTGCTCAGAATTGAGCGTGAAGGTGCGAGGATGCGCAGTGTGTCCTCCCTCATTTAGCTGTGAAGTGCAGGAAAGCAGCAGTATTGAGTCAAGAGCAACGTAAAATACAGCAATCTCAATGCGACGCAACTCAGGCGCAAACCCGACTATTCAATAAAATCTAACATTTCACTGAGATGTATCAGTCGCCATTCATTGCCATCATCCCTTCGCAGGCAAGTGGAGGAAAGTGTTAGTCTCACGCCAACCTAAGAAAAAGCTCAACACCCTGGTGTCTCTAGGGCTACGTTGACGTTGGGTCACCTAATTTGCAGGTTTTTGTTTTAATGTAGTATGTAGACCTGTTTAATTTTTTTCTTGTCTGAGGTGGTCTGATAATCGAGCCAAAATGTCCTCGCAGAACCTCGCCTGAGGAGGCCGGCATGCGGGATGATAAGCGAGATGTATTTGTAATCTGCCCGTCTACTTCAGTTTAACCTGTAGCACACCCCTCCATGCCTGTAGTGCGCTATCAACATATTCAGTTGCGTAGAAGTCGACATCGTCGTCACTCAGCACATGCTTCAGTGCCTCGCCCGTCTTGCCCCACCGTACCTGCGCCTTAATCGCAGCACGACCTCTCTGTTCGATGAGATTGATGTAGCTATGCGCCACATCCCGTACCGCCTCGAAGAAATTCTTCGTCTCAGTTTCCATATCATTGACCCAGTTCTTTGACAACTTGGCCTTCATGCGGTGGGTCTTCGCATTGATGACCTTCTCGCGTAGGTGTTCGATCAACTTGATGAGTGCGCGCAGGACTTCGAACTTGGTATAGCAGGACATTAGCATATTCTCGTGGAACATGGTGGGTTCGTCTTCGGGCTTTTGGTGCGTGGCGCCAGGCATACGCAGGTTCTCCATTGCAAGTCGCATTTCGGAAACCTGGTCAAGAAGTGCTTCCAGCACCCCAGGAAGCGTTTCCAAGGGAAGTCCTGGCAAGATCATCGCCTTAACGATGAGGTTGATTGCATCCCATGTGTCCTCAACTTGGTATTCCGCAAGCGTCATGTCAGGCTCAGTTTCCCAGGCATGACCCGGAGGCATGGCAACTTGGTGTATCCATTTGCCCTGGAACTCCAACACCTGTGTCTCTCTATAGAGAAATCTACTGCTCGCGTCCCAGATATCAAGGCTCTTGGCCAGCCAATGAACTTCAGGAAGGCCGTTGGGCATGATGTATGAAAGTGGTCCAGGATGTTCACTGTGCTCGTAGTTGGGGAATATGGTCCTATCCACGACGTCCTTGATATTCCGGTAGCCTGCATGGATTAGCCAGTTTCCAGGTTCGAAATGAGTGCAACATACTACTTGAGTCGATAACGGGAATGTTATCGATCGGTTCACCCTTGAGTCGTGCTATGCGACGGCCCTCTGTGTTGCATATGTGCTTTGTCAAGCTCGACTTGAAATCCCGTTTCGCGGCCAAGAGTTCCATAGCTTGATCCCATGGAAGCGACTGGAGATCAGAACATACTGCCTCATTAAGCTTGCGTTCCATCCTCTCCATTGTCCCGACAGCTTTTCCTAGTTCCTCTTCGGCTGAGAATCCTTGGTAGCCTTTGGCACCAAATGGATGTGTCAGTGAGATGCGTGACAGAACATATGGTGACAAAGTATGCACTAGCATCTCCTTGCATTTGGTGTGGCTGTACAACTGGAAAGCGGATTTTCCTAGACCGAGGTTTAGCTGCAGCCGTGCAGCAAGTAGTGCCAGCGGTCTGTTTTGCTTTTCTTTATCGCTCGCCACCAAATGGCGCGCTAACATTGCAGCTTGAAGGAGAACTCGTGAGTTTGGCGTATTTCCGAAGGGATGATCGGGCTCTTCGTTGCGCATAGCTTCTTGGTGAATCCAGAGGAGTGTGTATATTGCGACAAAACCTTCAGGCGACCTGGGTGTCCGTAACTGAGGGGCTCGCAATGCGGCGATCAAAGGTACCTCCATGAGCCCTTGCCACCTTTGAGCAGATGGCGTCGAGAGTGATATCCAGAAAAGATAACACATCTTGAGACGATTGCCGCAATGAATAATCCAGTCTTGAGCCGGGTACTGATTCTGTGCCAACAACTTCTCCGCGTCTTCGTAATGATTCTGTGCAAAATTCCAGAGCTCTCCTCGGTCCTCTGAGGTCATTCCGTCTAGGAATGGTCGAATATCTGCGTAACATGTGATAAGGTTCGCGTGGTTCTGCCAGTACGTCTTACAGTCGGCCAGCATTGGAGTTCCTGGAGCGACATTCTGGCGAAGTGTCATGTACGCAAGTCTCAAGGGGCGGTCTTGGCTTTGGAACTCCTCCGGGTTGAAAGTACGACTTGTGATATCGGAGATCAGGCGAACAGCATCGTCAGCAGAGCGTGTTGCGTACGCGGCGGCTAATAAGGACGTCCAAATATCTTTCTTCCAGGCACAAGTCTCTCGAAGGCTAAGAACGTCAGCGATAAGTAGGGTTTGGAAGTCGCTGCAGCAATCCGCAGTCACTTTACGATGTTACACTTCGCTGCTGACTCAACATACCTTTCCTGCTGTGATATAATGCGCTCGATGTACGCAAGACACTGGCTTTCAAGTAGAGACCATTCTTTACTCTGCCGTGCAAGTCTAATCTTCATGCCCCACAAGTCACCTCGATGTTTCGTCATAAGGTCCTGGAGGGCTGCAGGCGGGTGGTTCCAGTGTTCGAACAGCTCGCTACACTTCGCTTGCCGCGCGAAGATCTCGCCCATAAAACGCAAGTCGCGTATATCCTTGAAAGCGATGGGGTCATCTGGAGCCGCCTCGTATGCTTGCTTCAAAAGTCTACGAGCCAGGTCGAATTGAAGTCTGCTTTTCATCTCGCCCTGGGGAAGTCCGCGCTGCTGTTCAGCTGCGAGTTGAATAGCGAGTGTTTGCGTGAAGTGAGCATGCTTTTTTGCAGATGTTGATCCAGCGCCCTCCTTGGTTTCTTTGCTGTAGTGAAAGACAGCCTGTCAAGCGTTAGTACCAAATCTAATCTGACCCTGTTGTAGTTTCATATGGTAGCGAGAAAGCGCGCGAAGATGCGCATTCTCAAAGGTGTCGAGATACAACTAGGTCGTGGCCAAATGCCGGTTTCTTACGTACCAGGCGGAAGTCTTCCCAGCATTCCTCTGCCAATGCCACATTTGCTAGAGCAGACCAGAGATCTTGACGGTCTTCCTTGCGTCCCAAGGCTTTCGCAGCACGTTGCCAAACTTTGAGGTTCCCGTCGCCCACTCCGCTGATGTTTAGGTTATTGTCCTGATCTTTCCGCGTAGCATCGGCTAAGATCTTATATAAGTAGGACAGCAGCCGAATATCGTTCACCCCTGGTTGCTCCCAGGCTTGTTGTACCAAATTTGCTACATCGGTGTCCACATTATTCAATGTAAGACATAACCGAGCTTTCCATGCCTGCTCGAAATCAGCCTGAGAATGAAATTTACGATGTCGACTAGCATACCAAGAGAAATGGGTTCTTGGGCGTCTTCTTGAGCGATTTTTGTACGAACGAGTCTGCGAACTTCGCTTTTGGGTAGTCGCGCTGAGCCTTACACAGCTTCTCCCAACTGTTGCAAGCCATGACAGCCGGCACCGAAGCGCGGCTTGATTTCGCAAAAATAGGAACGACCGATGAAAGGCTAGTGATGCTCGATCAATGTCAAAAATGAGGTGATTGGCTGGTTGGAATTATTCGTCGTTGGCGGGGATGTGTAAGGACGGGAAAAGATGATGTAGGCGTTCGGGCGGAAGTCGGAAGCGAGCGCCTCCGCTTTAGGTTCTCTCACCAAGCAACTGCATCTCTCACTTGCCCCCTGCCTAGATAATCAACACCTGCGCACGAACAAAAAGCAGAAATACGACGCATCTGGCTAGTTATAAACTCGTAGGGTTTTACCGTCATTTCATTGTAATCCACGTACTATCTCATTCTCGGCAAGTTAAATCGGGAAAGCATCTCCTATAAAGAAACCCCCAAACAGGTCTGCAGACTACATCAAGATGAAAGCATGCAAAGTAGACGACGTAAGGTCAACGTGGACTCCAGGGTGCACATCCCCCCACGAGACAAGCAGTCTAGTCAACCTCCATATCCATATCCTCATCTCCATCCACCTTCGCAACAGAACTAACGCCCCGCTTCTCTACGCGCCTCTTGAACTTATCCTTCATATTTGCAGGCCGCGCGCTCAACACGCTCAAAGGCGAGCCGCCTCCAACCATGAGCTTACTCTGATCCACGTTTCCAACACCGGCCTTCTTAGCTGCCCTCCTGCGCTCCATACCCGCCTTGCGCTCCGCTGCCAATGACCTAGCAGTATCTCCGATCTCAATTAGATCCTGGTTGGCGCCCTTGACCATGTTGTAGGAGTTGCGGAAGTCGGCGTACTCAGGACCTTGGATGTCGTCACTGAATGCTTTTTGGTCTAGTTCGGTCCAGGTCTTGAATTCGTGCGCGAGGACGGCTGCTACGACTAGTTGCTGCAACATGCCGTCTTCGTCTTTGCAGATACGAGCTGGGCTACCCAACGGGGCAAAGGTAGCGTTGATGGCGTCTTTGATCGCGGAGGGAGTTTCGTTGCGCACGTTAATGAAGAGCTGGACGAGCTTAGTGTGGGCAGCTGACTTCAGCGCGTCGTAGTCTAGCTCTTCAGCCAAAGCGTACATGTGGAGATGGAAGGTGTAGTCATGGATGTCGACTAGAGCGGTAGTAGCGGCGGTGGGCGGGTTGAGATCTGGAATAACAGTTGCGTGATAGAACTTGAAGTTCTTCTGAATGAGCTGCTTGCTACCGTCCCGGACGACCAGGTAGTCCGATGTGTAGATGAAGTTGACGATTCGGTCCATGAGGATAGGATGGAAGTGAGGCGGCAGATTGACGAACTCTGGCGGGTTTGGAATTGTTGCCTGGCCGCGTTAGTCTCGATCATAGCAAATGTAACGAAGGGAAAGCTTACACCACCAGGGAACAGTCCCTCCTGTAATGCCTTCGGGCCGCCAATCAACATGATAGAATGTACTTTGAACTCCACACCAGCGGCGGTAATCAGATTGAAGTCGCGACCGATAGGCGTCTCAAGTAGGAATTGAACATGATTAGCCTGCAACTTCTTCGCAGCAGGTGGATGGGCGTAAGGTTTCTTGAAGACCTTGCACAGGAGATTGCGAGCGCTGCGCGTATCGATCTTCTCTGGCTGGATAGACGCAGTCTCGCGCTGCAGCATCGGTATCTGGGGCACCTGGGGCACCGGAAGCACCTTGTATGTGCGTGAGGGATGTATGTCGTCCATCGCAAATGAAGGTGTAGGAATAGTAAATCAGAGATCCCCAAAAGTGTCTTGTGGTGCGGAGTTGAGGTGGGAAGTGGGGTGAGACAAAGTGAAGGCCTGCGGGCTTGGAAGTCGCGTGCGCTATATCGTTTGGCGCTTTTCACGACAATGGCGCGAATTTCGCAAAGTGAAGAGACACAAGTGCAGGCACGTAGGCAAACTGACCAATCCGCGATAATCTTTTGCATGAAGCATCCACATTACTCGTACAATCATATCCCATAGAGGCCCAGCTCTTAGAATGTTGGCCTTGTCCTCTCACCCTTCCACAAGCCCATAACCTCTCCTGTCTCTCCAACCCACTCTCTGACGCCAGTGACGACAGCCTTCGCCATGCCTGCGTTTGTTCCACTTCTCGCCCTCCTCTTCCCTTCCATGCCGCTACTGGCTCCACCGACGCCAATGCCTGTTCCGGTTCCGGTTCCGTATGATGCTGGTGCTGTTCCTGGCGTGATGTAGCTGCTACCGTCTCCGGTCGCGTACTCCGAGCCCATCGAGGGGAGGACATTTTCGCCAGCAGACAAGGAGACGAACAAGGCGAAGGGGACTAGCCACACGCAGAGGCCGAAGTAGGATGCGATTTCGGTGAAGGTAGGAATGTTGGCATCGCGAGAGTAGGGATACGAGGAGTACGTGTTTGCCGGTGGAGCACTGAAGTGGCGGAACCACAGGTAGTGGTTCGCGATTACAAGAGCTGGAAATGATGGTCAGCATTGCGCCGGTGGGAACTTCCAATAATCCTAGCATACCACAAGAGGCCAAGAAGAGTGGATCCGTGAGCTTGACGATAGGGAACCGCCTTAGGTTCTGCGCATAGATGAAATGCGACCCGACACTCAATGCGCTGAGTCCAATTGGAAACCTATCGACTACGAGAAGGAGTGTTTGTATGCCAACGACGCCATAAATGAGCCGGTAGAGCAGTTTCTTCGCGAAGACGGTATGCTCCTCCACGAGTTCAGAAAGGTAGTACAGGCCGGAAGCTACGTTGCGTTAGCCCCATGAAGCCAAAGAACGAGAGCATCACAGCAAAGTACCTATCGCAAGCGTCAGGAACGCGAAGCCCAGGATAACGCCGACATATCCAAGCAGCGGTAATATCCACATGTTGACTTTTGGCACACTTCAGGGGAATGCGAAGAGAGATGAAGTGTGGAAGGCTGGAAGTTTGGCCGCGGCACGATGAGGTCAGTCCAAAGGTGGCATCAAGGCTAGCGGAGAAACCCGTGGACCCGCGCCAGAGTGTGGGGTCCAACTCCAAAAAGTCGTGCGAACTCTTGGCAAGGTGCATCGAGCAACTGACAGCACGCTCGCTTTCTGAAATCACTGCGCAAAAAAAGTTCCATAACCCACGCGACAAGAAGAGCATTACAGTCATTTGTCCAGCGATTCAGAGTTAACAACCGCAACCATGTCGCGCCCCGAAGACATCCTGTACGCAATTCTCCCAGCACCGCAAATCGCAAATCGCATAACGAAGAACTCAGCGCTTACACATCTGCAGACCACCTGACCTCTTCTACAATGACTCCGAATCGCGCAAATACACAACCTCGTCGCGTATCCAAAAGATCCAATCCACAATGACCCACCGCGCCCTCTCCCTCCTCGCCCTCACCTCGCCATCCATGATCCTCGACGTCGGCTGCGGCTCCGGTCTCAGCGGCGAGATCCTGTCGCATTCCGCGGAACAAGGCACACCCGGTGGCCCACACGTATGGATTGGTTTCGACATCAGCGCATCCATGCTGGGCGTTGCGCTGGAGAAAGAGGTAGAAGGAGATTTGCTGCTGGCAGACGCGGGGCAGGGTGTGCCGTTTAGGCCGGGAACTTTCGATGCGGCGATTAGTATTAGCGCGGTTCAATGGCTGTGCAATGCTGAGACGAGCGAAGAGAGTCCTGCGGGCAGGTTATCGAGGTTCTTCAATCAGCTTTATGCGAGTTTGAAGAGGGGAGGGAGGGCCGTTTGTCAATTCTACCCTAAGAACGACGCGCAGAAGAAGATGGTAGCGCAGGCGGCGATCAAGGCAGGTTTCGGTGCGGGTCTTTTGGAGGATGATATGGGAACTAAGAGCGCGAAGACGTATCTTGTTCTGACCGTGGGTGGTGGCGCGCTGGATGGCGACATCACGGGCGTTGTGAGGGGTATGGACGGCGTCGACGTCGAAGATGCCCGGAGAAAGGCCAAGGGCATGAAGAGGGGCGAGGAGCGCAAGGGCAGCAAGGCGTACATTATGAAGAAGAAGGAGCAGATGGAGAGGCAAGGCAAGGTTGTCAAGGCGTCGTCCAAGTACACTGGCCGGAAGAGGAGGATCCAATTCTAGATATACCCACATCACGATGACGATGTTACGCATAGCACGGAGTTCTGGGTCTGGCATTTTCACGAGGGTATAAGAATGGTCAATTCAATCATGCAGCATGCTATATACCACCTACAAGTACAGCTCTATTCACATTCCAGCTGGTAGTTGTACAAGTGCCATTGCGTCCAATCGTTAAGAAAATATGTTATTGCTCCATATCCTAGGTTAACCCAATGTGAGCCGAGGCCTAGATGTGACGGTATCATCGCGCTAGATCAAAGCTTAGCAAACACGAAGATCATGACGGCTAAATCATGCCTTCTCCATCTGGTTCAGGACTGCGCGCGTGAACTCGTGGGTGGTGGTGTTGCCTCCCATGTCGCGTGTGCGGGCGGTACTACACGATGTTAGACATATGTTGCTCTTCAGTTGGAAATAAAACTTACCCGTCAGCAATAACCTTGTAGACGGACTGTGAGATGCGGTTGGCGTGGTCATCGAGACCAATGTGACGGAGCATCATGGCGGCGGACAGGATCAGAGCAGTGGGGTTAGCCTGGTCCTTGCCCTTGATGTCGAGACCGACGTGACGGCATCCAGGCTCGAAAACGGCGACGTTGCGGCCCATGTTGCAACCGGGGACGATACCAGGACCACCAACGAGACCAGCACCAATGTTGGAAAGGATACCTCCGTACAAGTTGGGCATGACCATGACGTCGAATTGCTGGGGCCTTGAGACACACTGCATGGAGGCGTTGTCGACAATCATGTCGTTGGTCTCGAGAGTGGGGTAGTCCTCACCAACCCTCTTGACGGTGTTGCGGAACAGACCATCGGCGAGCTTCATGATGTTGGCCTTGTGGATGCAGGTAACCTTCTTGCGGTTGTTGGCGAGCGCAAAGGCGAACGCAAACTTGGCGATGCGCTCCGACTTCTCACGGGTGATGATCTTGAGCGACTCGACGACGCCGTTGACCGACTGGTGCTCGAGACCAGAGTATTCACCCTCGGTGTTCTCACGGATGATGCAGAAGTCGATGTCCTTGTGGCGCGTCTCGTAACCGGGGATGTTCTTGAGGAGGACGATAGAGGCGTAGATGTCGAGCTCTTGACGGAGAGCAACGTTGAAGGAACGGTGGCCGGAGCGCTCGACGGGCGTGTGGAGGATACCCTTGAGACCGAGCTTGTTGCGCTTGAGCGAAGCAATGGATTCGCGGAGGAGCTCCTCGGAGTGGACGTTGCCAGAGTCGACACCAGAGACGTCGACCTGCTCCCACTCAATGGGCACGTTGTCCGCCTTGAAGATCTCCTTGACCGACTCGGAGACCTCAGCACCGATACCGTCACCTGCGCATGTTCAGAATCTATATCCATTTATAGGCGGCTATCGCGCATACCAGGAATCAGGGTAACGGTGTATTTGCCGCCGAACTTGGTGGGCTTGAAGATGTCCTGGGTGACCGTGGCCATTGCTGTCGCCGCGTTAGACTCTGCATTTTTGGCTATCTTTTACGTGGTCTTCGTACAGCGGGTAGCCATGGCGGGTGCCCATCGAGAGGCAGGCTTCGCGCCCCGCAGGAGCGTCTGCACAGGCGCATTAGCACTCGAATTCCCACCGCGCCCGCCAATTGCGGGCGCATAGACATGCTCGTACCTGCGCTGTTCTTTGGGAGGTCCTCGACAACATGGTGGAGTTGCGGCGTTGGGCTGGTGGTGAGGGATTTGAGGTGGAGAGAAACAAGCTGAAGCTGCCGTCCCCCGAAAATGCATCCGAACCGAAGGAAGAAACCGCGCTTGGCGAATGACCACATCCGTCCTTCCGCCGCGGCTCGCTCTCTCTATTATCTCCGACGCAGGGCAACGATGTCTTTCACTCGTTCCGATAAATGCTTCTTCTTGTTTTCGCAGCTTTTCTTCTCCGGATGATTCTTTCCATTTTCACAGTCGCAGTGCCTGCCTAATTCATCACAGCTCCATTTGCATGTGATCGCATGGGCAACGAGTCGCATGCTACAACAGAATTCATCTGATAAGCGGCGATGGAAAATCTCACGCTCACAGGGTCAGTGTACAATGGCCCGTTAACGTGATCTTCCCATAGTATGCTAAATGTCCTCTTCATATCATTCTACAAGGGTGGTAGAGCCCACAGGTTGGTTATGACAGTCTACTTTAAGAGCAAAAGAGGGAATCATGTCCAGTTGCTCCTACAAATCATGTAGCATTTGGACTCTTGGAGACGTGCTGCTCCGTAGAGCAGTCTAGATTTGATGCGTTCCACGAGTTGGTCTAGTTACATCAGCCGGCACGTTCGTCTGAGTATATGAGCGCTCCAAAGGTGACTCTCACTTATGCTTTGGCAGACGTGGCAGTCCCTGGCATCACAGCGTTTCTCTAGCATGTGTCACCCAACTGACTGTTCTCACCTTCACCTCCACACTCTGCCGTCTTCATCGGGTCTCCCAATCTTTAAGACGCACCCTCTTCCTCTCTCTCCACCCCTTCCCATCTCGGATATTTTCTATTATCTTCGGTCTCATACCAAGCTTTCTTCTCCAGGCTCACGCTGCCCCTAGTGGCCCAAAACAGCAGGCGCGCGACTACCGAAGCCCGAAAGCGCGTCAGGCAGCGGCGAAAGCGCGCATACCGCCAGGTATCCTCGACCTTCCGCGCCGTCAGTACTACTCATATGAGACTCTGTCGGCGAGCATCGATCCAGTTTGCCGCATAGACACGTCTTCTGCCAATTCACACGAACGTACTCAACTAGCTCGCGTCACATATAGTACGATAACGACGTCCGCACTACTCAATCGAGCAGCCCCTTCGCATTGATCACCGACTCACTCTGGGCTCACGCGAGGGAAATCACCGACTCTTCACCAAACACGTCTTAACTACTCTGAATCCACGTCTTACACAACATTCTCAAATATGAGAGTGATTGAGAGGGACACCGACAGAAAGGCCCAAGTCAACATTTTTGTCAAGGGTCAAGTTCAGGCGCTTGAAGAATACGGAGAGTATGTGGACCCAAAGGACAACGCGATTTGCTGCTATGTACCCATCGATGAGGGCCACCAGCCTAAAGTGGGCGGCAGGTTCTCCGGCAAGGTAACTATCACTTACATAAACTCATCAGAACTTTCTAACGAAACTAAAGACTCTGGCTGTAGCCTACGACACGTTCGTGGACGGCATACTCCGTAAAGCCGGCTCGCATGTGGCTAAGTCAGTGATCCTACACAACCGGAAACTGGACACCGAAACCTTTCTATGCAAGACCAGCAAAGGCATCATCGATACTGACATTACTGTGACTCCACTCGAGCACGCTGTTACGATTCAAAACGACGCCCCAGAGACCATCGGGACCATTGAGCTGCGACTGTACATCACCCGCCAACTGGGAGACTGGCACGAAATTGGCAAAGTAAAGAAGTACTACGCCCATGAAAGTGATATGAAAGACAAGGATACGGGCGGCATCGAGCAGAAAGTAGGCTACAACCGCATAGCTCCCATTTTCAGGATGTCCTTCGAAAAGGACACTACTCCACTGGAGGATAATCAACCGAAAATATACCAGCGTAGGGCGGATGCGAAACGCCCAGGTACAGAGCCGTGGGCTATATTTCGCTTCCACTATCGAACTGAAGGTTAGCTTGCTAGACTGGATTTTGGCTATCAGGCTAACGTGATATCTTAGCTGAAATTCGAGAGGAGAAAATGTCAATGAGTTTTGACCCTGACGACAAAGATATAGGCGAAGCACATACTCTAGTGCTGGAACCTCTTCCTCCTCTTACCATAGGCGCAAAGCCCTTATCGAAGAATGACGGGGACGTCTCATCACGATCAGAATCGCCGATGCTTCCCAATACGCCAGCAAAAAGCGCACAGCCGATACCAAAGGTAAGAGAAAGCCTTTCCCAACTTTACCTTTCCACAATTTCATCTTTGCGTCACTTCGAATTCCAAATCAGCCTGATTGTTGCCTGCTTCTGACATCTACCTATAGATATCCTCCCCCATCAAGAAACCTGGACCTCCACCAAATCCCTCTGAAGCTACCACGATGTCATCCCCTAAAGATCAAGCACAGGCTGCAACCCCCGAAGCGCCTTCTGTACCGACGGCCGATATGACTGCGAAAGTACCCTGCCTTCCAGAATCAAGCACCAAGCCCGCAAATGCGCTCGCAGAAAAATCTGTAGCCGTAGCCAAGGCGACTACAAAGAAGCCTCCTCCGTCGCCACTTGCCCCAGAAAAGAAGCCTCTGCAAACGTCCATCACTCCAGCAAAGGAGGAGGCCGCGAAATCAGCACCTGTCACTACCAACACTGCCAACGGTCAGAAGAAGTCAGATACGCCCCCCGTGGCAGTCGTACCAAGCAAACGTTCATCTACCACCACCAACGGTATGACACCGGAGCCAAAGCGTGCGAAGTCCGTACCTACGCCCGTGCCGACGTCTTTGCCACCCTCTACCTTGCCTACAGCTCCGCGCTCATCAACACCCAAGACGCTTTCCATCGAGCGCCAGCTGGCAGATCAGCGCAAGAAGCTCGAGGACATGCGCAGGAGGCGTGCGGAGACCGCTAAGAAGCAGGCAGACATCGATACGCAGATGGGACCTTACAAGCAGCGTATGGCGGAGGAGCTGGATCGTCTCAACCGAGAGATGATAGAAGAAGAGAGCGCGTATACTGAGGAGGCAGAGCACTACAGTGCCAGCGTCGAGGTCCTGGAGGAGTTCAAAAAGGCTGACGCTAGTACTTAGCTGGTATTGGAGTGTAGGAAACGGGCCAAAAGTGTGTTGGAAGGAGTATGGCGTTGATGCGATATGATGAGGCCGGGAGTAAGTCAAGTTTTTATATGCGCTGGATGGATGGACAACGGCTCGGCCGGGCAACTACCGTGGTATTCTTCAGGAGTTATTTGGCTAGGAATACGATGAAGCCTGGAGGTATTCGAGGTTGATTTGACGTTCAATCGGTGAGCAACGGCTTAGCGAGGCGACTACCAAGGTGTTTTGCAGGAGTTATGGAAGGAAGAATACGGTGAGGCCTGGAGGTATTCGGAGTTGATTTGATGTTCGATCGGTCAACGATGGCTCAGCCTGGCGACTACCGTGTCATTCTGCAGGAGTTATGGGGGGAAGCTTAGTCGACTTTCAATCTGGCTCATGAGTCAAGGGTCTCTCGATATGAGGGAAGTTTGTAACTATAAGCCTGCAATTTATTTGGAGTGGATAGACATCTTGGACACACGCATGCTTATTGACCTGGCGTGCGCTCTCTGGCTACCCTCATATTCGCCTTGATCCGCTCCAGTAGCTCAGCGGTTGTTGCGACAGGGGAGGGATGTAGATTCCTCTGATGTGGCGTTAGCGTAAAGAAGACCAACGGCATGTACCCCAGTGTGAAGAAGGCATTCATCGCTGAACGGTAACCAAAGCTATCATGTGTCCTTCGTCACACCGAGGCTTTAGAGAACTTACGTGCTTGAGCCAGGTAACGCATTGATCGTGTGTCCATGTTTCTGGGTCTGAAATCATTGTCAGCAAACCTGGACTTGAGATGCTTTGCCGATGAATAGGTTCAGAAGGACGTACCGCCAGTAGGGTCTTGACTAGGGAAGATGTCTTGTCCCCAGATACTCCATGCTGCTACACCAGCGACGACTGCGGCAAAAGCGAAGAAAGGGCCCTGAATCATGTCAGCATGTACTTTCCGCGGCATGTAGAAGGCCCACTATGTAAAGTAGATGCCAGGAGAGCCATGAATAACCTACACGTTGTTGGACCGCGCGATCGATGGGAGTCGGCATGCTGAAGGGTGGGAGTTGGTCGTATGTGCGTGTGTGAAAAGGAGCTCAAGGTCTTTCGTCAGAGTGCGAGATGAGATTATGAGTTTGACGAGTTTCGATAAGAATTGCAGCAGTTATAGGGTTGTAGGCAGCACTGTCTCATGCGACGCAGCCATGGCGTTCCTGGTTTACGCCACACTCGTCGTCACCCCACCAGGCCCAAAGCAGCAACGCTTGCGGGCAGCCCCATGGCAGCCCGTGCGTTTCAAGCGAGTCCACAGCATTTTTGGCCTGTGCCTAGGCGTCTCCGAACTTCACGATCCCGAACTCCAACGACCCGTCCACACACAAATCGTCAAGATGCCTTCCGAAGTTTCCGACATCAAGCAGTTCATCGAGATCTGCAGGCGCAAGGATGCCAAGTGTACGTCTACCACTTCCGTCGGGGGAAAGTTGCGGTCGCAGTAGGAGGAGGGATTGTGCACGATGAATGCGAGCCGCAGAGACCTGCGAAGATCGAGGCAGAGGACGTGATGAGAGCACTGGACTGACATTATCGCAGCCGCCCGCATAAAGAAGAACAAGAAGGTCAACAACATCAAGTTCAAGGTCCGATGCTCAACAAACGTCTACACCCTCGTCCTTAAGGACACCGACAAGGCCGAGAAGCTCAAGCAGAGTCTGCCCCCGGGTACGCACATCCCCAATGCTCCAGCGCCAATGACACGAATCTAACAACCGCAGGTCTTACCATCACCGACGTTGGCAAGAAGAACCCCAAGGGCAAGCACGCATAAACGGATCGAACGCATGAGGGACTGAGGACAGAAGTGTGCAAGGACATCAACGCACGATGCGCACGAAGCACGAAGGCATGGGCGGACGGCGTCTCAACGGATAAATTTTGTTCAATGGCATCACGGAACCCTTCACACTGGGTTACCACCAGGAATGAAAAAAGTCAAACTTCATTCCGAACACCACAGCCTGTTTCCGACGTGCACCAAGAATCATCATGTATCATGGTCAATTTTGCTGAACAGCTAGTTACAGAGTCACTACCAATAGGGCTACTAATACAGCGATTGCTTCGGCTTCTGTCCTTGCTTCACGTTGAACTTGTACTGATCCTTGCGGCCCAGATATACAACCTTGCTATCCAAACCAGCCGCGTGTACCGCCTTCTTGAAATCATCCAGCGGGCTCAGGAACACATCGTAGTCGTCGTAATGGATTGGAATCGTCAGGTCGGGATTGATGAGCTGCATGAGCTGTACACCCTGCTCGGCATCCATTGTGACCATCAGCAATGGCATTTTAGGCCCGGGGATCGTGGTGCCTCCCAAGTGGACCAGCATCAGGTCGATGTTCTGGTCCTTGTATCGCTCAGGGATCTCCTTGAGCTCGTCCACCATCAACGTGTCGCCGGAGATGTAGATCCGGTACCCGTTTTCGAAATCGCTGCCATCGCCAGAAGAACCATTCGAATACCCCAATTCGACCATCCAGCCATTCGTAGGTGGTACAGCGCCAAGCATATCGTTCGCGACGTTCAGTGGACCTGGAGGCACATGCTTTCCCGGGACACCTGTGACTTTGATGGTGGGCTTTGGACCGCTACTATTTGTCTGGTCTGACTGCGATACATCTAGGAGCAAGCTGTTCCAGAAGTCGAGCGCATGCACATTCTTGAATGACTCCTCGCCTTTGCCCGTCAGGCATTCCTTGGCATGTGGTGTAGTGATGATCGGGAGACCTTTTGACAGTTTCTCCTCTACTTCTCGGTCGAAGTGGTCTTCGTGGTAGTGCGACAGCAAGATCACATCGATTCTCGGTAGCTCTTCCAAATCGATGGCGGGGTTCGTTTGTCTCGTAGCACCGACGCCGGGTCCCAGGTGAACGTGATCGCCAGCATGTAGGAAGTTGGGATCAGTGAGAATGCGGATGCCCTCCCACTCTAAGATTGTAGTCGCAGTTCCAACGAAGAAAAGGGAGGCGTTCGTTGAAGCGTCTGGGGCGTTTTGGGGATGGATTTTGGTCTCTTTGGCGTCAGGTAAAGAGGTAGGAACGTCGGTGTCGAGTTTTGTAGGTGGACCCGAGCCGTCTGGTGTAATTTGAATGCGCTTCATGCTTGCACCTGACATTGCGTTTCGCTTGGTGAGATGGTTATGGTAGATGAAGAATCGTATCGCTTCGTCTTGCTCTTCCGTAGATGCACTCTTGATTGTGACTTTCCGATGCTAGGCGTCTCTGTTCTATGTACTGGCGGGGAAGGTGTGCGAGCAATGCGAAAGCAACGGTGTAAGGGTAGGCAGGAAAAGAGAGCAAAGAATAGGAAGCGCATCTCGTCCTTGGTGTAGAACGCCATCACGTAACGAGTAGATAGCAATGACGACAAGACGCGGTAATCGTAAATACTGCAGGGCGGGCGGTGATCATAAGAACAATGCTCGAGTACGTCTGGAACCACATTGCCGCATCGCAGCTGCTGTTGATATGCCTCATCGTGCTGAGATAAATTTGGGTTGCGGAAGGAGGCTATACCGTGCCTGTGCCTGAGTACGCGTGTCCTATCTGTAGCACAAGGAAGAGCGATGCTTGCGAGTCTCAACGAGGCTGAGGTTGAAGGTGGAGCTTCCCGTTGAACTCCGCTGTGGCTGATGTTTCCTGAGATGCGGGACCCCTGTCTAGCCAAGCTATCTGCATCGGGGATGAGCAATGAACACCTGGCGAGTCAGACAGAGGGCGCTTTGAGCATTGCTTCCCAAGTCGACTGGAGTCTGGAGCAGGATGTCAAGTTATCAGACTTCGCAAGGGTGAAATACACTCGCTCCGCCTGGTCTATTGTTCAATCAGCACTACGCGTCGCGCCGCCTCATGAACTCGACACGCGACCCGTTCAACCTCCGCAGCAAAACAGCATTCAAGACACCCTCCGCCTTCGCCGTCCTCCAGAACGCCGCCAACAAGAAAGCCTCGCAAGCCGTCGAATCGACCAAGCAGGCAGTCGAGGCCACGAAACAGGCGATTCAGGACTCAGATATGTCCTTCGCCATCCCGCGCAACGTACCCAATTTCGAGAGCGCGCAACGAAAGTTTGAAGATAATGTTTGGAACAAACTACCGGGGAACGAAAAGGGCTTGCCAATGTATAAGGACAAGCCTTCGGGGAAAAGCTATGGATATGGCGGTGGTGCAAGGGGAAGGAAAGGCTTCCTGCGGAGTAAGAGGGGCATGTCGCTGATAGCACTGGTAGTGCTGGGGCTGTTCTACTGGTTCGGATGGTCTAGTGGTGGCACAAACGTGGGCACAGTACAAGACGAGAAGGATAGGGGCAAGAGCTTGTTGTCAAATATAGGTGGAAGTGCTGCCGGAAAGAAGAGCAAAGTTGACTGGGAGAAGCGGAGACAAGCAGTCAAAGACGCCTTCCTACTGAGTTGGAACGCGTACGAGGAGCATGGCTGGGGTTACGACGAGTACCACCCTGTTTCGAAGAAGGGTCGATACATGGCTGAGCCCAACGGTCTGGGCTGGATCATCGTGGACGCACTCGATACTCTCATGATCATGAACCTCACAAAAGAACTCACCCACGCGCGGCAATGGATCTCGACCAGTCTCGATTACGACAAGAAGCAGGATGTCAACACCTTCGAAACAACTATACGCATGCTTGGTGGTCTGCTGTCTGCGCACTACTTGCAAGAGACACTTCCAGGCCTGAAGCCAGAGAACTCGAACGAGGAGGACCTTTTCCTGGAGAAAGCCACCGACCTGGCTGATCGTCTCATGGGCGCGTACGAGTCACCTTCGGGTGTGCCGTGGGCCAGTGTGATCCTCAGAGATGCTAAAGGCGAAGCCTCGCACGCGGACGGCGGTGCGTCCTCCACAGCCGAAGCAACCACTCTCCAACTCGAGATGAAATACCTAGCGTTCCTCACCGGTGAGGCACACTACTGGGACGTGGCTGAGAAAGTAATGAAAGTCGTGGACGACAACGGCGCCAAAGACGGTCTCCTACCCATTTTCATCTACGCAGACAAAGGCACCTTCCGCGGAAGCGAGATCCGATGGGGCAGCCGTGGAGACAGCTACTACGAATACCTCATCAAGCAGTACCTGCAGACCCAGAAGCAAGAACCAGTCTACCAAGAGATGTGGAACGAGTCGCTCAACGGCGCAAAGAAGCATCTCCTCACATACACGAAGAACAGCCACTTCACCGTCCTAGCAGAGCGACCAAGCGGTATCGAAGGCAAACTCCACCCCAAAATGGACCACCTCGTCTGTTTCCTACCCGGTACCATCGCCCTCGCTGCAACCGGCGGTATTCCCCTCGCCGAGGCACGCAAACTACCTACCTGGGGCAAAGCACAAGAAGAAGACATAACCCTCGCCCGCGAACTCACAAAAACATGCATGGGCATGTACAAAGTAACCGCCACAGGTCTCGCCCCTGAAATCGCCTACTTCCAGCTCGACGACCCGCCCAAGATGTACCGCACCGAGATCCTCGCGTCCAAATCCGAGCTCGACACCAGCGTTCCCGATGGCGAGGGCTGGAAGAGCGATTTCGACCTCAAGCCCGCTGATACGCATAATCTCCAGCGACCAGAGACTGTAGAGTCGCTCCTGTACATGTGGCGTATAACCGGCGACGACATCTACCGCGAATGGGGCTGGGATATGTTTGAAGCTTTTGTCAAGCACACTATCGTAGAGGACAATGGCGGGTTCTCTAGTATTGGTGATGTGACGAAGGTACCTCCTCCGTCGCGAGACAACATGGAGAGTTTCTGGCTTGTAAGTTCCTTTTCCCCTTCATCCGCACATCTTCAGAACTGTTGAACTGCTTTGCTAACATACAACGCAGGCCGAGACACTCAAATACATGTACCTCCTCTTCTCCCCCGACGACCTCCTCCCTCTCGATCAAATCGTCCTGAATACTGAGGCCCATCCATTGCCTCGCTTCGACGCAAGCAAGAAGAGGTTTAAGACGGGCTGGGAACGTATACCGCGGGATGACAACGGTAACCTTGTGCCCAAGGGCGAAGCTAAGCCGGTGGAAACCAAGGCAGAAGACAAGACGACTTAGCCGTGTTGAATGGATTAGAGCACTTTGTGGGATTCGTAGAACGCGCATCTATCGTTTCATGGGGTCTAGGATCTAGAAGCAAGCGTCTGGATACGTTTGTACATGCATGAATGGCGCTATCACATTGGTTAGTGGTATCTGTCGTAGACTAGACATGCACATAGGCTCGAATGCGCATATATTCCTAGCCAAACTCGCGATGTAAGGATGTTAAGATGCGTGTTCCATTAATACTATCAACTCCAGTGCTGATGCCAACAGTTCGTATATTTGCGTAAACATAAAACACGTAAATCGTAATTCATAACCCCATTCAGTCCGTCTCCCGAGTAAGGGGTATCCTACGCTCGCTCACGTATTTATAACCGGGGATGCGGTGTATGCAGGGCTACGTTCATACAGGAGAACGAGTCCGTGTTCTTACTCTCCATCGCGTAGGGCTCGGCCAGGAAATCCCTTCGATACAAGTCACAGCGGGTACTAACGCTCCTGTGACTGTTCGTCGCCTATACGTGGCGGGCTCTTGGAGTGGGCGGAGGGGTTCCTAAACGGCGAGTGGCTTCCTCTGCACAAATGTTAGCTTCTCCTCTGTAGTCCTCAAGCATGAAAAACTTACGAGCGTCTCCGCTTGCCCTCATCTCTCCTCTCCTCGATGACCTTGAGCATAGTTCTCCGTCCATCCTTCGCGTTGATGTGTGCGTCCCGCATGCTCATGCTAACCTTCTTGCTCGCATCGGCCCGAAGCAGCCTCTTAAGCAGTAAATGCCGCATGAGCACACAAACGAAGACGCCGCAGTCGCTGCCGTTCTCTTGCTGCGGACTATCATTCATAGGGATAAACCGCAGTCGTTTGCCCAACAGCTGTTCCAGCTTCATAGTCGTACTCCGTGCTTCCCGCTCGTTGGACTGAGTCATGGAGTCGTAGTGGAAGGACACGCCGTCGATGATGGACACGAGGAGGAGGGACCAATGCGAGCCGCCTTCGGCTTGTGTGACGTCGGTGTTGTCATTTATCGGCAGGAAGACGTGGGTCGTGTGGCTGAAGTTGGGGAGGACTTCTTTGAGGGAGAGGGGCTCGGCGCTTTGCATGAGCATGTAGGACATGGAGGGGCGGAGGAGGACGATGGAGGCTTTGGGGAAGGCGTTGAGCTCTTCGCGCTCGAGGTATTCTTGCCAGAAGGCGATTGCCTGTTGATACGTTAGTCATGGCTGTGGTGGATTAGGAGGAAGTGGTATGCGCACATTGTCCGTAAGCCAGTCATTAGACTTGATACTGTCTAAGTCGGCTCGCGTCACTGTAGTCGTCAGTATGGTCGTTGATTAGTCAAAGGCGCATGGAAGCGCAAGTCAAGGAATAGGCGACGCGTACACACCCCTCACATCGTGATCTACTCTCAGTCAGTCTTCGCCCTCTTGCACTCTCTCGATGCAGACTCACAAGAAAGATAGGCCTCATCCGGACTAGGATCACCCAAGTGGCGCCTCGCCTTGTCGCGAATCCTCGAAAACGATCCAGGCATGTTGCACCCGGTTGCGATGTGACTCTATGGATGGATCGTGTGGCACCGGCGTGCCAGTTATTCTGTGCGAGGCGGTAACTGCCGAAGGACTAATCAAGGGTGCGGGCCTCGTGGGTATGCGAAGGGGTAGGGATGTCGGGTGTCTGTCTCGTTGCACTGCTGGGTAGACGCGCGCTCGAATGATGCAGATGCAGGTGGGTTTTGCGGGTGAAAAGCAGGGATGACGTATGCGTATGGGGCTAGACTGCGTGGGGGTGTCGAGGAAATAGTTCTGGCCGCCTCGGCACTTATACTCCTGGGGCACCAACACCTTTAACGCAAGATATCGCCGTTGCAAGCTCCGCGTTTCCGGTGTTGTGATCGTCTTCTTCGTTTCAAGCACGTGGCCTTGCTGTCGGGTGTTTGAGTTGTAACAGTCACGTCTAAGTATAGGACAAAGCAAAAGCGGACATGTAATGCACGTTTGTTTTGTTCAGCGTCACACTGTTCAGAATTCCTTCATGTAGATTTAAAAGGTCAACCTGTGGCGGGTTGTAACCATGGTGGCAATCGTTCAGACTTTTGCGATTTTTACATGGTGTACGCTTGAACCTTGGTTGACACAACCCTTCTAAGGCAGTTGTCCAACTATCTTAGCACCATTTGCCTGATCTTGCTTTCCGAATTGCTCTGGCCTCTCTACCTTGAACAGCCAGCTCTGCTTGTCCTCGATCTTTCCTTGTTGAATACCCTTCAAGGTCGACAGAAGCTTCTTGCATGCTGGGCCTGGTTCTTGCTGTGCCTCTGCGTATGTGAACTTGTCGTTCTTGGAAGGCAGAGTGATGGATTTGATAGGCACAAGAGCCGCCGCGGTTCCAGCAGCAAGGACCTCGTCGAAGGACTTGAGTTCGTCATAGGCGATCTGAAATTGTTAGCTCACCGTACGCATTGACAGAACGTTTGTAGTACCTCTCGAGACTCAGCTTCCCAGCCAAAGGATTCTGCGATCCTGAGAACACTGTCTCCTGTGACACTCTGGATGACGTTCTTGCTGTTGGATGCGATGAGTTTGACCTTTTCGCCGTCCTTCTTTACGCCAATGAAGGCAGATGTCGAGAACTCATCAACAACGCTCCTAGTCTTGCTGTCCAGATGCAGGGTAATACCATAGCCTGCCTTGTACGCCTTCTCACTATGCCGTAAAACTGGGGCATAGTTACCGCCGACCTTTGCCGATCCAGTGCCCTCTGGCGCGGCGCGGTCAAAGTCCTCAAGAATGACCGCATCTACTGGGTTTGAGCCATGGTAGACACCAGTTGGGATACAGTAGACTACAAAGGTGTATTCCTGGGGTGGATTCAGGCCAAGTTGTGCCGAACTACCGAAGAGCAGTGGTCGGATGTACATTGCGGCGCCTGTTTCATGGGGCGGTACGTACGCCGCGTTCATTCCCACGGCCATACTGCAGCAGGCGAGGAAATGGTCTGTCGGAACCTCCGGAATAGAAATGAAAGACGCTGAGTGCTGCATCCTCTCTGCGTTTTTGTTGGGCCTGAAGATGTTGATAGTGTTGTTTGGTGCACGGAAAGCCTTCATACCCTCGTAGCACTGCATGCCGTAATTCAGGCCTGGCGCCATACCGTGGATTCGTAGGAAGGGATCTTCGACGAATACTGGAGGGGTCCATTTTCCGGTCTCTTTAGAGTAGTGTGATTCAACATGGCCAGCGACTTTGCAAAGTTAGAAGATGTTTAAATGCGTTTTTTTATACATGACTGTATGGTGGGGCTGAGAGTACGCAGCAGAAATAGACTCTGCCTCCTCATCCATACTGGAACGCAGCCGCGCACCGAAGTCATTCTTGACAGGGTAAGCCTCACCTTCCCGAATTTTGAAGCCTACGTTGCTCCAGTCTGCGATTGAATTAGCGCGGGTCTCTGCGGCGTGTGGAACGTCCCGATGACCGGGGTAGCAATTGACATACCAATGGTGTCGACTGGTGGAGGAGGAAAGTCTGACATTGTTGAATTATTTGAAGTGGTTTAGGGTGTCGTGTGCTGAAGTGCGAGTCAATATGCAGGTCAGTCAATTGGCGATTCCAAAGTTTTGAACGCTTTCGGAGGCTCAGTAAGCTCAGCCCTACTGCGATATCGGATGACGTAGCCCGGTAATATCCCTCGGCAGCCGTCGCATTATATCAAAAGCCCACCTGCACCCGCCCGCAAATTGTAGATTTCCCATCGCGGAGAGCCCTGACGATGTTGTTCCAATGCGAACTAGCTTCGATCGCGCAGACGTACCTGCAGATTACCCGCGCGTGGTGGGACCACTCGGGCGTGATGCTGCGAAGCCCCAATGCTTGGCGTTATCTGAGGCATCGCGTGCGTGGCATGGATGGCAGCCTTTCACATTCTACAGTGAACCATGGAACGCTTCCTACCGCCCTAACACCTCGCTTTCTCGTCTCAGAGAACTAGTATACCTACTCTACAATGATCCGCATTACTGGCCTCCGGGCTAGATTCGTCGTCTTTGCCTTAGTCGTGTTCGCCCTCTGTTCATTCATTCTAGTAGGACCCTACAAGGTGACACCAGCACACCTAGCATCGCCAGCGACCGAGAAGAAACTAGGCCGTACCAGTGAAGCTGTGCTCACAGGACATGCCATCGCGCCAAAACTAGAGAATGCGACGGCGAAGTACGTGCATCACGGCCTGCGCGGGCACCACACAGATCACAGGAGGCAGGCTGACAAGCAAATGCAGGGCAGAACTCGGTCGCGCCGCGTGGAAAGTCCTACACACAACCTTCGCTCGTTTCCCCGAAAGCCCTACAGACGAGGAGCAAGAGGCGCTGCGGTCATATGTACACCTGTTCCAACGCCTATACCCCTGGTATGTCTTACACTACTCGGCGTTCAATACATAGAGGTCACGCGCTGACTGGGATTTCAGCGGAGAATGCGCAGAGCACTTCGGACAAGTACTCGCCAAGTATCCTCCCCAGGTCTCGTCACGGACAGCGGCTGCCATGTGGGGTTGCTACGTACACAACATCGTCAACAAGCGGCTGGGGAAGCCGGAGTTCAACTGCGAAGACATAGGCGACGCGTATGATTGCGGTGTAAGTAGTGTCCCTGTACGAACCACATGTGAGACATGTACTGACCGCGCACACCAACACCCAGTGTGGAGACGACGATCCGACATCGAACAAAGACACAGCTGCATAAGACCCCGGATGATAAAGCGCTAGAGTGGCAGAGAGATCAGCAGGCAAGCGCATCGCCTTGGAGAATACACTTGACAATGTATCCTTTACGACCGCAAAAGCCCCATATTGAAACATGCAGGACGTGTTTGCATGCAGGTTGGGGTTGGATGGCGCAGCGGACTTGATGCGCAATGCCCGAAACATTGCGCTGCGCAGACGGGTCGCGTCTTGGTCACGATACATTATTTGCGGGTACCTGCTACGCCGCAAATGGCTGCTCGCGACCTGGGAGGGAGCCAATAAGCCAATAGTCAAGACGATAGCTGAAAGATATCGACGGAGCAGCTCCGGCCTTCCCGGCAGATCGCAGAGTTCGTCGGCGGGGTTTCACACGGCAGTGTCTCGCAGTGGCTTTGTGGTGGTGGGATGTAAACCGGACTCGAAATTGCCCTAGCAATGCCCTAGCGAATGAATGTTCAAGAGATCAGCCGTCGGACAGGAACAGCCCTGTCGCGAGGAGAGCCACCAAGAGGCCCTTATCAAGCATGATAGAAGGATGGTAGAACGAAGCATCGCACTCTACCTGCGACACTGTGCCCCTCTGGACCGTGTGTGATACGAGTGCGTCATGGCACTTTGATGCTCCAGGTCGGCGAGCCATTGAGAGCGGGCTATGGGCAGCCCACCAAGCCCACCAGTTCGGCGGGCGCGTGGCTCAAGTGCAGCGATTCGCAGGCGCTAACGGGCTGCAGCTGCGATGCGCGGTCAGTTGATGTATTTCGGGAGAGTCGCGAGGCGCGCACTGTCACAGGGGCCTGTTCCCAAAGCAACTTAGCGCTATACCGACTTTTGTTGTATCCCAAACAACTGAAACCTTCCCTGGGCCAGCGAGGGGTGATAACGACGCGGCGCCCCCTCCCCACACCGACTCTTCCATCCTCTCCTCCATTGACCGTCTGCCAGCTGTTCACCGCTCCTTGCCCATCGAAACCCGCATTCCCACCATGGTGTCGTTCTCCTGCGAGGTACTTGAGCCCCATGTCCCATGTTTACCTCTCCCCCACCATGCGCCCCTGCCGTAGCCATGCATCGTATGCTGACTGTGACGGCTTAGAACTGTGGAGACGTCCTCACAAAGAAGAAGCTTGACGGCCACCGCAACCAGTGCTATGGCGCGTCCTTTACCTGCCTCGACTGCATGGTGCACTTCCCGGGAACTTCCTACAAGTCCCACACGGTACGCATATGCTTCTCCTGCCCTATATGACGATCTGCTGGCCTCGAAACAACGCCTATCTATTGCTACACGACTTGTGCCAGCACTGCGCATTGCGCCGTGTTCGATTTTTCATTGTTCAAAGTGGCTGACAGACGCGACACAGGCCTGCATAACCGAAGACCAGAAGTACCAGGGCAAACTCTACAAAGAAAAGAAGAAGGGCCCGCAGCAGAAGCGGGACAGCGCCTACCACGACAACTCGCAAGCACTCACGCCCCACAACGCATACGTCGAAGACGCGCGCGACGATGGCAACGCCGTCGCAGTCGTGGATGCCCCGCCTCGCGCACCCACTCCTCCGCCAGCGGCGCATTCGCTAGGCTATCATGAGCAGGCCGCGATTGAAGCGCCCAATGTCTTCGATTTCCTCGACCCCTCCTCGACGCCCAATGTTCCGAGAACGACGCACATCGATGAAGCGCGCATGCTGGAAGACAGTCAGCCGCCCGCATACGACGAGCAGTACATGCCCGCAATCGCAGACGTTATGAAGTTCCAGGTAGCCGACGACGACGAGTCCTTCGCACAGAACGGATTCTCGTACGGGACTGAGCAAGTTCGCCCTTCCCGTGAGCGTTACGACTCGTACGCCACGCCTGCTCCCAAGTCGAAGCACAACAGGACAAAGTCGGGCGATACCGATGTGGAGACAACGTCGAAGAAGACCGATCGCAAGCGCAAGCGCAATTCGCCCAGCGAACTTGACATGTCGGCGATCCGCGCCCAAGAGGAAAGGGATACTACAATGGCTGATGCCCCCGCGATGCTCCACTCTGGTCTTACTGGAGGACTGAACAAACTCCTTGCCCGCCCTGAGTTCCCACCTTCGCCCGATGACTCAGGTGACTACGTTAACTCGCCTTTGAGCCCGATGAAACGCGTTAAGCAAGGCAACTCCAAGGCTCTTATGCGCGCGCAGCGAGAATACGAGGCAGAACAAGCAAAGCAGCGCAAGGCTGACATCAAGGCACGTGAGCAAGCAGAGAAGAAGGAAAAAGAGAAGGAGAAGGACAGAGGCCGCGATCGTGACCGGAAGGAGAATAAGGAACGCAAAGAGCGCAAGGCCAACACTGCTCTTGTGAAGATCAGGCCTAAGAAGAAGCGGGAGGATTCTACCACAGAGGTTCGTCGCATCCGCCGCCGCCAATACTCGTCCTCGGTGTCGCCAGCACCGCGAGAGCGCAAGCCCATGAAGGCCATTGAGTACCACCGTTCGGAAACAAACTCCCCGGAGCCAGATGGCCAAGGTCAACTTATTGTGCGCCCTAGTGGAGACGTCGCACATGCCTCGGCAGACTTCGATGCGCGCGCGGGGCTGTTCATGTCCTTCATTACCAAAGGACCAGACTCTGAACGCGGCATGAGTGTCAACAAGGCTCTGAAACGATACCACCGCGAGCGCTCCGAGCAGCGCGATCGTGCGCCCTCCAAGGCGGAAGAGGAGAAAGAGCTCTGGAAGGATCTGCGCCTCAGAAGGAACGACAGAGGCGAGATCGTCTTGTTCTTCGCTCCCGCCGAGGCTTCCTGACTAGACGGGGATCCGGATCTGGACATCATCATCCGCATGCGCGCGTGGTCTTGTTCTGATCCGACACCTAGTCAGGGATCCGACGACATGATCGATGTCTGACAAAGATTGGGGGGAAAAGAGCCTCGTCGAGGTTTGGAGTAGCCTGGCGATCGGCTCTGTACGATACCAGTCTGCTTCACATATTTCTTCCTTTTAGATGATACCCGACGTCAAGTCAACGGTTGTTTCGGGTGGGCTCGGTATACATGTACTCGTACATGTCTTGTTCTGGATTCGGTTCCTCCTGTTGTATTTCTCTACATTCGTATGTCTTATTGTTCGCATATACGTATTCTTACGGCCATTGTCTGTTTGTATTGCTTGCTTTGGTATCTTTTGGCCAAACCACCTGCCCTAATATTCCTTGGGCTGGACCCACTCCGTCCTCTCGGCGTTGGGTCCTTCAGTATGAATTATGTAAACATTACTATACTTCTGCGTCCCACGTTCATTTCTTGGTGAGAAGCTCTCGCAGTGACTGGCCCTGGTCGGATTGCGTTAGACACTTGGAGGGTTGAGTTATCTTTGCGCAATCGATGGTCTTGAGGATAGTCTACGTCAGCGACGTGCTCGAGCAGAAGGGGAAGTGATTGCGCAGAGCCGCAAATACGAAGGAAGAGTGAGGCTCGCTAGCTACACATCTGTATGAGTGGAGTGCATGCATACAAGTACAAACTACTGCAGCATCTAGCGCAGGGACAGCGTAAGGCGCAGTTCCTCTAACTGCTCGGTGATGGTCGCATGCCGTGAGAGACCCGCATACAAGGCAACACGTCAGGCTGCTTCTCGCTTGGCAATACATAGCGCGTCCATTCGAGATGTCGTTTACTCAGAAGGGCTAGATAATCGCTTGACCCTGGCATGTCTGTTCACGACAGTCTGGGGAGGGCGTCAAAGAACGCTACCTCTGAACCGAGGTGTTCCCATCCCGCGCGGCAATCTTGCCGTCGCGCGAGAGTTGCAACTGACGTCTCCCCAAAGGGGTCAAGGTGTTGCTTCAGCTCGGCAAACGTAGGCTTTACCCTCAGCCTGCCCAGGCACCTGCACACCAGCTACAGGCAGTCGTCCTTCTAAACCCCACAGCACTGTTCGACATTTAGCACCTACCACCTCGTGGAAATGTCGAAGAGAAAGAATGTGTAACAACGCCCTGGTACACAGAGAGGCATACGCACGGCCGGAGTTTATCAAACTAGTCCCATCGTCCACAGCCACGATGGGGCGGAGTTTTTCCAGAAGCCTGCCTCTTTAGACATGGTCTACCAAATTCGCGCAAATGGGTAAAGCCGACATGCTGCACTACGTCGCAGGGTGCTCACGTTGCAAGCTCTGATTCGAGCTCCATTTCATAGTATACAGCGGGGAGACGTAGCCGGCAAAGCACGGTGACAGGGCTATCACAGATCGAGTTGACCGGCCACCATGCTGCAGGCCCGCGCATGGTCAGATGGCACTGCCGACCAGCCCTAAGACATCATACCATCAACGCAAAGTTTCCAGCACCAACCGCCTGCGGCCGCTCACAGACAAGTTCTAGTCATTGACTAATAAGCAGAAACAACGTGATAAGCCCGTTGACGACTACTCGTCAATTGCCCTGGTGGCCTTTGATGCAAGGCAGTCAAGTCCGCGCAGTCAGCCGCAGCACCCCAGTGTTGCCCCAGCTTGCGCGTGGAATATAACTTTGGCCACCTTTCAGCCTGGAGATATTCATCGATGTTACGCAGACACCACCCTACAACGCAACATTCTGACATTCAGTCTTGTCCGCGCTTCCATCTCTCTTCGCTAGCCGCATGAGACCCTCAGCGAAGGGGTGATCCTTACGGTCTTCCTCTATCCTCGCTTGCACCTTCGCATCAGCCTAACGCGCGATACCGCCGACCCAAAGCATGTCTCATATCCCGTACCTGGGTTCACCGAACGAAAGCTGGCAGGATCTTGTTGCCTGGGACGACGAATTGTACGACCCTTTCTTCCAAGGGGAGACCAACTACACGGGCACTCAAGAGCGTAGCTACGTTGCAGGCCACCAACTATCGGAAAGCTATACATCTGAGCCTGCGTACCTGGTTTCAGCGCCGCCCTTGATCGCCGATGAACCGCCTTCGCTCGAGTATACTGTTTCTGCCCCACCATCAATCCTAGATGGGCAGTCCTCGTTTGAACAAGGGCATGGCACCTCTCTATCCTTTGACACGATCTCCACTTCTCCGCTCGTCGTACAAGCGGATAGCCAGTACTTCGGATCGTTTGGTGCCTGCGACAACAGTCTCCTGTCACCGCTAGGAACCATCAGCGATTCACCCATTCTAGACACACGATATGAGCGCATCCCAGAATCCTTCACTTCGTCGGCAGGATCTTTTGAGAGTACGGCTGAAACAGTGTTCAATCCTCATGTTGCAGACTCATCCCATTCCTTCAGTGGTCTGGATATGAGGCACTCCCGGCTGTTTTCGAACGTTGGTACATGGGCAGAGCAGCCACGGATCATCGAACCTATTGCAGAGGACGACGGAGGCAGATCAGAAGTCGAGCCTATCGCAATCCCTCAATCTTTCTCACAGAGCTATAGTTCGATGCTGCCATCCTATCAGCGATCAGATGGCGAGTATGATCTACACAGTCGGAGCAGAGCCATCGCTATCCCGGATACTACACGGGGACAAAGCGTCAGCAATCGAGCTACAGCGTCTGCATCCGCACGAAGAGCTCCTCCCATGCTCTCGGTATCACCAGGCACTTCACGCTACCCTCGCAGCGTTGCGCTGTCCAGAAGCGCTTCGCTCTCTCGCCGTAAAGCCTCTACTCCATCTCCTACTTCCGACGCCTACGGGTGGGTATCCTACCAACCCAATCCATTGACCAATCGTCTGGCCCCCACTAGCACAGAGGGTATGTCAGGAAGAGCGCTAAAAGGACGAAAGAGAGCTCTCACTGCTGAGCAGCGCCAGCACGCAGCGTTGATGCGCATTATTGGCGCTTGCTCCAATTGTCAACGGCGGAAAGAAAAGTGCGACCCTGGTACTCCGTGCAGAGCCTGTCTTGATCACTACAAAGGTGATCTTGTCAACCACCCGTGTCGGGATCATACGCTTATTGATCTGTCTGCGGCATTCCTCTCTGACCGTCTTGGGTGGCATCCAACGTCACGACCCTTGGAGTCGTTCGTTCCGGCAGGCCAATTCCAAATCTCAAAAGAGGTCACCTGCACCATTCCGCTGAACTTCGGCTTTGGTCCATCGTTTCCGGTTTCAGTACACCCTGTGCAGCTCAACGACGACGCTCCTCTGGTACACGAACATATCATCTACTCATGGCCGCCGCAGCCTTATACCGGGTCACCACACGAGCATGCCGTCCTACCAGCTGTACTAACAACTGATGCGCAATTCCAACTAACGCAAACCCTCGACTCCCACTTATCGCTACTAGTAGCTCACCACTTCCGTGCTTTCCCACTATACTGTTCGCCGCTCCGAATCCTACGCGACATCTACGTCTTCTCCCGATCCCTCTCGACAAAATCTCCTCACTATCGCATACTTCACCAGGCGCTCAAGCTTCTCGTACTTGTCCACATTGGCGGCGATATAACACTGCCATCACGCTCCGAGAGCCCCATGTTGGAGCAAGTCATCCGCAGTACGATGAACATACCCGAAGACCTGACTCCCACACCGTGCTTCATCCGCTCGCAGTTCGGTGCGATCATGCCTGCTCTCGCTCTGAGCTTGATGAAGGATGTACTCACATCGCTGGAGCAACTTCTCTTGAACAAGAACTGCGATGAATGGCCTATCGCCCTAGCTGTTCTCATTACTGTCTTGATGACGGTAGAATCTATCCACTACCACGCCGCGAAGCTACCGTACCACACCCGCTACGACACCTCTCGCTCATCTACTACTGAAGAAAATGCCGAGGTCGATGATCATGGTGTCAAGGAGTTACTTGAGTTTTACACCACTTGCTTCTCTGGTTGCCACGCTAGACTCAGGCCGGACTGGGAAGGCGAGTCAATGCAGTCTCACCAGACGGGCACACCTGAAGATGTGTTTATCCAAAGCTTGCGCGAGGCTATCAAGAGAGAGGATACGTCTAGCTATCTGATCAAGAAAGCTAAAGAGAAGAGACAAGGTGCCGACATGGGGTACTTCTTCGACCGGCTTGTCGCGCGCCTCTTCACTCTGAGGCACTAACACCCAGACTTGCATTTCCTATTTCCTTCTTTATTCCCTAGTGTTCTGTTTATATCTTCCCCGGGCGCGCATGGCCAGATGGCTCTCGAATTGTGCTGGGCGTTGAAAAGGCTGCGATACCCTTCTTTGTAGACGACTGTACGCTGTCTTCGTTTATGCATTGGCGTTTCTTCTTTCTTCATTTACGACTAATGCGCTCACGACTGTATCTTAATGATGGAACGACCTCTTAACGACCTCTATTGGTGTTCGAGTAATTCGCCATAGTTCTTAGGGTACTCCGAAGCAAGAGCCCAGATTTAGACAATTCAAGACATAGAATAAAGCTCTCTTATGCTTCGTGCATCATGCGTATTATTATTCAAGAACGATCATCCCGTTCTATTAATCACGCTTTCGCGCCAGACATCATGCCCGATACCGAGACAACAGCCCACTTGACACCCATCCACAACATACCGCACGTCAACCCCAATACTACAAGCATAACCACAATCATGCGCCCCCGCATCTCAAGCGCGTCGCCAATCTCCAACTTGGCCATTTTTCTAATCTTCCTATTCAAATGCCATGACTTTTTCTTTTTCCCCTTCTTGGGCTTCTCCTCGCCTTGCTCGTCTGGCCGCGGCCCTATAGCGTCATGAGGCTCTACGTGTCCGATGGTTCCTCTTCGGCCCCAGGTTGAATCGTCAGGGTCTTGGTAGGGTTCTGGATCGAGCCAGCTGGATGGAGCGAGGTAGGTGAGGAGAGAGAAGCCGGGGGAGTGGGCTTCGGTGCGGCGGGCGCGATTGCGGTAGTTGACGAGGAAGAGGGAGAGGAGGAAGGATATGAACAATACTGGTGTCAAGATAATCTTTGAGATTTGTTAGGAAAGGAAATAATAGGTTCGTCGTTGGGATTGGCTTACTCTTGTCAAAAGCGATTCTTGGTCGTCGTTCAGCTCGTTTGCTGGAGAGGATGGCAGCGAGGGTATTGGTGTGGTTGCGAGTTCCTCGAATGGGTCTGATTTCTTCTTCTTGTGTCTCCGTCGTGTAGATGGGGGTGAGGGAGGTGGGCTCGGTGGAAGATGGTGGTTATGACGGAAGTCGTGTGCTGCAGACATGTTGTTCAGCAGAACGCGTGCTGCAGCCAATTGATTGTGGAGTGAGAAATGTTCATCCAGTGTTTTCAATCAAGGTACCATACTGAGCATCTGTGTAACAGGGCCTGTAGATCTTTTTGGTTAGAGCGTTGGGTTTGGAAAGATGGGCAGCTGGCAGTAAGACGGTGATCTTGCTGGGTACGATGCGGCAGGCTACGGATGACGTGTGGTGCCCTACCATCCATAGGGCTTGCTAGCTTGCGCCCGACCGCGTTCCACGCAAGCGTTCGAAAACGATGTCATAATGGGTCCAGACTTTTCCATCGACAGCGTACCCATCTCCTCCCGAAGACAGGTGTACTGTGTCGTGAGCAAGGGTCGCGGGGACTCCCGTGGGGTAATATACGCGTATTGCGACGCATGCATTATCGAGGTCGCGACTAAAGCCAAGTCGCATCATGCGATATTACCCGCAACCTCCACGTTTCGTGATCGACTCAAGCATTAGCATAGCCCCCGGCTAACCGCTCTTCGTACACCTGGAGATTATTCGCATCGTTCTTCGCATACTTCGCCAAATGGGGAACGGGGGCGAGGATCTCCGACTCGACCGAACCCCCGAGAGCCCGCAAACGCGAGATAACATTGTTGCCTGGAAATCCTGGCCTACTATAAGTTTCCGTGGTCAGCAGTAGTCCTTGTACGGCCGTTAAGCGGGCATTATTCAGCTTCTTTCGCTGACCTAATACACGGACCTAACGGACGAAAGACCGTCCGAACCTCCTCGATTTGCTTTGAAACCCCATCACTGCCAGCAGCTTACGTCTGACTTCTTGCTACCACTGAAGCCTCTTTATTTCTCATCAACTGGGTCCGTTTGTTCTTGCCAGAACAAGTTGCGGACGCGATAATATATCCATCAACTTCCGCGATCCGGAGTGCGCCGTGCAGAGCCGAGTCCGGACGAATTCGTCGCAAGAGCTAGGTTCGTGCGATCGGGGTGGTTGGAACACAACGAATCGAGATGCCCAAGGAGGAGACGTTACCGACACGCAAAAAGATGCGTAAGGGTACGCATAGCTGCTTCGAATGTATGTGAATCCAGTTATTGCCTTAGTTGAATAATCACTCTACACCGCACTGCTACGCGTCACTATTCCTCTTTTCTTTTGCGTGCATCATCACGCCAACATTCTGCTCTACTCCATCTTTCATCGTCTTCATACTGTGGGCCTTTCTGATGGAGTTTAGGTCGTCGCCGCAAGATCCGATGCATCTTCCAGCCCGACAATCCGGATGTCTGCTCAGAATGCTTCGCGCGCGGCAGCAGGTGCATCGACCAAGAACATGCCAACCCGGAAGTCATTGTCGATCATAGGAAGAACCTCCGTGAGCGAGTATCACGACTAGAGGCCTTGGTGGACACGTTGCTAGAAGACAAGACTGTCAAGTCAGAAAGCCGGAGTCAGAGCCAGAGCTTAGCCGACACCTCCTCACCAAAAGCGCCTACTACTTACCACAAGGACACTTTCCCACCGACTCCTCTTTCCTCAGGAGCCTCGTCCAACATTTTCCAATTGCCGAACAACCAGCGTGCTGCTTCAGACCGAGGTCACCATATACCTATCCTCTCTGTGTTCGAAGATGCAGTATGTATTTCAACACTCTAAGCTCTATCTGATACTTACTATCTACAGCTCAACGATGCCGAAGCACAAGCGAAGGCCCGCAATTGTCCTTTGGAGCAATCAACACCAAAGCCCGGAGGAGCGGCTGACGATCGGTATACAATAGAAAACAGACACGACGATGACATAGCTGCTGGAGCCACCATCGCGCACTCCGCAAAACGAGAGAAATGCAAGCAAGCATTGATTGCGATGCTACCGCCTTACGATCAACTCACCAGACTTCTCAACTCGAACAGTGACTGGTGGCAGACATGGCGGAGAAAATGCAGTGGCACCTCCGGTCCTGAGCAAACACTACCTCAATTCGCTGCGCAAGCCCTGACGACTGGAAACATTGGCGCGATTGCTACTGTCGTTCTGTCAGTCGGAATCTGTTCATCGGAGGATGACGACGATGTTGAGCGCTACATCGAGGCTGTGGATCGATGGTTCCTGTCCGATGATGAGTATGCAGCAAGTTTGGAGGGCCTGGAGTGTCTCATCCTGAAGTCCAAGTGGTACGCGGATGTAGGTCAACCACGACGAGCTTGGATCGCATATCGAAAGGGCTTGATGTATGCCCAGCTCATGGTAAGTTCATGCTGTCACAAACCGCCGAACTATGACTAACTCATGAAAGGGACTGCACCGTAAGCGCACAGCCTCAGCACCACACGAAAGCATCTGGTGGGCTTTGTACCATGGCGACCGGTTCCTATCTCTCTTGTTGGGTCTTCCATACGGTGTCACTGACGCGCATTGCGACCTGACGATGCCTGATGTGGGCGACGGCACATACCTCCATCCTTTGGTCGGTATCACGAAGCTCTCACAGCTCGCAGGGAGGGTCATCGATCGAAACCAGGGAGTCGCCGAACAGTCTTTCGCCTGGGCACTGCAGCTCGACCAAGAACTGGAAGACCTGTGGAAGAAGTTCGACCCAGCATGGCTAAACTACACAGAGTTACTCGCCGACGCGGAGACCAATGCGGCAGAACTGCGAGAGCGAATCATGGGTCAGATCATTTTCCATCAGATCCGTGTGTACCTGCATCTGCCGTTCATGCTCAAAGCAGCATCGAACTCACGCTTCTCGTACTCGAAAACCGCATGCCTGAACGGCTCACGAGAAGTACTACGACTGTACCAGTCTCTGCGGATGGGACACATTCAGCCGCTCTACGAGTGCAAGGCTATCGACTTCATCGGTTTCACAGCTGCAGTTCTTATCCAAATCGGCCTACTCAACTTTGGCATGGTCTCATCAACCTCAGGCAGCGGACCTACCCCTAAAGAGATTGAAGAAGACGTACGACTCATCGAAGTAAGCATCGACATCTTCCGCCGCGCATCGAGCGAAAAGGGAGGTAAAGTCGCCGCTCAGTCCGCCGAGGTGCTCGAAAAGATGATGAGCAAGTTCAAGGGCACAAGCAACGAGATAGACGAAGCCTGCACCGGAGAGGCCAACTTCGTTATCCCGTACTTTGGTACCATCTCAATCAAGAGAGGGGGCCAACTCGTCAAGAAAGGCCCAGCCCCTCCTGGTCGTTCACCCAGCATGGGGAGCGCAAGGTCCCCCGGGACATCAGCACAACTCTACACACCCACGTCGGAGAAGCCGTCGCGGACTTCTTCGGACGTCTTCTCGCAGCCCACACAATCGCTCAATGTCACGCCCAAGACGTCCGTCTCCGCAGGTACCGCTACCTCGGCCTTCAACTTCACCGACCCCTCGCCCTTTGTGTCGTACGACGGCTTCTACAATTGGAACAACCTCAACGCAGATGACGCATCGGCAACCGGCGCTGCTGCAGGAGGCACGTTCAACTCGCAGATCAACGACGACAGCATGAACAACTTCCCACTGCCGACGAACAACTTCTCGTGGCAACATATGCCCATGGATATTGATCAAGATTGGTCTTGGTTCTTGAACGATGCGCAGACGACTCAGGGTATGGGTAACGGTGTGCCACCAGCGCCCACTGTGCCACTTGATTTCAACGCACAGGGCTTCCCTGGCTTTGGCTGAGGGACGAAGTGTTGCACAGGCGTTTATGGCGGGTTCACATTCACTACGAGATACGTAGCCGTGTACGAGAAAAGTATGGGGCCATGTACGATAGCAAGTATTTGTGTAGATGGGTTCAGAGTTTCTTTTTGATATCCGAGCTGCTAGATGCTACTCCACTCTCGCTGGCAATGTGCGAGGCAATTGATCTTTCTATTCAAGAATATGACCCGAGACCTTGAATGTGTGCCTACAAAGTCCAGATAACAACCCTTCCATCCACACCCGTGGAACTGATCTTGGTGATACCGCTTCCGCTCTCTTCAAAGCTTCGGATAGTGTTGATGGTGTTCTGGTGCACAGTTTTGAGCTTGGTGTCATCCGTGCCCGACTTGCCCTTGAGATCCATCTGCCTGAACATGTTCAACGCGCTCTCCTCACGCTGATCCGATAGACCAGGTCGGCTCTTAGCCTCCAGACTTCCAGTAAGCTGCCAGCCAGACTCGTCTCCCTTCAGACGGTAGGCTTCGCAGTTGTATCCGGCAGCAATAATCTCATCCTCAGAGCTCCACAGGAGCGACATGAAAGGCAAGACTTGAGTGCTGACACTGAGGATGGCGCGGGGAGCTTGTTCGGGACCGCTGGGGTATACGACGGTGAGGGTGCTGTCGTGGGATGCGAATGCGAGGGCGTTGCCCGAGGGAGAGAAGGCGACGCTGTGGACCCAACCTGCGGTGTTGTTCAGATATTCGCCGCAGATAGTGTTGAACGGGAGACGTTCTCCCCATGCCGAGGGCTCCGGACGCGCGTCCACGTTCTTGATGAAGGAAGAGAGCACGCGAGCGTGTCCGTCGGTAGATCCTGCGGCGAGCAGGACCGAGTTGGGGTGCCAGGAGACACAGGTGATGGTGGAGCGAATGGGCTTCTTAATGTGCTTGGAGACCCACCAGTTGTCCTCCTCTTCAAAGTAGCAGACGGGGATCAAACGAGCACCAGAGCCCACGGCGAACTTGGTCTCGGAGGGTGCCCAGCGGACACAGGTAGCAGCGCGGTTGATGCGGAGGAGCACCAGTGTGGGCTTCCATCCCTGCGGCGAAGGCTCCCAAACGTAGGCGTTGCGATCTGTTGCTTGCATTAGCTGCCTGCTCCAGGCCACCAGATAGCTCCGAGCTTACCCTGCGAGCAAGTCACAATCTTGCCAGAGTTGGGTGCAATGTCTACACCGGTAACTGTCTTGTCGTGACCCGTGAGCTCATCCTTGAGCTTGTATCCGCTGCCCGTCTTCTGGAAGAGGTCGACGTTGTTCTCTCGGGTTACAGCGAGCGTCTGTCGGTCGGCGGAGAAGGAATGGTCCGCAATGGGATGGTGGAAGAGGTGGTGAGCTTCAGGACCAGACATGATGGATATGAGGGTAGGCGTGCAATAGGAGACTCTCTACTACTGCCAATTGGTGTTTTGGGTTGCAAGCTGTGGAGCTTTGGGAGACTTGGTGACGTGGGGCTGCTGGCTGGCTGCGATGCTGCGGGTGTTAGCGTCGTCTTGGCTTTCCCGAAAATCACGGCGACTGCAGCTTCGACATCAACGCGAATTGGGGGATTTTGCTACGCGACGGACACTTCTTGACACAGTATGATATATGTCACCCTGGAATATATACACGGATGCTAACTATGTCGCAGAAACCGCCATCATGATCCTCAGGCGCCCACTTCTAAATGCGACATCCGCAGTGTCAATACCGAAGACATGCGTACGAAACCTCCAGCACTCGATCCCCATGCGCCCGGTCCCTAAGCCCATACCATTCATTCCCGATCACACCGCCTTCCTCAGCGCAATCGGCCGCGGCCTCTCCGCACACGCAACCAAGATACCGTCCTGGGAAGCCCTCTTCACACTCACATCGCCGCAACTGAAGGAACTTGGCGTTGAGCCCGCACGCTCGAGACGTTATCTCTTACAATGGCGGGAGAAGTATAGAAACGGAGAGTATGGTATTGGAGGAGATTGCAAGCACGTCCAGGACGGTGTGGCAGAATTGAAGGTCGTCGAAGCACCAGTACCGCCAAATCCCGAACTCGGTAACACCATAAGTCCCCGCTCCGCAGCTGCCACGGCAACACATGATCCGGGTACGAGGAAGCTGGTCGTTAATGTACCGGTGGGTGCTGAAGCACCAGTCGAGCCTGTCGAGACATTACCCAAGGTGCAAGGCGTTATCGTAAAGGGTGCGAAGACCATCAAGGGCAGCTTTGTGGAACCAGTCAAGGGAAGCGGAGGTCTACGAGCACGGATAAGGCTGCAAGAGGGTATCTGGGAAGTAAGGAGAGGGCACAAGGTCGATGGTGGCGAGAGGAGAAAGGCAGAGGTGCGGGCGAAGCGAAGGGCGGCCGAGAACAAGGAGAAAGCGAGGTAGATCTAAGTGTTAGGACATGGAGCATTAGATACCGATTCTTGTACAATGAATGTTATTATACGTAAGTCTATGTGTACGACGTCAGAAGACCAGCCACTGGCAGGGTGGATGACCCGGGGTAGGGGCTTCAGCCGTAGTGGAACTATCTGACAATTCGACCCAATCTCAAGAGGCAGAGAAGCTGGCGTTGGAGCAGCCCAGAGTGTCAAAGCCGACACATACACATTCCGCTGTGCTCGATAGGACCAACGACCGCTACCCTTCCTCGCTCACATTTTAGGGCTTCCCCTCTGCTCCAATCCTCTCAGATCCGAAGGTGATCAAGTGCCTGCTTCTCTCTCAAGGATCGTTGTATGGGTTGCTATAGGCGATGTCGTTATGACAGAGGGAAGAGAAGCATGGGAAAACTTTCTTCGCACTCTTTTGACGCCTCAAAGAGTTCGCTCACAGAGAACGTAGAAGCGCATACTGTTGCGCATGCTGAAAGGGTAGAGCCTTAGACTTTTGAAGTTCTCTAGCCTCCATTAGCAGCTCACGTTGATACAACGAACTTAAGCCGTAACTGGGAAAAGGCCAGGTGCTGGACAATCCAGAGATAAGTCGGGAGAGAGATGTCATGTAGCATCGGGATGGCGCAATACGACAGGGTCCATGAACAAAAGTCTGTTCCCAAGTTAGCGAACCAGACCTCAAAGTGGATATTAAAACTGAACAAGTCGGTAACATCTCAGACAGTAAGCTTTCGCACACTGAGACCACGCATTCGGGTTCTCTGCTGCGAAGTATCTATAGAGGCGCATTCGTGGGAGATTAGGCCATGAAGCACGTCGTGTCATCCTGGAAGATAAGAAGTGAGGAAGGGTCTACAAGAGCACACGTACCAGATGTCAACTGAGAAGGAAATTGTGCTGCCTGGTCATTCTCTCCTGCGTCCAGGTGAGGTGACATGCATGCGCATTCCCCAGTACCCGGTATGCGAGATGCAGGCTTGTACTAGCCGCAGGTGTGGACGCAGCTGCATGATGGCCGAAGGACCAAGTGAGTGCCGCACATAATAAATGTATTGGTAATCAGGGGTTTTTGAAGGCGCGAGAAAATTTCATAGGTTGAAGTCGAGTGTTTGTGTTGCGGTTGCCTGCCCTGATCTATGACAGCAGGTAGGTATGACGCTAGTCCTTATCACTAGCGTCACTCCGTTCCTGCGTCTCGCTCTTACCTCACCTAACATTTGAATCGAGCAGGAAAGACCTACTGAGCCCCAAGCTTTAGAAGATCTCTTTATGCATCTAAGGATATCTTCTGTCATCTCGTAAGAATGGCCAGTAGGCAAGTTTTAACAATACCGCCTCATGCTCCCGAAACCACGAGTCACCCTGCGAGGATGTGTCTTCCAACCATCATCATACCAACACATGCTGTATCACCCATAGCTGCTTAGGAACCCATATATTCTACCCGAATTATATTTCCTATCTAAAATTCTATCCCATTGCTCGCCTATACATCACGGACCGCGACGTCCACAAGTCTCCGCCAAAGCCAGCTCTCAGCAACACAAACACACAACGCACACACAACATTTCATGACCTGCCAGCGGCCACAAAAACGCCTCGAGCAGATAGTCTCTCTTCGGAGATTGCAACATAGCACTATGCAGATACGCCCCTCCCGCACCCGTTACATACGAGAGCCGAGAAGCCCTTAGTTCCCGGCCTCCCCCTTTCTACACCATCAGCTACGCCACGATAACGCCTCCCGCCCATTATCGTCACCGTTAACCGTTACCACTAACACAAACTTTGCCCCGCCACTAGGTTCGACATGTGAAAAGAGGGGTCACTCCAGTAAAACACAATTCAACCAGTCTCGCACATGCAACAATAAAAGATCGAGACCGTGTTTGTTGTGCGATTATAGATTCTAAGCTCAGCTACTCACCTACCCGGTTTTCGCTTCCTCCCAATTGTCTAAGAGTAATTGCGTGTGTTATATACAAGATAGATAAAGGGAAGATGATTGATTGTATGACGCAAAAACGAGCCTTTCCATGGTTTCAAACGAGACAAGAAAGTGACAGACTCCGTGTATGCAAAGAACGCAATGGAAAGATCGAAAACGCCGGTTGTGTATGCAAAGAGGCTAGGAAATTAACAGGTAAATGGTGTATGTTCAGCTCCAAGTCGCGCTGCATGAGTCTTCGTATATCATCGATCTTTCTCTTCTGGTGTCCCTCTGTTTTTGATTCTCTCTTTCTCTTCCATGGGTGATTATTGTAATGGGTCGATTATTTCTGTCTCAACTGTACAATACGGTATTAATACTTTCTGTTGACTGCCGCTGCTATCAACCACCACCAAGACTATGGACGGTATTAGTCTACGTGCTCTTGCCCGCTTCAAACACCTTGTTCATGAACTCGTCCACATCAAGTTCAATCTTCTTTTCGCGCAGTGTCTTTGCAACCTGCGCTGCGTCACCCTCCATGCAGCTGCCTTCCAGTATACTGAGTATAGCGACGGCAGCGCGTGGGACGTTCTTATCGCCCTCGATGGTGTAAATGTCCATGATGCGCGCGGCGTGCTCAACGCCTAGACGACCACAGAACAGTGAGCCGAGGGTGTGGAAGAGGTAATCTCTGGGTTCAACTCGTAGCGTCTCTAGCCGTTGAGCCAGACTGGGCGCTTTCTTCGACAGAACGTGCAGTGTTGTGGAGTAGGCGGCGTGTATGGCGTTTTGGTCGTGGATGAGGAAGGACAGTGGCAACGGGCGGTTGAGCAGATTGGACAGGGTGACGAAGGCTTGCGGCGCGGCAAGGTTCAATAAGAGCAATGCGGCGATGTGATGTATGTCGAAACTTGAGTGTGGGATGTCCGGGCGGTACATGGAGTAGGCCAGGCACACATCGACAAGGTCCCGGTGCAGCGGCTGCTCGTCCTCTGCCGCTTGTGACGTTCGTGCGGCAAACATCTTCAGTTCAGGGAACACTGCTTGGGTGCTTTCGACAATGTAGACATAGCGGCCTCCGAGCGCTTCGTGGCCATGTGTCTTCACTTCTTTGCGTGCTTTCTCCAAGGCAATGTTGTAGGTAGCTTCTGTGACCTCAAGGTCGTTTCCAATCGCTTTCTGCCAGACCTGGCCTCGCAACCGTGGGGGGATTCCGTTCCACCACATCTTCCTGTGCGAGGCACGTAGCTCGGAGTTGGTCATCTCGGTGGCCCAGTTCGGTAGCAGTAAGCTCGACCAGTATTCAGCCTTGATGCGGCTGGCCTTTTCACGAGCCAGCGCCTCCTCTTGCGCGCGTTGAGCCTCAAGACGTTCTGTGATTGTTAGCCATTTATTGTCTCAGACAGAGCCTTTGAAGGCGCAGATAACTTACCAGCTTCCTCAATACGAGCCAACATGCGCTGGTACTCCTTGAGGTGCTTCTTCTCCTCCTTGGGGTTCTTGGGTGGGAGCCATGAAGGTCGGGTGCGCGAGAGGTACTTCTGCTTCTCAACTGAGGGCTGGAAAGGGTCGATCAGAGGATCGCTCTTGCGAACAGGCGGGAGTGCTGGTTTTTTACTCTTTGGCTCTGGCTGGCTCATAGACGCTGAACGCGTGAGACCGGGCTGTTGCCGTGAGATTTCCTGCTTTCGCTCAAACTCGGATTGGAACTCCTCTAGCTTCTCTGTGATCAACTTGGCGTCGGTATCTAACGCGGTGTACGTCTCGGCCCACGTGTTTTGCTGTGCCCCGGGTTGGGGAGACACGCCCCTGCTGGAAACATTGGGTGAGGGGGTTCGCTGGGAGACGCGCGCAGAAGGTGCGGGAGATGTCCTCGAAGACGAAGAGACGCCAGGATGCGGTGACATTAATGGCGGACTTTCTCCGGTCCATGACGCCGGCGACCGATCCTGAGTAGGGCGCGGCGAGATGGGAACATTCCAGATGACAGCGTCTTCAGGGAGCTCATCGTCTTCATCGTCGCACTCTGCCTCCCTTTCTTTTACAGTTTTTCTTTTGGAGTCCTGCCACGACTGCCTCCTGGAGCCCAAGCCCGGGGACGGCAAGACGTCGTTCCGCGAGCTCTTGCGAGATAATGTGCGGGGTCCCGAAGCAGACTTGTGTGTGTTTGAGGGGGATGGCGAGCGCGAGGAGCGCTGGGGCGCGGCAAGGCTCAGGCTGGAGAGCGAGGGGACAGAGGGCGAGGTGAAGCCTCTTCTGGCTTGCTTGCCGGGGGCGGAGAGCTGGGCCTGCTGGCGGACGGCGTGGTTGACCTGGCCCTTGAGGCTCGGGTACTTTTGCTTGGTGGCACCCGTCAGGTCGCGGAAGGAGTGGGCCGAGTGCGAGTGCGGGAGGCTCCTGGTGGACAGCGAGGCGCGCGGGGCTTCGAAGAGGACGCGATTAGACGGGCTCGCCGGCACGGGGAAGGAGGAGGGCCCACCTGATGCTTCGTCGAGGTTGATGTCCTCAAAGTGCGAGAGGTTCTCCGTCGTGCCCATGAAGTCTAGCAGCGTGGACGAGTGGATGCTGGACGACTTGGACGACTTTGAGTTTGTGAGGTCCGGCGGGCTGCCGGGCGGAGCGCCAAACGTCTGCTGGGCATCGTGGGCGTAGGTGAGGGTGGCCATGAGCGGTCGGGGCGGTCGTCGCTGGGTGTCGATGCGGAGTGGTGTGCCAATGCGGTGAGGCAGTCGGTGGTCGTTCGCCCAGCTGTCGTCGCGGTCGCAAGGGGCTTTGATTAATGAGGGCACATAGCTATGCGCGGAAATAATGTACAGCGACTTGGCGGGCGAGATGTAGTGCACGTCGGCGTCGCAGTCTTCGCTATCGCCCGCTTCGTAGACAGGAGGCAGTCGCTGGTGATGCTGCACCGCCGGCATCTTGGTCGATTCGGCGACGCAATTTGCGGAACTCGCGCTAGCCCCTGATGTCGGGGGACAGGGATGGACTCCAGTGGTGGGCCTCGCAGTGCTCTGGACCCGTCAGCGGCGCAAGATGCCTTGGTCGAGTTTAATTGCAAGCAGCCGTCGGTTCTACGTTGGGAATGGGATCGGGCATGGGAGCAGAGGGCGAGGTTCTGGCGATATGTGAGATGCAATCGTGCTTGAAACCGCAAAACCAATACGGCGCCGACTGAGGCAGGTATGCTTCTCCAGCCCGACCCTGGTTCAATGCGCCTAGCCAGGCGTTTTGCGACGCTGTCCCTCTGCTGAGAGCCTGCATAGTCGACCCCGGCTTCTTTGGGATGGGGTTGGTGTCCCAGCCGTCGCATCTACGCTTGACATCACGATACCAGCGCCGGCGGGCCAATCGCGTGCCGTCGAGGGCTGTCGCCTGCTCGACGCGAGGCTTATCAGGAGCAAGTAGTGGTCCACCTATACACTACCGCGCCTTGCCTCAGTGCTACCAGCGCTGCAATATGCAAGAAAAAGACATAACGACATCATCCTCTCTGCAGTCCTTCCGTCACTCCCGACAGCGCTGCAGCCAAGGCCCAAGGCTTGCAGTCGTGCCCACATGCCGCCGCTAGACGTGGGCGCTCGGCGTGGGCCCCCGGCCACAGATCCTTAGTGCTTTTCCCGAGTTCCTATCCCGTCACCACACTCGCATCCACACCTGCACCTCCCAACATCTTCGCTATATGCCTAGCCACTGCATTATCGCTGGAACCCGCTTTTGCTAGCGTGTTAAGCTTTCAGTGCCAAGTTATTGCCTCCTCCAGCATGCGTCGCTCCGCCATGTCAGACATGCGCGCTGCCGAGAGACATGTCTGCAGCCAGGCTAGCAGCGCGCGATGCTGCGTCTGCTTGCGCTGAAACACCGTCTGAAAAGCTTTACAAGCCAGCCTATCCCTTCAATTAGCATCTGTTGGAAACCGGTAATACGAGCCCCGCCATGTCATCTTGCAAACCGTGGAGGCGATCTAGCCAAATCGCAGATCGCGCATCCACTTGCTGTGCAACACGGAAGCTTAGCCACACGTACCATGAAAGCTGCCGCCGCGAGATGACGCCCTGCACAATCTTTGCCTCTCTGCTGCCGCGCGAGCGTGAACGGCGCTGTAGCATCACATGGGCTAGTGCAATCATGTTGTCTACTGTCTCTGCAGTTCCCTCCGTCAGCAATTTCCTTCGCTAGCGTAGCCGGCGCATTCACGATCGCTCGTGGCGTGTGCCGTGCTCGCTTTCGTGTTATCAGACCATCATTCATTACCACGCCCACCCTCCCACGGGACAACCCCGCACGAGCATCGATGGATTGGGCGTTGGAATTTTCGCAACGGGAAAGTTTAGACGTACTGATAAGCAGATTCGAACACGTCGTTCGCACCTTGGATAGCGCGCGTGCGTACTCGAGGCACCTCACCGCCGCTTCAAGAAAGCTTTGATGCAAATTCGCTAGTACCGTTGCCACGCTGTTCAACGATGGATCGATCAGCATGGCCTTCAGCTGGATTTTGAATCCGCTATCAGAAATCAGTAAATTGTCGGACTTTTCACCCCGTCCATAAGCCGATTGGTCGGCGGTGCATATCGCGATCTTCGAGACTTACTTGAGAGCTTTGCGATGGAACGTTTGGCCGGGCATTTTGGTCAGATCTACAGTCAAAGAGTCCTCAACACCTGGTGCGGTTAGCATTTGAAGCCGCAAATAGACATTGTGCCCGCAATGCCACCTACCGGTCTTTGTAGGGCGTTCCGTTTTCTTGCTGACTTCCAGCGTCGTCGTATCGATACAGACGCCGCAATACGGGAATTTACCATCTGAGCCGCTTGTCGCTATCCGGTCTCCTTCTTCTGTCGTGACATCGAAGTTTGCCATCGACTTTGAAGGCTTTATCACCACACCGTATTCCGGGTGGCCTTTGTGCATAACGCGTACGAAGCGCTGAGCATACTCTTCGTTGATACTGATCAAGAGGAAATCGTCAAGCAGACGAAGAAGCAATGAATCTTCATCAAGCACAAATCCAAGCACATCGCGTTCCAGTTGGGCGTAGAAGAAGTTGCACAAGATGCTCGATAAAACTGAGCCCTGTGGTATACCAGTCTTCTGGCGATAGAAGCGCTTCCCGATTTTAACGACATTTCTCTCGATATGCTCCTGTAAGAGCTGCATCAAGTCATCCTTGGTCTCACGCCGTTGCAAGTTGGTATTAACAAAGACGGTGTTGGCCTTTGTGCCCGCCAATCTATCTTGCACGAGTTGGTGGAAAGGCGTTACACCCGTCGCTGCCTCAGTGTGCGGTATGTACTTCTTGAGAGGCATTGGGTCCACATGTTTACCGCCGAGACGCTGTAGAGGACCCAGGGGGGAAATCTCCACATGTTTGCCGGTGTTGTAAGCCTGGATCGACATGAGACTGTCGATCATACGCAGCAAGCGTGACTGTGGTATAGTGTCGAAGCAAGCCTGAACATCAACCTTAGCAAAATAAAGCCGAATGTCGCCGAGTCCCCGCTGTCGCAATGATGCTTTGAAAGATGCAAGCTTGGGAAGCATATCTCCGACGGAGAAAAGTGAGCAGCCAAATTTATCGGGACGCAACGACTGCTTCAAGTTAGCCATAGTAAATCCGTCAACGCAAGCGACTACTGACCTTCTCGTAGGTAATCGCATTGAAAGCTGGTGTCATCACCGAGTTGATACTTCTTCCTAGAGTCATAGTACCATATCGCATCACCTGCTGTCTTCTCTTGAGGTTCATGATAGTTCGGAAGCCCTGTTTCTTCGGAAGGAGGCGGATATTACTGAAGCCGAGCTGACGTGCGGATAGCAGTCTTTCCGTGCTTTCAGTAGGCATCTCCTCGAACATGTTCATCCGTAGTTCCTTCAAAGCGGGCTCTGTTAACATCCGCCAAATATCATGGCGGAAATAGAATAGTCTGTTCCGATGCGCGTTGGACTCTGTTACGTGGAAGTTTGTACGGACCAAGGGAACGAGGAAAGAGTCGAAGAGCCAGTAGACGAACTCGAGAAATATCTCCGTACGCTTATCTAGGTCCGACTTGGACACCTTTGTGTCGTCACCTTGGCTGGGTGGGCGCAACCAGGCTATGTTCGTGATCTCGGATCTCTTAGTATAGCTCCATGCTCAATGTAGGGGAATACGTACCTGCATGTTCTGTGTAATCTGATGTAGATTAAGCGATTCGAATCTGCGCATGTCTACGAATTGGTCCACCCAATACATAAGGATGCGATGGTTATGCTCGTTGCCCCAGAATCTTTCCGGTATAACTTTGGATATGACTGCGCGACAAAAGGCCGATACGTGTGCTGCTGGACACGCCAGATCTGTGAAACAGGTTTCTTGAACGGTGGGATCTTCAGGAGTAGGCCGCGTTTTTGTGCGACGATTGACTGGATCTGCGACTGATCGTACATCTGCCTTCGGCTGAAGTGCGCTCTTTCTCCAATCTGGCTTCGTTGACACAGATACCCCCTATCTGAGTTAGCAGACTTTCCTATACATGTCATGGAGAAGAGTACCTCGATTGGGCAGTAGTGGCGCAGCATCTCCATATACGAGCACCGCTGGTTGCGGACCCGAAGTTTGTCCACCAGTTTAACAGCGTCACCCCGGAGTCTCTTGGGTATTCGCTGTTTCCACTTGGCTATTTCCTGGGCATCTGTCGCTTTGGGTCCTAGCTCCCGGGACATGGCGGTATGTATATCCTTCTCGCGCAGCGTGTAGTCTTTGAACGGCATGGCTGTCTCACGATGATCCACCTTGGAAGTGAAGACGTTGTGCAACCCGAACTGACGCGGGAAGATATACCGCATGACATGTACTGTCTCTTGCTTGTATTTTCGATCAGTGAGTCGATTGAGGACATCTATGAATGGTTAGCCCCAACAAAGCACTCGAAGAACAGTGACAACGCACGAATATGGCGCATTCCAAATCTCACACCACCTTTCGCATTGAGCGCTGCTTTCGCGTAAAGCATGCGACTGCGCACAAATGTAATAGCGCCCGGTTTTTTGGTTTCAACCTTGAGTTGTGAAGGTTTGGTGGGCGCTTCCTTATCCGCGTTGACTCTTGCGATGTTGCTCTTCTGAGGTTCATCCGACTTCACCTCATGCACAGGAACCCCAGAGAGCTGATAGTAGTTGCCCATATCAGCACTGACCAAGATAAATATGGAGCACTCCAGAAGCATGTCCATGATAATGCGGTCCCCGCCCTGGCCGAGCAATGCGTGCAATCGGCACCATACTGGCTCTTTCAACGTCCTCGCGTAGCTATTAGGTAGACGTTCTTGCAGACCAGGAATAGATGAACTCGGATCCTCGCTGTTCCATTGTACGCGACGATTGCTGCCTGCTGCTCTTTGAAAGCCATGGCAGAGTAAGTGTGCTGGTTTGTGAGATGTTGAACGTTTGAACAAGCGCCATATCACGAAATCAACAATCTGGATATGCTTAGTCGTAGTTCTTTGAGCGAAACACGATGAGTAGGCGATGCTTTGTATGACCTACCTCGGATTGCCTGTAGTATCCCGGCTTGAAGGTACCGCCCGGAGTGCTTTGCGATCGTTGTTGGGTGAATGCTTCGATATCCTTTTCCCGCTCCTCACTGGAACTCCTTGTTTTGTTCTTTTCTAGTTGAATGCCTGAAGTGCATACCAGTGCTGAGTCGAGCAACTGCACAACGGCATTGTCAAGGTCCGCGGTGTTTTTGTCTCCAGCGGGTATGGCATGTCCAAGTTGCGAAAGCTTTCGGTATCTATTCTTCGACGAGCTTGGTAGTCGAGAGAGCAGATACTGGCGCAGAGTAAGGACTTCGGGATAGAGGCGTTGTAGGACCGGATGAGTAGCATTAACAGTGGTGGCCTTGGTGGATTGGTCATCGGCGCCCTTTGCTTTCTTGCGGCCGCCCGCACAGCTATGGGCGCTACGTTTTCTCTTCATGCCGTTACAGGCGCATGCATTGCATGCGTAGGCGCGTTGTTTGAGGCTTGTGGTGTGTGAGTGGAGCTCGTGAGGCGTGTCAATGGGGTTAGCGCTGACGCGACCGCACGCGTCGTCGCGTGACTCGAACAGGGAGTCGCATCAATCCTTGTCACAACTCGCGTACAGTCACCCAACAGCGTGGTTCATACTGATCGATGTATGAGATCATTACGAGCAAGTTAAGCTAAGCAACATGGTCTCATTTCGTGATCGCATTCTACCTATGTACTTTCCTAGAGTACTCAGGCGTCGGACGTGAGCATGTGGGTTTGGTCAGCATCCGGTACTGCACGGTTATTGTCCAGAGACCAAAATATCAATCCGAGTCTTTCTCTATCCGCATTCGCTAAGCTCAGTTTACCTTACAGGTCTAAGCACCTCCCAATCCCCCATATTACGCATATCGTCCGGCTCATCGTCCATCAAATTCCTCCTACTACTCCCACCACTCCCCGTGCGCGGCGGCAATGCCGGCTTGTCACCGTCATCATCAATAAGATTTTGCACTGGTTTCCTGGCCAGATGAGGAGGCGGAGCCATTGAGCGTCTGGTTGACTGCGGAGGATATGCCCTCGAATCTTCTTCCGGGGGATCATCACGGTAACGTTGTGGAGGGGGTGCGAAGGTTGGTCCTGGAGAGGAACCTTTAGAAAGGAGAGCGGGTTTCTTGTTGGGGATTGGTGGTGGTGCTGGTTTGCGGAGGACTTGTGGTTTACTGGAAGATTGTGTTTGGGGCAGCGTATTTGATGCGCGGTAAGGTAGGCTGCTGGGAAGGGAGTGTGTAGACGCGCTTGAGCCGCTGCGGCGGAGGTCGCTGAGCGAATCTCGCGTACCGTCTGAACTGAGGATTTGAGTGGCATGACCCGGATACAACGGAGCGATCATCTTGCGAGCCGCGGGCTTCTGCGTTGGTGGTAAACTGGTCGAGGGGCCGTTGAAGTCGACTGTGCGTGCTCTCTGTGAGCCGCGTGCTGGTGGTGGCTCGGGTCTGCGACTGCTCGGCATATGCCGAACATCTATCCAGTCTGGCTCTGGACTAGGCGTAAACGGATTGCTGTGTCGGTTCGGGTTTGGAAAGTGGTTACTAGATGGCGGTTCCACGCGTGCTTTCGCTGGTAAACCTATTGAATATGAGTATCCAAGCTATAGCGGGAAAGATGATAAAAGTACCGTTGTCGAGCCACCACTTCCTCCGATCTGAGCTTGCAGGTGGCAATCCTGGCTCAATACTATCGTACCCAAGCAGATCTTCGTCGTCCGTCTCATCATCACCCAGACGGCCTGCCGCGTGGGTATCGCCAACCACTTCTCTTCGTTGTTTGTACAAAGTAGCCTTCATGGCATCCTTCTTCTTTTCATCGACCCTTTGCACCAGTATCTGGAACGTAGCATAGACCGGTCGGTGGTCAGAGAAACGAAGTGGTGCATCGTTGTAGTGGATTTGTCGGATGTTATCACCCTTGCGAAGTACACGATCACACCAAGCGGGAATGCGCGCTTTCTCGGATGTATCGTATTGATTACTGTTGAGGTCGTACTTGTAAGTCGGCGGGAAAGTGATGCGGGCCTCGGAGTAGTACGGAAAGGTCAAGCCAGCTACCATCTGCAGATTAAGCTGCTTTTGGTTAGCTATGGTCCATGCAAGTAAAACGTGACTACTTACCTGGTCGTTGTCGTACAAGGTCTCGAGGTCACCAACATGGCACAGCCGTTGCACCTTCTCATTATTCAGGCCAATCCTGTAGTTGAAGTCGCCGAGCCATATTACAGTGTCATGGTCTTCAATTGATCGGTTCCTTTGAAAGCGTAGGCCATGGCTGATAGTCTTGTAGTCGCGGTTGCGCTCTTCGTAGTTGGCAAAACCAGCTGCGAGATGGGCCGTGACAAGGCAGATCGAGGTATTGGCGTACTCAAATCGAATAGCTACGGCTCCCTTGTTACCAGCCATACCGGACATGCCAGTCTGGAGTATGTTTTAGCGCAATAGGTAAGATTCAGTAAATATGGACATACCTTCTTCAGAGCGCCTTCGACGTTCTTGATATGCGTAAGGCAGTCGGCCCGGACAAAGACCGACAAACTCGCACCCACTAACTGGCCACCTCTTAGAATAACATACTCGTCTTTTCTATGCTTCTCGGCATTCTTGTTGAGACACATTCTGACAGCTTCCTCCCAAGCCTCGCGTCTGTCTGGGTCTGTCGACATGATTTGTTGCGGGCTTAATTCGACAATCTCTTGAAAGCCTACAGCTACTATTTCGGGGCACTGCTGTGATGGATCGACATCCGGGCATAGCCAGGGCGAAAGATCGCTCTTTATGCCACTCGTTTTCCCGTTCAAGTTGAATGTTCCGACAAGAATATTGATCATCTCGGTCTCTGAATACTCCGCAGATCGTCGCGCAAGCTCTGCGACCACATAGTCGTTGAGCGGGTCATAGAGATGCACTGGAACCTGGCCAATCAGTCTTCCAAGGAGCATGTCAATGGTGTTCTGTCGCCCTTTATCCGCAAAGTTGTTAATGTACATTCGGGTGGCGCTCTTACGAGCGTCTGCCAGAGCACCGGCAAGCGACATCTTTCCAGATCGCGTAAATGAGGACTTCAGCGCTCCAGTTCCCGCATAGATCTTTGAAAGAGCATCGCCATTGTCTGCCCACATACTCGAATGTCTGACCCAGAAGTCCTGACTGGCTCGAAGGCCTTTGTGGCTCAAAAAGATTTCGAGTGCCATCTTGCTGATGATGGTTTGCACGAGGTTCGTTCGATCAAGGCAATCCAAGCAGTTTGTTCGGAAGACCCCCTCCTGCTGCAGTATGCTCATCGTCCGGCGGACAGCGTAGTCTTCTCCATTGTGTCTGGCCACTTCTTCCACATCTTCAGAGAGATAGTACCCGAATCCTTCAGCAGAACCTTGGATCCACTGAGCAATCATGCTAGCCATCTCATAGCCACCGGGTCCTCGTGTCTCGGCATGGAAGTCATATTCCGTAAGCTTGATGAGGTCATGCTGTCGGTCGTTGAGATTGCTTCCTTGGTTCAACGGGCTATTTCTGATATGCCCGCGATATCTATGCGTCAACTCTAACTCGTTTTGTTTTTCGTTGCTCAGCAGGTTTACAACATGAGTTGTGCCGTAGCTGAGTTCCAGGTTATCAAAGTGCCTGTCAAAGGCGGGTTGTGTAGCTTCCGGCGACCGGGTGATGGTAATCTTTTGTTGGTTTGGGAGGAGACCAGCCTGCTGTTCCCAGAAGATGGGTACACTTCCTCTCACCTGCACATAAGAGAAGCAAGCTCCCGACGGCGCCCAGTATATTGTTTCGCTTTCCACAAAGTTTGCGACATTCCCATCATCATCGATACCTCGCGAGTTGAACCTTGTGCCCGCCCGCTTGCAGGATAATCTTGAGATGAGCGTCATGGACGACGGCATGCCTGAATCCTGTACCCTGATGGGGGCCGAAGACTTGGGAATCGTAATGGTGAGTGCGAAACCGCGGATGGCAGATGTCAAGATCCCCGAAGCATCCAAAGCGTCCTTCTCTCTCGGCGCAAGGCGGCTCCTAAAGTCCACCAGTGGCTGGATCATGTATGAGTTCCATAGAAAGCCAGCGTCTAGACTGTCGATAGAAACGGTTGCGGCATCGGTTGTACGGTCTTGTAAGCGTCTGGTGAGGTCGAAGTCTGAGCTGTAATAGAAGGTCCCACTGCTGAGTATCTTCTTGAGTGCCAGACACGGGTGTTCCATGGGCGATTGCTCCTTCCTGCCACCGAAGCCCATCTCATATCCTTCGTCATCGATCGTGTCCGTGGGGTAGGGGTTGACTTCGTCGTTGAGCAGGGTATCGTAGCTTGTGCTGGTCAGGCAGTAGAAGCCGACCGAGTATATCCTCTGCACCGTCTCGCCAGGCCGTACTGTCGCCACCTTGCTCGCGCCATTGACGACGACGAGGAAGACATCGCTGTTGACGGTGATCAAGCCCAGTGTGCCGTGTACGTTGACCGAATGCAGCGCGCGGTAGTCTTCTAGATCGATTTCCTCCAGCCGGGTGAACTCGACCATGCAGCGCGCGACGCCGGCGCCATTGCTCCCCAGTGACGTGGACGAGGCATTGGGGTTCCCCGACTGTTCGGTGGTGGACGAACTGTGTCGGAGGACGAGGGCGTGGGTCGAGGTCGCGAGGGCGATTGCGCGGTGTGGGTAATCTTTGATCAGGACACGGATAGACATGGTCGGAGGTGGACGGGGGCGGAGGAGGAATGCGCGGGTGCTTCGATCATGCTCGGGGTTCTGCTACACGTCAAGGCAGTCAAAGCGTTTGCGCAAGTATGACGGTCGCGGCAAGTAAGCACGTGTGCTTTGGCGGTTGCTCTCAGCGCGCAGGATTATGTTGGCCTGGATGCTGATCGCAACCCTAGATGTACACCATTCGACTGGTGCCCGATGCTTTACAAGGCTGCCCTGACTATCGCTTAGGCGTACACCGGCAGCCAGAACTCGACACTTGGGCTGAGAAACATGTGGAGCTGATTCTCTCCGTCTCGGAAAGTGCGGCGCGACGTCTTTGCTGGTTCGTGCATCGCGTTCAGGTGCAACACAACTAACTGGTGACCTCATAGCACGAGCGGTTGAACATGAAAGTAGATTAGTTTGGATAAAAAGCTATAGACAACCGCACCATAACTATGAACAGATGCTGCAAGTCCTTCAAGACATAAGTAGTGATATCAATCGTAAGCCAACATAAACGTCGTTCCCCAACAGGCACTCATCTCTGCCTGTACGCAACTCTGGTGTTAGTTTCCGTGTAGCTGCCCCTGGGGTCTTCATAGCCGCCCCGACTGCGACTGCGCTGTCTGCTCCTGTCGCGCCTCTGGTATCTTTCATAATGGTCGCTCTCGCTCGATGCCGGCTCGACGTATCTGTAATGCTCGTAGCGAGGGTTCTCTGGACTGTAGTTGCGTTCGCGCTCACGCCTGACCTCTCGCTCTGTATACACATACTCGCTGCGGCTAGGGCTCGATGAACGAGAACTCATGCTAGACCTGGGCGAGACTTCGACGTAGTGTGCACCGCCATGGCGTGACTGGGTGTGGTGAGAATGGTGAGAAGAGATGTGGCTAGGCGGTGGAGGTGGAGCCGGCATGGACGCCGGGGGAGGAGGCTGCACGAACACAGGCACAGGCTGCGGTGCGGGAATCTGGAGAGGCTTTGGCGAGGGCACCGCGACGTAGGATGCGGAGGGCCGTGGAGAAGCCTCGTGCACAATCTCGGTGCGCGAATAGCGGCGCTCGATGTCGCGCGATTGGCGTGATGCGCGGCGACGGGGCGGGGAGCGGTTCCGCTGGACGACGCGGTAAGGGACGATGTGGTCCTCTTCTGGCTTGACTTTGACCAGACACATGGCGCTTTCACCCTCTGCAGGGTATGCAGTGACAGCGAGGCCTCAAAAAGTGGGAAGCTGCGACTGCGATCGCGATGTGATTCGCGCGACGATCAACGTGGGGTTCGATCGAGGGCGGGACGGGGCGCACCACGACTGAGTGAGAGGCTCAGCGAGCGCAACGAGAGCTGGAGAAGATGGGTAGACAGGCGCAGAATGAGCGGCACATGAAAAGGTCACCAGAGGCTATGTATATGTCCTACAGATCGGGCAGCCGGTGCCCAGCCACACAGCTGACCCCCATGTCGATTCCATGCTGCTCCGCCTTGGAACTCAGCATGCGAGTGTGACGATGGGGTCTGGGCTTTTCTGACAGCTGAGTACTAGCGCATCCTGGTCACCCTGGTTAGCCTCAGGTACGGACGGAGCCGCCAATGTCAACAAGCAGGGCAGAGTAGATAAACTTCATATTGCAATAGCCGTCTATACTCGTGATTATCATGCTGCATTTCACATACGACCATCAGACATGCCGCCAGTTTTCCCGCCCCGAAATATCATACAGCCTTCACATACGCTGTCCACTCTTCCACAGGTGCCGTGCGACTGCCCGTCATGCTACCTCGCTCTCAGGGTCCCTAGCTAGTTTCCCGGTGTGTTACTTTCTAGTATACATGGGAGTCTCTGGGCGGGCCGGGCGGTGTAGGCTTCCTATTTCACTTCCTAACCAAGGTGCTTGCTGAAGTTAGGCCATGTCTACCACTAGTCGTCCATGGGCTTGTCTTCCAGCGTGACACCTCTTGGCGCTGCTGTGTCGTCACTCCTCAAGCTGCCGGTAGAGTCCCGATTGCCCCTCGTCAAGCTGCCTGCGTGTTTCCGTGGGAAAGGCACCCGGGTACTTGATGGCGCTGGGTGCTCGGCGGGAGCAGGAACAGGAACAGAAACAGTTGCAGGCTCTGTTGTACCATTGGTGGGTGCAGTGACTTCTTCGTTGGTAGGGCTGTCGTCGCTTCCAGGTACTTCAAGCGAACCACGATCTCCCTTGCTCCTTCGCGTTTCCGTTGGTGACGATGTGTTCACGGGGAATCGAGTCTGACTTCGGTCACGGCGATGCGAGCCGGAGACACGCGAGCCAGGTGCTGGTGATACCGCACGAGGAGAGCGTTGAGCTGCGATGGCTCGTTGGCGCTCTTCCATGTTTGCTCGTCGGTTGCTCTCATCCGTCGAGATCGCGCGTGGGCGCTGTGCGCCCGAGGCTGAGTGGGTGAGCGTGCTCGCGCGCTTCAACTCTCCAAAAATGGCATCCTTGTGCGCAAAAAGGTCACGAACGAGGCGGTAGCTGTAGCGCTCGTTCATCGTCAAACTCGATTCTTGCCTTGGCCTCAGGATGCATGGCGCGAGTGCATTAGCCAGTGCTGTAACATATGTCTCGTCCGCCGATGTCAACTCAATGAGACGAGTGAAGTGTGTGCAGATCGCGTCGAGCGTTGCGATGTTAGCGAGGCGGAGTTGGCCAAGGGTAGATTGCAATACAGAGACCCGAGTCTCTTCGGAGACATCTGTGGCGGTGGTGCTGTAGATGGTCTTGACAATCTCGTAGACGTGAGAAGAAACCAGTGAGTCTGTTACAATTAGCAAAGGATCTGATGATGCAGAGTGGACGCCTACCAGGAAGTTCCAACAGGTAGAGTTTGAGGACGCTCGCAACAATCGGTACATCGTACTTCTCGAGTAGTTCATCTGGGAACCTCTTTCCAGTGTTGATCTCAGCTCGGAGGGTGTGAGTCTGCGCCAGAGGAACATCAACGAGCCAGATGCCACGGCGTGCTTCGTCACCCTCCAAGTCGGGGTAGTGGTTGTCTAGGAAGGTGAGAACTGTCGTGATGAGTACCGGAACACGCTTCTTGTCTGAGCGAGCCCGAGCCTCCAAATCTACACCGAATGTTTGTTCTGTGTTTGTTAGTATATAGTTGCATCTCGATATACATCGTGACGTACCGTCTACTGAGTTGTAGTAATTCTCATAAGTCGTGACTCTAGGCACGAATGGCCCTGTCCTGTAGTTCTCGAGCATGTATCGGAGATCGCCTAGGGGCTGAACTGTCTCCTGGAACAGCATCATCTTGTCGACGGTGCTCTGCAGACTGGGGATGACGTTGCTGACAGCGCCAGAGAAATCCAAGATGACCGCCTTGATAGCCTTCAGCCTGTCCAATTCGCAACGCTCCATGAATTTGAGATGGTCCACCATAGCCTCTTCCAAATTGCATCGTAGCGAGTCAAGCTTTTTGACTGATGCCTTGTAGCGCTCATCGGACTCGTGTGCCTCCCGCCTGAGCCTCTCTGCTGGTGTCTCGTTCGGGTACTGGTTGTTGAGCGGGTTCCACCCCTGGAGGTATTCCTGCACGGTCGAGACGGGCGAGTCCACGGCAATGCTGTCGGCTGAGGAGCTAGACATAGCGGTGGAAGAGCGGGCGAGAGGCTGCTTCTTCTCGGGCAGTCCGGTCACCTGGAACGTCTTGGGCTTCCATTGGTAGTTCATGCGGGAGCTGTTGGCGAATGTGTTTCCCACGTTTCCCACTAGGCGCAGAAAGCCGTGTGCTACCAGGTCTTGACCAATGCGCTCGGCATAGCTCACGGTGGTTGCTGCCATGTGCTTCTGGATGTATTCGGTGATATCGGCACCGCTTGAGCAGTTCTGGTAGGTGCCGAGAATGGGAACCTTGACCTCTGCAATCTTGATGTTGTCCAGCATGTGCGTGAGGATCTTCTTGATCTGGTCGGGCTGGTACGTCTCGTCACCAAGATCAATAGGTTCCTCTTCTTCATTCTCCGGCTCCGACATCTTTATGGTAGGCACCTTCATCTTGGGGCTCTGTGCGGCCTCGCTCTGGGGGTCCTGGAAAGCAAGCTTGTCCTCCTCCTCCAGGTCTTCGACGAGCCGGCACTTGTTGTAGTATTGCGATCGGTACTTGCGGACAGCATCGGCCTGTCGGTCGTGGATCTTGATGCGCGATTGGAGGTCGTCCTGGGAGTTCTGCACGCGGGCGGCATGCGCTTCGCACCAGCGACCGAACGGGTTCACGACAAGCTCGCGGATGTTGGACGCAATCTTCTTGTGGTTTGCGGCCGCGGCCTCCATCTCGGTGCGCACGCCCTCGTAGGCCTAGTACCAGTTAGCCTGGAGTTGTCGCCGTGTCTCCTGCTCACGCACCTTGCGCACGCTTGCGCCCTCATCTCTGCTAAAGCCCCCGCCTATGCGATCTGTGGCTGGTGTGATCGAGGACAGGCTGTTCCCGTAGGCCTCCTCGGCATCGGCTCGCATGCGGGCCACGGTCAGAATCTGCTGGTTTTCCTGCACGCCCTGCTGCAGCTTGCCAAAGAGGACGCCCAAGCCTGCGAGAGTTAGCCCGCGCGGGGTGGTGTTGGGTGCGCCTGCAGCTTACCTCCGGCATAGTCGCTCGACCAAAAAGAGGCCGCAAAGCCGGTCGTCATGACGGCGTGTGAAGTGGGGTATCAAAAAGAAACAACCAAGTTGGGTACGTGTACGGGTGTGGTCGGTCAACGGCCGTAGTGAGCGCGCGGAGAAGTGAGTCTGGGGAACACGCAAGCGCAGGCCCGGTGCTCGAGCGTGGGTGACGTCGCCCTACAAAGAGGCTACTCGCGTAACGGGCAGTGCGTCGTGAGTGGGCGCAGCGCAGTGGTACTCGACACGGGCGGCGGCGGCGTCGGGGAAGCGAGGGCAGTGACTGACTGAGGCACGTCGGTGTCAGGAGGGTTTTGCAGGCCGCAGCTGGGGCACGACTGCAGAAGAGCTGAGAGCTGAACGATGTCTCATGTACCCCTGCATGTGGCCGTTTGTCGTGACAGCCCTGGCACCGTCAGGCAAGCCTACTTACCAATCTTGCGCGCTTCCGACATTTCGCCTTTAGCGGACGATATAAATACCCACGCAATTCACCGACCCCCAAGCGCGGCCCCTGCATACGATGTGGTAGACTAGTCCGAGCCCGCGCCTACTACCGTCTATGCATCATCGCCAGTCGCTGGGCTAATGCTGTCGCCCTGCCAGGTCCCCTAAATCGACAAGTTACTGCTCCGAACACTGACAGACGCGACGTCTGCGGGGCTCCGTCATCACTGCCTGACTAACCCTGCACGCGGAATAAGCCTTATTACAGGCCCATTCAGGAGAAGGTCAAGTCTCCGCTAATCATTCATCCGTCTTACATACTCTGCGCAAACATTCGCCTTGGCCGTCCAGGTCAGCCCCGCCATCAAAACTCACGCCTCGCAGCGGGACCGAGATCTCGCTCGGCAAACGCCCCCGGGTCCACGCACCTCTTCTCCCTATCATGGCTCCAGCTGCCTTTGATGCCAACACACAGCTCAACTATGCCCGCCACATCAAGTACTGGCGGCGGAACCTGAAGACTCTGCTGCCGCACTTCTACACCAGCAATGACTCCAACCGCATGCTATTGGCCCTTTTCACCGTGTCCGCTCTCGACATTCTGGGAGATTTAGACGCTGCTTTGTCAGCCGAGGAGCGCCACGGGCACATCGAATGGGTCTACAGCTGCCAACTGCCTGAAGGTGGCTTCCGCCCGTGGCCAGGGTCCAACTACGGCGAGCTCAGAAGTGAAGAAAACAAGAACTGGGACCCTGCCCATGTTCCTGGAACTTTCTTTGCCCTCTTGACGCTGGTCGTGCTGGGGGATGATCTGGAGAGGGTCAAGAGAAAGGAGATCTTGACATGGCTGGTCAAGATGCAGAGACCAGAAGGTAGCTTTGGAGAGACTTTGGGCGATGGCGACGACGTCCATGGCGGCAACGACTCTAGATTCGGCTACATGGCTACAGCTATCAGATGGATACTTCGAGGCAACCTCGAAGGGCCGTGTGAGGGTATACCAGATATCGATGTTGACAACTTCGTCACGTGTGTCCAACAAGCAGAGTGCTACGACGGAGGCATCTCGGAATCGCCCTACCATGAAGCGCATGCGGGCTTCACCTGCTGCGCCATCGCTGCCCTGGCTTTCTTGGATCGTCTGCCCTTACCTCCATCACAAAAACCGGACGGTGTCATCCGCGGAGTAACCGACGTCCCAAAGACGCTGCACTGGCTCGTCTCACGGCAGACGCTGACTCTAGACGAGGACGACGGCTTGGATACTATGAATGACGAGACAGATACGTCAGAAACCTGCCATGACGCGCATACGTTTGTCAAGCTGGGCGCCTACCCATCAGTACAGGCAAAAACCAACACAAAAGGACGGCCTCACATTCACTTCGAACTCGAGTGGGTCGGAGTGAATGGTCGATGTAACAAGGTAGCAGATACATGCTATGCTTACTGGACCTGCACGCCCTTACAACTCCTCGGTCATCTAGATATTGTCGATCGGCAACCGATCCGGAAGTGGTTACTAGATAAGACGCAACATCTCGTGGGAGGATTCGGCAAAGTTACAGGAGACCCACCCGACATGTATCATTCTTTCCTAGGCCTCATGGTTCTTGCCATGTTTGGGGAGACTGGCCTTCAGGACGTTGACCCGGCTCTGTGTATCACGCACAAGGCGAAGAAGCATCTAGAATCACTTTCGTGGCGGAGGAAGATTCTAGGACTAGACAAAGAATCCAATGGTGCAAATGCTCCCTCACAAGAAAGCATTGGCCTGGCTGGTGAAAGAACGCAGATAGATGCATAGACACATGGGAGTCGCCATACCCAGCGCGCATCACTGTTCAAGGCTGCGAATGACCTTCCCAGCCATCATGATTCTAGAACAATAAATCTCAATTGATCGGAATGCAATTAGACTGTAATCACATCACGATCCTCCAGGGCTGCCTTCCAGGGTTCATGGTAGTCCCCAGACGGCGTAGCGCCAAAAGACCTCGGCCCCACCTGGACTCCCAGATCCCTGTCGGCCAGGTAATTTTCCCAAACTCCGACACCATTCTCTGCGAACATCTAGCGACAGCAACGAGCCAAATCACGCCGAGCCCCACATTCCAGATTGCACTCAACACAGGCTGCAATCATGAGGAACGCGCCGCCGCCATCGAAGAAGCGCAAGATCGCCGTCGCAGTCCCCGAAAAGATCGAGTTTGACTTTTCTGCGCGCGAAGAATATCTCACCGGGTTCCACAAGCGCAAACTTGCGCGGATAAAGCATGCACAAGAGGAGAACGCGAAGAGGGAGAAGGAGGAGAAGCTGAGGTTTAGACGCGAGGTAAGCACACGATTGCGACGTCCCATCTCTAAAGTTGCGCGACAAGGACACTCGTCTTCTGTCACCGGCGCATCTCTGGGTTGTATTCAGACCGGTACAGAGGCTAACGATACCCTAAAATACAGCTCCGAGAACAGCGCAAAATCGACCTAGAGAGACACGTCGAAGAAGTAAACCGACTCGTCAAACAAGCCAACGGCGACCTCGACCTCAGCGAAGCAGGCGAAACATCCGCCAATGATGACGACGACGACGATGACGAGGAAGAATTCACAGGCTTCCAAGAACCAGAGCCTATAAACCAGGAAGACGAATACGTCGACGAAGACAAATACACAACCGTCACAATAGAAAGCGTGGGCATATCCAAAGCCGGGTTTTCAACACAGGGACAAGAGGACGAAGAGGCTGCTGCGAAGAGGAAAGCAGACGAGGAGAGGAAAAAGGCGGAGGAAGAGAACAAGAAGCGGGTGTGGACAAAGGCGTGGCCGAAGAACAGCGAGAGGCCAAAGAAGAAGAAGAAGAAGTTTAGGTATGAGACGAAGACGGAGCGAAAGGCAGAGCGCATGAAGCAGGGCATGAAGAAGAGGAAGCAGAAGGAGGCTAGGGAGAACAAGTAAACGGGTAGATGCGCTGCTTGTTGGAAAGAAAGCTAGTGACTATACTTGTCAAGACAATGATACCCCTTCACGAAGTCAAGCGGAACCCCGCACGTTGGTGCACTGCTCTGGTCGTGTTTTGCACAAATCTAGCATTATTCCAGTGCATAACTGCAGTGGGTCGTACACCGCTCCTTGGTCAAACCTGGGAAAGGACATGTGAGTACCAAAGACAAATATGTGTCAGGAACCGCCAACAATGTATTCGCTCAGGGATTATCTAAAGCGAAGGCCCGCCCAGCAAGCAGCCGCAGGAAGGAAACAGATATATAGGGGTTTAGGGTAGGGTAGGGGGTACGGGGGAATGTAATGTGAAATCTGCCTCATCTCCAAGCTCCACTGCATGCCGTAGTAATCATCCTCCGCCACTAGCCACCACGGACCGTTCCTCTTGTCGCACGCGCTCGAAATCGGCATCCGCAGAGGGACGATATCGAAGCTGGACTCAGAACTCGACTAGATACAGTCAACAACCGCAAAAGAGGGACGACAGCGAGATCAGATGTTACCGATCTCCTTGACAAAGTCGTCGAGCTCCTTCTTGGTGTCGGCGTATTTCTTGGCCATCTCTTCGTACTTGGTTTCCCACTGGTCGCGGGACTGCTCGAGGGCTTGGACTTTGCGTTCGTAGTGGCCGGACTTGACGTCGGTTTGGCGGAGCCTGGAGGGTGACGTGTCAGTGGCTGCAGATCAGGGGCCGGAAGCGTGGAGGGTAGATAGGAAAGGGGAACAGCAACGGCATCAGAGGGTGAATGAACGTACTTCTCGTTGAGCTCGCGGATAGTCCTGTCCGATTCCTCAGCTTCTTCCTCGAGAACTTGGATCTTGCGCTGGAGGCTCTCGGCCTGGGTGCCGGCCTGAGCACCTGCACCAGCTTCGTCCTTGTGGACCTTGACTTGCCCCTCAAGCTTCTCCACCTCGCTCTCGAGAACGGAGTTCTTGTGCGTCAGCGACGTGATCTCCTGCTCCTTCTGTGTCGTCTCCGACTCGAGCTGCTTGATCTTGGCCTTGTACTCCTCGGCTTTGGCGCTGCTCTCATCCGCCTCGACGCGGAGAGCTTCCATGCGCTGTGCAGAACGTCATGTCAGCGGCTGCTTTGGTACGACATGCGTGCATTGTGGCGTCGGCTGTGGACTGGGTACCAAAGAAAGGGGATTTGGCGGGGTATGCGTGGACTCACCTTCTTGATCTGATCCATAGCTGCGAGAGGTGTGTGGTGCGGGCGACAGGTGCTTGTGTGGTGTTTGCAGGTGAGGAGAGCAAAGGAGCTGCAGCTTATGTAGGGATGTGGTACGGTCGGTGGTGCTTTGTTGTAAGAATTGTCTCCTGCAAGCGGATGGGCAAGCTGATAATGCGGGCAGGCGCTACCTCCGCCCGGACCCTGTGCGAAGCCCAGACCCTCTTTGCTGCCGCCCTAGCAACCGGCCGTAAACACTGGCCGCGAGCGTCGCATGCCATCATCGCCATAACCCGATAGAGACAGCCACACGACTCGCTCAATGTAACGCCCAGAATGGCTACCCTCGCAGCAAACGACCAGGAAAACACCGTCCGCCATCTGCACGCCGGCGCGGCGGGAAAGTCGCTCAATGCCGGCCTCAAGGGCTTCAACAACAAAGCCCCCAAGACGCCTTTCAAGATCCCCCTCAACGACGAAAATGCCGTGGGCAAAGCGGGCAAGTCGGTCCTGCAGACCAAGGGCAAGGGAAACGAGCTCTTCACCACCAACAAGGGCGGCAAGATCGACCAGAATGCCTTCGTGACGCCAGCCGGTAAGAAGAGAGATGGCAGACTGCGCAAGACAACAACTAACGTGTCTAGGTCCGCGCACGCGCGCGCCGCTGGGCATGAAGACGACCAACGCCAAATCGAGGCCCTTTGGAACTCCCGCGCCCCTCTCTTCCGCAAAGACACAGAAACTCAGCCCTCGCCTGCGCCGCCCCAAAGTCAAGGTCCACCAGCCGGAAGTCGCGCAAGAGTCCGAAGATGACGTGCCTGAGATCGAATACATGCCCCCCAAGGAGGTCCCGCTCGAAGATGATATGGACGAATACCTACCCAAGAACTGGACCATGCCCAAACTCAGTAACCAGGACATGGTCCGCGGCATTTGGCAAGCCTACCACAACCCAATTGAGGACGACGGAAGGACGCGTGAGCAGCGCAAGTTCGAGGAGGAGATAGAGCAGGGTCGGAAGAAGCGTGATGAGCAGATGGACAAGATACTCGCGGCGCAGATGGCCAAGGACGATGCGGAGACGAAGGAGTACTACGGTATCAAGGAGCCTAAGAAGGAGGCCCCCAAGGCACCTGCTGCCCTCAGGAAAGCGGCCACTGGACCATCGACTATGCGGGCCAGATCTGCCGCCGCCGCTCTCTCTCCACCGTCCAAGCCTAGCTACGCTGCTCCCACTGCAGCTGTGAAGTCGCGTGTACCCACTGGACTAGTCGCCGGCAGGAAGGGAGCAAAGACGCCCACCGAGCTCACAGCATCCCGTCAAGCATCCGCCGCAGCAGCCTCCAAGAGCACCATCGGCTACGCCCAAGGCCGCGCCGGACGCGCAGCCCCAGCTGCACGCAAGCCTCTCTCCAACGTCACCAAGCCCGCTCCTTTCTCCGCTGGCCCCCGACCCGCCTCCTCGACGCATATCCGCAGTGCCAGCACAAACACGGGTACCATGCGAGGTCGAGGCCCCGTGTCTCGCTGCAGCTCAACTTCCACCAATGCCACACTTGTCACACCTCCAGAGGAAGAGCAGCCCCGCCGCACGGCTGAAGATATAGAGCGTGAAATGGAGTTGTTGCTTCTGTCACGCTCCGACGACGAGGACGACGACGCGTGGATGAATAGCTTCAACACGCAGCTACACGGTGAAGATCCACTCGATGAAGATAACGAGAATTTCCAGCTTCAACTCCCTGAAGGTTTCTAGGCCGTCATGGACAGTTTGGAAATGGGATATTAAAGTGCCTGCGAATGGCCACTCTGTTCGTCATTGTACTGTTAATGGGTTGCGGAGTACCGGTATTGGATACCTTTTGCTTTATGCGCGAATGATTATTTGGTTCTACATGCTATCACGGTGGCTTATTGTGCATAACACATAGCATGGTTGTACTTGTATTGAACACCACCTGTTTCACTGTCACTACTACACATCAAGTCATATACCATCAGCGTAAAATCACCGACAACAGACTGTCCATTTGATAATAGCATTTCATTAAGATGTAGCAAACGTCGTCGACCAGAGGAAGCGACCCTCCCTCCAGTCCCACCAACCATTTGCCCCTGTCTTTATCAAGCATATACCCATTCTGCCTTCCCTTCCCCAACCAAGCCATCCATCCAGTTTCTCTTTTGGTTCAAGGAAAAGGTTACGCAAAGACAATAGTATGAAGAAAGACCCCATGTACCCCAGTCCCTACACAAAGGGAGGGGGCCAAGATGCGCGCTTGTGGAAACCAAGAAGGAGGAAAACACCATGAATGCGCCATGCTGCTAGAATCAAGTGAGACTGAGGAAAACGATGACGACGGGTGACTCTGAGCGTCGGTGACTGTCGCGGATGGATACGGATGTTCGTGATATAGTCGTGATAAGAGGACGGATGTGGGGTTTGTGGGATGCAGTATGTGGTTGTGTAGATTAGATTTACTTGCTCTTCCGCTTGCCTGACATGCATGCGTCGGAAAGCGTGGAGTTGAAAGTATGATGAGTTGATGGACCAGACGGATCATTCGACGACCTCGTCTACGGCATAGAGATTCTGGTTAAGAATCTTGTTCATGGTGAACATGTGGACGCGGTCCTGTTTGAAGACTGCCCGCATGGCGTCGTCGCAGCGGATCTGGCGCCTGTCGTCCGGGTCTTGTAGCTCGCGCTCCTTGACGTACTCCCATATCTTCTTAACGGTCTGGGGGCGCGAGAGCTGGGTTTCGCCGAGGAGCTCGGAGAGGGCTGGGGAGAGAGCCATGGGTTTCTGGGTGTGATTAGCGTTGGCTAGGGGTGGTGATGTAGACCACATAAGATTGACTTACATGGAAACCTCCTTTCCGGCTCGGGCTCTTCTTCTCGCCTCCACTACCTGATGCGATGTCGCTATCGTCTTCATCCTTGATCCGGGTGGAGCTCTTCTTCTTGGTCTTGGCCTTCTTCGGCGCAGCTACTTTCCGCTTTGTGTTGCCGCCGCGTGTCGCCCTACCCATGCGCGCATTCTCCTCAGCCTGTAATCTCGCCGCGAATGCAGCATCGTCGTCCTCGTCCTTGACCTTGGTCTTCTTGACCTTCTTCTTAGGAGGCGCAACATCTTCGACCTCAGACAGCGCTGACTCGTCATCGGGCGGCGATCGCTTGTTATGGGAGACGTCGGAGGTATCGTCATTCGAGGCCTTTGCGCCGTTCTCGACTGTGGGTATAGGTTCAGAAACCTCGGATCCGCCATTCTGCTCGTTGTTGAACTTGTCGAACCGCTGCATAATGAGCACGGTAATCTGGTCCTATTTGCGAGTCTCAGTATATGCCGCTGTATGTTATATTGAGCTTCAAACCTTCTGCTGTGAAAGGTCATCCTCGACTCTCTCTTGTAATCCCTTCCGTATGCGCTTTGCGCTGATGGTGTTGATGTCGCTGGCGCGTAGGATTTCGTCGATAATGACGGAGTAGGAAGCTTGCACTTCGGCGGGGAGAGGGTCTGCTGTGACACGTTAGAATGTAGACATACGCGTAGCAGACGGCAAGCGGGCACGTACCTGCCATGGCTGCGATATTTCAAGTCTCGACAGCAAGAAGTTGCAAAGGTAGACGCTGTAGGTAGAGAGGTGGTCGCCGCGGGGAGCAGTCTCCAAACCACAAACTATCGCGGAGCTCCGATGCAGCTGCGATGTTCGTGGTGGCTATGTCGTGCAAAGAACCGCGGTTGGTACCAGGGTCGCGGAACCACCAATGGGGCCTATGATGTGGATGGATGCAGAAGATACGTAGAGAGCGTCGCGTATGGCGGGAATGTCGCCAGGCTCTCACGTAGCGATCGGCAAGCGTCGTCGCGCAATAAACTCCGAGACGGGTGAGAGAGGGCCAGCGAAGGTGCCCGGGCAGCCAAGTAGGTCGGGCGCCTCAAAAGGGTAGTTCCGTAGTGGGGTGCAGTCACGGGCAAGCGACAGCAATCTCGTGTGGGAAGAGGCTCAAATTTAGAAAATGGGTGCAGCGGAGCTTGGGTGCTGTCGTGGAGATGAACGGGGCAGGTGAACAGAACTAAGGTTCATGGATCGTTGCAGTATGCGCGATGAGGTGTGAAGTCGAATGCACGGGCGCCGTCTAGCTCAGGTACGCCGATGGAGGCTGGGAACCACGACCATCTAAGTAGTTCGATCCGACAAAGAAAAGCAATCCCGACACTCTTGTTGGCCCTCACAGTGCTTGCACGCGCGCAATTATCAGAGACATAGGTTTTCCGTCATGCATCGCATCGCCTGCACAAGCTGCAAGCTGCGTATTTGTTGGTTTCCATGCCAAATGCGGTAATCTATGTATGCCACTAGTCGGGGTCCAACAGCCTCGCTTTCAACCTTGGAACCATTCGAGTCGACGCCACTTCCATGGTTGAAGCCGCCAACAACTTCACATAACCAGACAGCCTACTCCATACATCTGCTTTTCCACTGCACTCTTAATTTGATACCAATCGGCTCTTCTCTCCGCGAACTCATACACCTCTTCTGCTCGGAATATGCCGTGGTATCTGTCCGTGTCGGCAATGATGGTAGCGATCTCTTTCGCTTCCTTTGCGTCGATGAGATATATCTGAGAGAGTTCGCGAAGTGCGGCGAAGTACTGCATAAGGGGCTTGTTGCGTAGCGATACGATGTACGCGTTGTATGCATTCATGTCACTGCTGGGATCAGTCCATGTCTAGGTCTACGGATCATGTGTCATACCTGATGAGTTTGATGGCGCCATCCACACTGATTCTCTGACGCTTCAAGTGCTTGCAGAGAGCAGTGAACAAGCGCACACCAACTTCTTGGTTGAAGACGTCCAGGACGTTCTTGTCTGTGCTGCCGATGAGCATGTTTGTGTGTGACGAAACAACTTCCACAATCTTCGTTGCCGTCTGGCTAGGTCCAATGTCGGACATCTGCACCTGCCCGTTGGGCCCAACGGGAGGATTGAAGTCGGATGGGTGTTGTGTAGTGCCGCAGAGATACTCCACTTCGTCCATCAGCACATCGATACCCTTGTTGAGACCTGCAGCGACACGTTCGTCCAACATAGCCTCAAAGCGCTTCTTCTCCTTTGCAGCAAGGCTGAGGAAATCGTCGCGGTCGGTCAGATTGGCAGCCACAAGCTCCTGGAGATAGAACACCTCAACCATCTGTTGGATCAAGTCGCCAACGTTGACCAGTTCCAAAAATGCTACCAGTGGCGCAACGCCCTCTTTGCTATGATCCGCGACTTCTCGCGGCTTGTAGTCAGCCAAATGACTGACAGCCTTGTCGAAACCCAACTTCATATGGCGGTTGCCGAGAATCTGGACTAGGTTGATAAAGATCTGCTCGGACTGTTCCTTCGCCTCTTCACCGGACTGGCCACCAAGTCTAACAAATCGCGCGGCTCTTTCCAACCCGGACTTGGCCATGTGTGTCAGGTTCAGCGCCACTTCGATACTAAACAGCGATCGGATGCCCTCTAAACGCGAGTTCATGATTGCTGCTTTGGCGGCAAGTTCCGTGGTTGGGGCTTCGATTCGCGGTGTAGGCGACCGTTCACCAGAGAGAGGAGTACCGAGTCTTGAGGTAGGGTCCAAAGTATTAGTGCCGTTCATGCCAGTTACGCTTTCGTTGGGCTTGCTAGCACTAGAGCCGCCAATAGTTGGGAGTACATTGACAGGCATCATGACCACCTTCTTGAAGGATGATAGAAAGTCTTGTTTAACAGCTTTCCTGTTGACATTGGCCATGTATAACGTTTCGGTGCTCTGCTCTTCTTCCATTAAACGCCTCTCCCACATGTCGACCTCTGCAGCTGACTTTCGCTTGAAGTAATCTAATTCCTCTTGTAGGTAAAGGTCGATGTGTTGCTCAAAGCAACGAGACACGATGCGCATGGCCTCTTCGCGGAAATCGGGCTTCGATGCCTTGGTAGGATGTAATGAGACTGCAAGTTGTAGGGCTTGCTCATAGAGCCCTGCAACGGCTTTCAGGTATGCTTCGATGCTTACATCGTGAGCCTCGTCGAACAAAGTCGTGAGATATTCGGCGATGACGTCATCCGCAACGCGCTCAAAGAAGGTTTGTAGCACGTCGACAGTGGGGGGAAAGACACGATCGATAATGTCTGCTTCTTCGTTGAGCGCACTTGCCAGTCCTCTGAAAAACTCATGGGATGGTTCCAGTGTCAGCACTTCGTTGCGTAGGCAATCTGCAGGGTCACCGAGCTTTTCTTTCTCCAACATCAAAGGGTGATTGTGAATAAAAGAGTCCAAACATGCCGCGCCACCGTTTAGAGCCACGAGAACGGTAGCAAATCTCTTCATACGTCCGTCAAAGTCTTTGTCTGCATAGCCTTGCTCAAACTCTCGGAGTACAGCATTCTCGAATATGCCAGTCATCGTGTCTAGTTTCTCCTCGCGCTGGCTCCAACCTTGCGCATAATCACTTTTTGCAAATATCTTGAGCTGCGCCAGCATCTGAGCCTGTTGCTCGGGATCGCGGTAGGTCCGAAATAGAATAGGGTCTGTATGACTTCTTGACCTCTCCAAGTCGTAGTAAAACGGGGCCAGCGCCCCGTAGACTTTGCCGTACTCTTGCCGCGCCATGCCTCGAATCGAGCGTACATTCGCAAGGACCTTGACAGCTGCCTGCGGATCCACCGCGTACGAGCTTTGTGCCAACGTTCCGGAAGGTGACAAAGTCATGTCATTGAAGCCCTTGTCCAGCGTGGTAGCGCGAGGTCTACTTCGGTGTTCCTGAGACTTCCGCAGCATATCTTCCTCTATGGTGGCATCGAACAGTGTCATGCTTGTCTTGCCAGGTACGTCATCCCCCAGAGGCATCCCGTTGGTGCTGCCATTGAGTGCAACACCAGATCTCCGGGCCTCCTCCGCTTTTTGTGCCTCGAGCTTTTTCCGCATGGATTCCTCAAATCGTTGTTTGGCCTCGGCTTCATTCCAGCAGCCCATGCTCCGAAGTCTCTGAATCCACCTGGTATCGTCGTATACCATTTCGCGCATGCGTCTCGAGGTGCGCGCGAAGCTAAACATGTCGGCGACGGGAAGGTAATCGAGGATGGCATTGATGAGCTCTACGTTGTTTCGTCAGACGGTGGACTTGGTATGGTACTGTCTCCCTACCGGCTGGCAATACAGCTTTCGAATCGTGCACCAACTGCGTGGTCCTCAGCGATGCGAGGACCGATGGCTGTGTCGGGGGCACCGCCCGCTTAAAGTTGGACTTGGTCGCCATGGTCCAGATATCACGGTAGAGACTGTGGTGGTTGTATGCGAGTGCGTGTGTTTTCTCATCATCGGGGTCCGGCGATGCTTCGCGCGTGGTGGCTGCGGGGAGCTTTTGGGAGGGTGGAGCAGTGACCGCTGGCGGCTGGCGGCAGGGTCTCGTAGATCCAACATGGCGCAAGATTGATCGCCCGGCAACTAGAATCTACACATGACGCAAGCAAGGCTGCGTCGACTACATTCACTGTCAACCTCTCCTCTGAATACTGTAACACTGGTGTTGATGGCCATTACGCTCCAAGGCATTGTGTTGGGCAGGCACGCGACCAGATCAACACGCGCAAAGTGTGAAAGCAACAAGGCACCGATGCGCGACCGCCACAGTTGTACCTGAGGATGCATAACCCTATGGCGATGCACTGACTAGCAAGTAAAGCCGTAGAGATGAAGCTTCTTCTGGGGCGAGCCCAATGCACTGTGCAGACCATGGCATTCTCAACTCGGACATTTCATGATGGCACACGCGCGTCGCTGTGCATCGATCGCAGATGCGCGCATAGAGGGTGGTTAACCCTCCTCCGCGAGATGAGTGTCTCTGAGGATAGACTTCAGTCTGGCTAACGTCCAACACGTGCATCGGCAAGCGCAACCCAAATCACGAGTTACAGCCAAGCGGCGCGTCTGGAATTACCCAAACCAACTCAAAGTCTCGCCAGCCAAGGTTTTCACAGTTGAGATCGTCTCAGATCTGGTTGCTATTGTAAGATGAGGCGCGCGTGGTACCCGAAAGGTTATAGCCCCTGGGACCAGAGGACTTCCGTAGTCCTTCGTGCTCGACTCAGACTTTGTGTCCTCTGGCTGTGCAGCGCATGCTGAGTGGCGATCTCAGGAGGACCTTGGAGGCGCTGTTCGTGTTGCTATGGTGCAAAGGCACAGAGTCCTTCAGCAGGCAAAAGGCTCCTATAGAGTCCTTCTCTGAGGGGCACTGCAGGGCGACCTGTAGGGCTTTCCCCGACATGTTGTCGCAGCAACTGCGCGGTTTTCCAATGTGTCGATGATTGGTAAAGGGCGCTGGGGCGCAGCCGGGCACCGAAGGAGGGCGTGGCCACTGGGAACGCGTAAACTTCCCAGTCTTGTCCACGGCCACAGGTCCAGCTCTCTGCCCAGGTGTCATCCGCAAAAGGGATGAAACGGAGCCCTGGCTGGCCGTCTCTCTGGCTGACGAAGGCTCGCGAGACGTCAGTAGGCGCACCCTCCAGGCCTGTACCTGCGTCTCCGAGAGCGGGCCGACCGATCCAGACCTAGCGCGCACTGGCGGCGTGGCTCGTTTGAACGTGACAGCGTGTCTGGGAGCAGCATCCGGGAACCTCGTGATCTTGTGTCGCCAGCGCATGCGGCTCTGGTGGACCGCGCGTGGCCTGAGACGCGGTGACGCGCTGTCCTATGACGGCATAACGGCTGTTCGGCGAAGCACCTAGAAGGCATCTAGAAACACCTTATGAAAGGTTGTGAAGGGGTGCTGCTGGGTCTCGGGCCTCGATGCGCAGGGATGGCGAGAGTGAAGCAGCGAATGGGTTCGGCTTCCGCAGCTTCTAGTCCCCCAGGACCTTCCTCACATAGGCGCGACAGCTTATGTTATTCAGGCACGGATGCCAGGCTTGTCGACGATTCTTTGAGACACCGGGTCAGCGAGGCGGATCCACGATTGGCTGTTTCACACTGAATTGTGGGGGTGACAGCTTTGTCCTGTTCCATCCCCTTTCAGACGCCGTCCAAGAGTCATCCCAGAGAAGCAATGTGCAATTGCTTCACTTCCAGTTGGCTGTGCCTGCCATACGCACCGAAGGGCCACGTACTGGGTGCCCTCTGATGGCCCGTCCGTTGCCCCGTGGATCATGGAGGACACGGCCAAGGTAGACGTCAGTATCATGAGTTACTGGAGGACCATGACTTCAGAAGTTAAATATATATGTCCCAGCTATCGGTCCACTGTCACAAGTACTGACACTCCTGTTGCACCGCTACCATACAAAACAACGTTTGCGAATCTTTAAAGTCTCACACAAAGTCTCACCTCTACCCACTCTTAAGCACACCTGCACCAATCTGAACACCGCCCGTACAACATCAACATAATCGAATCCGACAATATGGTCTCCGCGATGTACAAACCCAAGACCCCCAACAATGGTCAGCCTGGTGATGGTGGCCGTAAGTGTTTCCCAAAAGAATGGTCCTGGAGTTCCATGCTAACAGCCACATCAGGAAAGCCGCTTACCCAGGCCGACAAATGAAAGAAAGGCTGCGCCTTCACCACCAATCAACCACCCACCATCTCCTGCATCTCGGCTGGCGCACCATACGTTCTGTTTCGAAAACCGATTTCGCATTCCTTATTGCCATGGAAAAAAGCTGCTCAGCATGTTGCAGTGCAACCGCGTCGCTTTTGTCTCGCGATCCGGCTGTCCTTCCCCTGGCCCCCGTCCTCCCTGCTAGGTCCCAGACGCGCTATCGCTGAGATCGCTCCACGAGGCGCAGCACCACAGCAACGACCGATCGGGAGAATGCTGCTCCGGGCTGTGTTTGCTCCGGTGAGCAGTACAGGCACAGGAGTCATCAACGACACGACCGAGGCGACTTGGAGGACCTGGGGCTGCTACTTATCCAAGAGGCCAAACCGCGAAGTTGCCTGTGGGTGCCTTGTGTGCGCCCCGCCGCGGTGTGGCTCTAAGGCTGCGGCTGTGCAACCCATGTGCCCACAAACTTCACCCAGCCCTACTAGGCACCGAACGTCAGTTCACCATTTTCGGTATCCACTGGCCGCTTTTCTGCCTGGAGATTGGGCCCTGGCCCGTCATTCGGCTTCAACACCGTGGCTCTGCTGCTAAACGGCGGTGACCGAAAGAGTCACCATCGAGGTAGACAGGGCTGTTAGCCTTCTGGAAGCACGCTAGAAGGAAGGCAGCCTGGAAATCGCCTTGTATCTCAGGTCACACCCAATGAGCATTTTCAATTCCCTCTCCAGTGGCGCAGTCATGGTTCTTTTGACAAGCAATTGAATCACCGGAGCGGATTAATCTCAACTCTCGCTGCGTCACAGCCTGAAAGAAGGCAGTCATTGCCTGTTCCTGGCGGGCATTGAGGCACTACGACAGGCCTCAGGATAGATTTATAGACAATACAAACGCCTCCAAAGGCTTAAAACCTCATCAACCACATCTCAACCTTGACTCTGCCTGCATACCTTACACGAACCACAGCCCGCAACCTTTAGCCACGCCTATCAGCAAGCCATCTCAGCCCCAACCCAAACTCAAATCCATATACAACTACCACACCACCATGAGACTCCTCGAGCAAAACAACACTCCCTCCTACGCCGACCCCCAACCCCGAGACGGAGGTGCACCAAACCCAGGCGCAAGACTATCATCATCAATGATGCTTTCCATGGCAGGAACAGAACCCCAACCTCGCGATGGTGGCTAATGACCTTGGAGTTGACTTGGTATGTCCACTGCTTTGTACCATGCCCATTCTCAAACTAACATGGACCAGATCATACCTCCTTCCCTTCATTCAGCTCAACAGACCGACTTCATATCTCCATCATCACTCCCAAACAAACACGGATCGATATAAACAACTACAACACCAACGACTCCTACAGATGCTATCCGCGGCTTTGGCCCCGAACTAGCAGCAACATCGCATCGTCCTTCCGGTACACCATTTCCTACTTCGACATCGACTTCTTCATTATTCTGTAACAACAATTGCATCTTGGGCGTTTGGATTCTTCTTTTGCTGTACAATAAGAGAATGTGCAATGGGCATGGCAACGATTGCTTTCTGGGGATATAGACGGCGTTTCCATAGAAAGCAGGGCCACTTCATAGCCGGGTCTTCGTTTGGCGCCTTCCAGGCGAGATAGACGGGCATTGCGTCGATACATTATTGGATTCGTTTCCATACGACATGTATCATAGAGTAGATAATGAGTAGCCACCCCCCGTGGCTATGACAATCACACAACTTCAAGTTCGAAAAGACTTTCCGCACTGAAACTGGGCTGTGATGTTGATTAGGAAAAAGTGTCAAGGTTGACGAGACTGTTGAACTGGGCGTTCGCTCGCGTATCTGTATCTCTATGTACCCCACGCTGCCTGGCCCAGGTCTTGGCATAGATAATGAGATTACTGTACCGCGTGGACGCGCCTACATGCTTGCTTCTGCTCCCCGTGGGTGCCTGTATCATATATGCGCGCATTTGCGTCGTAAGCAAACCTCCAGGCAGCTTTTTGTACATTCTCAAAATACCTGATGACCTCGCTACCGACTCCCAGATCTCGTCTTTCGACTCGAGCATGACGTTCTCCCGCCCATAGTGCTCGGCTTATGGACCCCGCAGCAGCAACTAGACGTTAGTCACAGAAACCCAAAAACAGAGTCACGCACGCGCACAGCATGGAGATTTTCACGGCTCAGAAAGCAACGTGCCGCCTAGTCAACCAGAATGAGCACCACCGGCGCGTCGTGCCCAGGCGCGAGCAGGCGACTGGTGCTTGTCACCAAGGTCTTCAGCGACCACGATTCCCTCTGGCGTGCAGAACGGAGCACAGTCCTTGAAAGTCTTGTCCTTGCGCCTGGCTTGCTGCTCACGGAAGAGCCAAGAGCACGGTCAATATAAGAAGTGTTGTGACTGCCATCGCGTCATCACTTGGGCCCTGTTCAATCCCTCTCACCTCGACGCTTTGTACCCAAGTAAACGCCGCGACTTAACGGTTTGCGCCAGCGAACCCACTCCCACAACAGCGGCCTGCTACCAATCGTGCTCCCAAAGCTCACTTCAACAACAATTCGCCCAGGATGACCACTCGACCGAACGAGTACCAGCGTGTTGCGTCGCACGGGCGCGGAGGTGCTGGTGAGCCTACCTATACTTTCCTCCAGACGTGAAGCGCGACTCCGCGACGCTTGCAGTGGAACGGCTGGGTCTGTATGTCTTTGCAGCGCACACCAGCGCGCAAAGACTGCCTCCCGCTGTCGCATAGCCAAAGCAGTCTTTGGAGTGCCTGCGATTGTTCACCAGCTTCTGCGTCCGAGCGACCACTGACGTTTGCAGGCAACATCGCAAAAGACGATCCTACCAACTACCCCAAGCCAGAAGATCTCGTCACCCCAACCCTCAAGTCCAACACCTACACCACGGGCCGAGGTGGAACTGGAAACATGGCGCGCAACGACCCCGAGCGTCCTGACCTTGCGCGCGCTGCCCAAGACGTCGAAAGCAAGCCGCACCCAGAGCCACAAGGCCCCAAGCACTACGGTCGTGGAGGTGCCGCCAACATTATCGGTGATGGACAACCCGCGCAGCGAAAGAGCGCCGAGGCTAAGCGCAAGAGCGAGGACGAGAAGCGCGAGGATAACGGCAAGGGCCTGCTCGGCAAGGGCAAGGATTTGTTGAACAAGTTGGGCAAGAAATAAGTCTGACCTGTTCAGCCGTCAACGACATCATGGTACATTGTAGCCGTGTATGATGCGCTGCCTACCTGGAGTAGTCAATGAGGCTTTCGGTTTCTCTTTTACGGTTCATGATATCCCCGGAATTGCAAGGCTTTTGGTCTGTGGGCAGAGGAGTTGGTGTATCTTTCTATAATTTTCAACATTGTCTAACCTAACTAGCATAATGGTATTCAGTTGCTTGATCATCCTACTGACTGCCATGCTGGGCTAATCAGCTTTTCGATGCGGCTGCCATGCCATTCTTTCGATAGCGTGCTTTCTCATCACGATAGTGTGTTGATTGGGCGTCCATGCATACTACGCAGGCGTCTTCTAACGGCCTGAGAGTGCCCAAGCATTACATCATCACATGGCCGATCCCAACATTCATACAGTCCCTTCACCGCTTACATACGATTTGCGCACTAATACTTGCTTTTCTCCTCTCGTTAGCACCATCGGCAGTCAGTTATTTTAGACCTCGCGAAATGCTTTGATAGGACGATGCTGGTATTCCGCCCATAAAGGGTCTTCGGCAAGAGGCAAGCGTCATGCGCGGGGGATTTGCAACCCGGGACAACCACCCACAGCGGGGCACTCATCCTTCTACTGTTCCATCAAGACAGCGTCATGCGCATGGTCTAAATGCTCCTTCTCGAAGCCTTGCACTGCAGTATCGCCATGCAAGTCCCAGGAAAGGTGTTCCGAGCGAATGTGTCACTTCCAACTGCCGATTCTGACGAGCACACCACCACATACGAGCCGCCCTCTATCAACGTGGTGAACTAACAACCCATTCCAGTCGCGCTCAACTCCGGGATCCGATGGCTCGGTACGCTATCAACGCAGTCCGCCGCTCCTCCATCACCTGGTATGGTCGCCGTTATGGAGGGTTGTCCGACCGCTACACTGTGGCTGCAGATAATGCCTCATTGGGATGCATGCTTTTGGTGGGGGATGTAAGGGGTGACGTAGAGAATTCAGCAAACGTCCAGCTGACATGCGAGACTGTCGAGAAGAGAGGCCATCTACGGGGTTTTGAAACGGCACTTTGACTTGCGCAAGAGGTAGACAGACGCAGTGCTCCAGAGTACGCGAGGCAGTTCGCATAGAGCAGCCTTACTGTACTATTCCGCACCCTCTCGAGCGCCTTGTATGCACAGCATCGGTCCTATACCAGCTCCGGATCTTGCTCCGCTTCACACTGTCCATACGTAGGCAAGTAAACCGGTGAGCGGCGATAGACCTGCCCGGCATGCGCTCTTGTCCGAGGGCGTGAACCTCGGAATCTTGGGCATGATGACACCACACCGTTCATGCGCAGGTATGTGGTTTGTCCAGCTTACGACAACTACGCCTCATTGTACGACGTGGGCTGGCACGATTGGTCTGTAGGAGCCCTCGTGCAGCCTTCAACTTAGCCGACGTTTTGCTTCCCAGCTGGATGTGATTCGGCTTATGGTAGGATGAGTGTCGGCTTGCGTATTAAGGTTGCGGTACGTCCCGCTGCAGTGGATTACCGGCTTTGTATACCTTTTTGCCATCGCAATCTCTTGCTGCTTTATATGATATCACTCCTCAAGACTATCTGAGCAGCAGGTTATTCATCATTTATCACAGTATGTCGACTACTACTACTATCGAGACGGAGACGCACGCGGATTCATGGGTCCATTACCATGATGGTGGTGTTCCTGGGCGAAGACCAGTTCTCAAGGGCACCGCTGCTAAAGAAACTTTCACCGAACTGCCAAAAATCGACTTTAGACGCATATACTCAGACAACCTGGAGGACAGGAAGGAGCTAGCCAGAGAAGTCGGCGCCGCATGTCGAGACATAGGCTTCTTCTACGCAGTGAACCACGGGGTAGACGATGATGTACTGGAAGACACTTTCGATGCGTTGAAGGAGTACTTTGCGTTACCAACCGACGTCAAAATGGAGACACACAACCAGAAGACCGAGAAGTTCAGGGGTTACGAAGCGTTCTTAGAAGGCAAACTCGACCCAAGTACACGAGGAGGTAACGTCTTCACTGCCTCCATCCACATAACGATCTCATCCCTCTAACACCACTATCTAGATCTAAAAGAAGGCTTCCTAATGGGCGAAGACTTCACCGACTCAGAACAACTCCCCCTCATCTCCTCGCTTCCTCCCTCACCACAAACCCCGCGCAACCAATGGCCCAGCCACCCGTCCGCCCTCTTCTGGCGCCCAGCCATCTACCGCTACTACAAATCCATGTTCGAATTCAGCAAACGCATGCTCCACATCTTCGCTCTCGCTCTCGACCTCCCCGAAGACTACTTCGACACCATAACCACACACCCCATGACCAACGTCCGCGCCGTCCACTACCCACCCCAAGAGCGTCAAAGCGACGTAGGAATCGGTGCCCACACAGACTTTTGCTGGTTCACGCTCGTATGCCAATCCAAAACCGCCTACCCGGCTCTTGAAGTACTGAACGCAAACGGTATCTGGGTCCCTGTCCATCCCCAACCCAACACGTTCGTTGTTAATATTGCGGATTTCCTCAAGTTGGTTACGGGTGGCTCGTGGCAGAGTACTGTGCATAGAGTAAGGAATATCGGGGGCGAAGAGAGGTATAGTATGCCGTTCTTCTTTAGCCCGAATGAAGATGCGAAGGTTAGTGTTGTGCCGCATTTGAGAGAGGAGGGGAAACGGTACGATGAGTTTGGCGTTGGGGAGTACTTTCAGAAGAGGTTGGATATTGATCGCAGGACGCATTTGGATGAGGGTGAGGAGAAGGTAGAAGTGGAAGTGGAGGAGAAGCCGAAGAGGCCAGTGAGGGAGAGGAAGGACAGTGGTCTTGAAGGATAGAAGCCTGGCGAAGATGAAAAGTAGGATCATTTGTAACTGACAATGGGGTTGTTGTGATATCCATGAACTACACATTATAGACAGGAGAAAATGCCACATTTCGTAACTACATAAGATCATCCCATCATCAAGCATGACCATTCCGTCTCTTCGCTTCCTCCAACGCCATTCGTAATCGATTTTCCTTCTCTGCGTCCTCGCTACTCTTTCCCATCTTCCTCTGCACCAACTCTCCGATTTCAGCCTCATCACTTTCCAGCACACTAACCCTCCTCTGGAATTCATCCACCAAATCTTTCTCTGCTTCTCTCTTCTCAGCCTCCAGTTCGAGTATGCGCGCTGGATCTGCACCATCGGCTGTCACTTGCGCAATCTCCGCGTCGATATCGGCGTTGTTGGATTCAATCTCCAGTGCATTGAAGAGGGAGAGAAGCGCCTTGGACGATTCCCTCAGAGCCTTAAGAGCGGTTCGTGCATCATCGAGGACCGCTGGATCACCGCTGCCATCCTCAAGGTCCTTGATAGCTGCAACGATGTGGTCGATTTCTTTTTGCTCAGTGCTGACTGCATTGACAATCGTATCCTCCACAAGGCGGACAAGTTCGCCTACACGCTCAGCCTTCTCGCGCTTGGCTTTGAACACAGCTTGTTTCTCAGCGTTGTCGTAGTGTTTCTCCACGGTTTTCATCTGGCTGATGTTACCAGCGGCGTACAGAGGTTGTGTCTCCGTTTTCTTGTAGCGTCTGTCGCGTTCGGCAACGAGTTGTATGACATCGTCGTGTCTCTTTTCCACTTGCTCGTGGATATCTTTCAGGATCTCGAAACAGTCTTTTGTGCTTGGAGTATCGGTTCCCTCCACACTCTTTAGTCCTGTTACGGAAGACGGTAGTATGCGCTTAGTTTCGACGTGCAAGTCCATCAACGCTTTAATCTCGCCATGTAGCCCGGTGAAGATGGGGTCGAATACGGTCTCCACATAGTCACGATACTCGTCTTTGTCCTCTTGCGCTTTGAGCTCTCCCTCTTTCTGCTTGAACTCTTCCTCGAGCTGATTCATCTCCGCATATGAGATCTCGTTGTTGTTGAATAGATCATCGTTGTGCTCCTCGTTCTCTTCTTGACGCTTGCGACGGGCGTCGTCCTTCTTGCGGCGACTCAGAGATGCAGATTTCTCCCACGTCTTCGTAATTTCTTCGGCGTCATTGGCTTTGGACCCTATGTCAACGAGCCTAGCCCTTATATCCTGAATCCGGTGATTTGAAAGGCCAGAATGCAACTTTTTGGATACTAGTTCCTTGAGCACTCTATTCAGATCTTCCTTCGTTGGTGCAGTTGAGATCGGACGGCGCGGCGTCAATTTCAATGGTGCTGGCAAAGGGACGTCTGCTTCGCTACTGGCGGGCCGAGAGGCAGGCGTCTGAGCAGTCGGTTGATGAGCTCCAAAGAATATCTCATCGTGCCCCTTACTGTTGCTACGGCCTGACGGTGAGGTTACTCCTGGCGTATTGGAGAAGGACATTGTTGGTCTGTGTCTCAATGGAGCAGGGTCAACCGATATGCTAGCAGGTGGGACATATGCCTTGTATTGGTGTTGCACCTGCTCTTCAGGTGGAGATTGCACTGGCGTCTTGTTCGTATCATCATCAATGGAGCTTGTCGGAGTTAGAATTGTTGTTGATTGCACCGAAGGAGGCGCTCTTGGAACACCCTGGTAGTTTTCAGTAGGCGGAATCGTAGTCTGCCGCGCCAAGATAGGTCGACCGCCAGGACTATATTCGAAGTCGTCAAATTCCGACTCCTGCGGTACCTGGATGTTCAGATCTTGTCTCTTGGTGGATATGTTCGAGGTTGCACGAGAGCGAGCAGCTTGCTCCTGTTCGTGTGATACCTCTGGGTCCACTGGAACTGTTTGTGTTGAGGTATCAAGGGAGACGATGGCCCGCATGGCAGACTCGACTTTCATGAACGCCTTGAAAATCTTGACCTTCTCCTCGACTTGCGGTTCCGCGGCCTCACTTCGAAGCATGGCTATGTATCGCTCTAACGAGCCAATATACCACGGATCAAGGTCCAGTACCAGATCAGCAGCTGTGGGTTTCGGCGGCTCTTTCGCCTTTTCGGCTTCAAGTTGGCGCTTTAGTTCAGCGACAGAACTATCACGCTCTTCAATATTGTGCTCCTTCCCTTCCACATCTTCTTTCAAAATGTCAATCGCCGTGTTCTTCTCCTTCACCATAGCGTCATAGTTGACACTGGCTTGGTCTGTGGTGATTCTCATAGTCTCTATCTGTGCACGTAACACGTCCATCTCGCTCGTGCTGTGAGCCTTCTTAGCTTCGTACTTAGACACGACTTTCTGGCTACTAGCTTCAAGTTCATCGATCTTTGCTTGTAGTACGGCCTTTTCCCGTTCTGTATCTGTGTGTAACTGTTGGAGAACTTCATCCTTCTCCTTCTTCTCCCGTTCCATATCTGCGCGTAATTGGTTGATAAGGTCGTCCTTCTCTTTCAGTTGTATAGCATAGTCGTAGCTGGAGGACACCACGCCGGTGGATTCATTACTGGTTTGTGACCCAAAAAGATGCTTCGGTTGGGTAGGTGTGTGTTGCGACGTATCCCATCCACCCTCTGCGGAGCCCGACCCAGTCATCAACGCGGCAGGCTGATGAGGGGGTCTCGTGCCCTGTATGGGTTTGGGAGTAGTACGTAAGGGCGCGACAATTGCATCTCCGACGATGAACCCTTGATCTGATGACTGGGAATCTTGACGTCCAGCAAGTCCTGTTGTCACAGACGGCGGTGTAGGTGTAAAGCCTTCATCCCATTCGCTCGAACTCACGTGTGCAGGACGCACAGCAGGACTGGGGAACCCATGCGTCGATGGGGGAGGCGGAACGTGAGCGGGCAGCTCAATGCTTTCCGGTTGAGTACTGTCGCTTTTCACATCTTCTTTCTTTGCACCAAAGAGCTCTTCATCGTCAATCTCCTCACTGCCACCTAGGTGTTCCCAATCAGAAGGTGCACCGGCAGCCAGAACACTAAACTTGGACTTGTCATCTCTGGGTGGAGGTGACGCGGGTAGTCTCGGCTCGGACGGTTTTGGTGAAGATGTCTTATTGTCTGCGCGTTGTGCGTAGAGATTGGCCAAAGCTATCGAACTCACCGAGTCGGTGCGCCCAGAGATAGGATGGTAGCCAGAGACAGAGCTCACACTAGGCCGATTCGATATCGGAGACACAGGCTGACTCTGCGGGCTTGGTTGATGGTAGAAGTTCGATCCAGCAGTATCGATTCGATTGTATGGCTTTGTTTCTTGGCCCTCCTGGTTCGAGATCTGGGAATACTGCTGCGGTGGAGCTGGTTCTTGCGTTTGGTACCCCGTTTGCGAGGGTGGTAGCTGAGACTCGTATGCCTGCGGTCTATTATATTCATAGCTAGGCTCGGGAACTGGAGATGCAGACTGCCATGAGTCCTGAGGGCGAGATTGTTGTGGAGAAGGCTGTCCTTGTTGGTCGTACACAGATTGTCCATAGACCGTCGGTGCCGGTGGTTGTTGCGACGGAGCTTGGGGATATGAGGGCTGTCCAACCGATGGTTGCTGATAATGATGCTGCAGCGGTGATGGGAATTGACCCGACGACTGCTGGTACTGATTGGGTATCTGCGATTGCGGATTGTATTGGACGGGCGTCGAATGACCATAATGAGGTTGGTGATAGTTCTGGGGAGGAACAGCCTGTTGACCATGCCGTGGAGGCAAAGGCGGTGGCTGCTGCTGTAGACTCTGATGCTCCTGTGCATAGGTAGGTGTGTCTGCATGTGGTGTAGTATGGGTGAAATTGTTGATGCCGCCTTGAGGCGGCGCATGCTGTGCCTGCTGCCACGAAGGAGCTTCTGGTGGGGGAGAAACGTATGCACCGGGTGCTGGATTCGAATTTGAAGACGTGTACGGTTGTGCAGCTTGTTGTGTGTATGCCGGCTGCTGCGCGCTCTGGATGTTAATTGCAGTGGGTTGCTGTGCCCCTACTGATGGGTATGAGCTATTATGGCCTGTCCCATAAATGGAGCTGGGTCTCCCTCCCTGCGAAGACTGGAAATATGTCCCGCCCGGAGTGGTTGAAGGCGGGGGAGGAGCTGCGTGGTGATATGGCTGTTGAGGTGTTGCTTGCACCGGATATCCTCCCTGCTGCGTATGAGGCGCAAAGCCGTTGCCTGGTTGCGATTGCTGTGACCAGTTCTGCTGCTGCTGCTGCTGCTGCTGCTGTTGTTCGTGCCGTTGGACCGCCGCTGCGAAGCCGTAGGGTTTGGGTGGAGGCGGGGGTGGTTGCTCTTGTTGCTGAGGAGGATATAATTGATGCTGCACCCCCGGCATGGTGCCATAAGTGCCTGGATTATATCCTGCGGCTACCTGCTGTTGCGATTGGTTCCATGGATTCGACGTGTGTGTCGGCGTGGGCGCAGCCCATTGACCGTGAGCTGGGGGAGCGGACGTTTGGTATCCCTGGGAAGCTGTACCATCGTGTCAGTGCCTCGCTCTAGAATTGTGTACTATTATGGATCGACATACCTCCATATCCAGGCGGCGGTGGCGGGACTGGTGGAGGGGCGCCCTGCTGGCCTGTGAAGCCCGTCGTGCTGCCTGGCCGCTGGTATCCTGGTGCTTGCCCGTAGTTCTGCATCGCGCGCGTTGTCTTGTCGCGTTACCGACGAATATATGTGTCGCGTGAGATAGCGGATCGTGTTCGTCGGGAGTGTGGGCTCGATATGCCAGCTGAAGTGCCTGTGTGTATTAATAGGCTCTCCACGAGTGTGACATGCACATGGACGGCACGCGCTGGAATGCGATCACGGAGGCAATTACGGTGTATCGTATGACATTGATGAAGGTATTAAGTACAGAAAGATGATACTGAGATACATCAAGCTGGGCCTCGTCTCCCCAGCGTAAGGCTGAAAGCTGAAGTCCAAGTGTGCAGAAAGTGGAATGGTGTCACAGCCACGCGATGATCTGCACGCCGCGGTTCGTCCCCGCCCGGGCTTCGCCTTGCCTCATGTGACATGGTTCCTTCACAGTCGTCATCACCAGTCAAGTCCTGCTCTTCCGTCTTTGATCCGCGATATACGACAGAACGTACTCCACGTCCATTGCGATCGCCTCCAATGTTTCCTTCTGCTGGATGCCCTTCGGTGCCTTTTTCGTCATGCCCCCCGCCGTACTCAACGTCATCTGCGCCATGTCAACAACATTAAACTTGAATGCGGAATATGAAACTTACCATATCCCAACGATGATGGTCGTTATCGGGCGACTCTGCTTGCTGCGCAACATCCCCATCGACACGTGTCTTCGATGCGCCAATCAGCCTCTCCAACGAGACGTAGGTTCCTTCTGTCAGCTTCTTCCCCTGTCGCTGCTTCTGGTTCGCGTCAGGTGTTGCGCCTGACCCTGTGTCCGAAGGAAACCGGTAGAGTTGCGAAGATCCTTTCGTTTCCATCCGACTCCTCTCTTGCATGATCTTGACATCGCCGAATGATGCATAATCAATTGGAAGCTGAACAGTAAAAGACGAAGCGAGGTTAGAGGGACTCTCTGCTTCGTGAGTGTTCATCGTAACTATTAATGCATGAAACACACGATCTTGTAGTAGACTCAGCCCGGCTACCTTGGGCATCATATGGAACATTTGGGATACTAAAATGTGTCAGCAACGGTGCACACTGTCATGTAACTTGCACAAGAGGGCGCTCACTGAACATTTCCACGCTGTGAATCTCCTTGTGTTGATGCACGGCTCTCAACGCTTCTTCAGGATCCCACCTCAATAGCTCAACAGCATCGAAAACACTCGGGGTATATGCAGCTTCATTGCGGCTGTGATCTTTCGCCAAAAGATCGCCCAACTCGGAGAATTTGACATGATCGTTGCTGTGGGTAGAGGTTCTAGCCATCCAACTGGCTTGGTTCAAGTCTTTGATACGCTTCTCGACCGAGACTGGGACTGGAACCATATCGCTGCTCCCTGTAGCATTCAGTGGCGGCATCATCACATGTCCATTGTCGGGGCTCCAGGTTCCACGCTTCTCAAACCTTTCGTCAAAGTTGATTCCTTGTACCTCGTTGAGAATATCGTCGAGGAACTGGGCTAGAGTGACATGATGATCAGAACTAGCATTATCATACGACGGATGATGAGGTAGATCGAGTTTCTTCAAGGGTTTCAAGGTCAGATATTTGCGAGCTGGTCCTGATGTAGGAGAGATAGTAGTGTTACCAGGCGTCGGATGTGTACCAACTTCCTGGCCAAGATCGTTCTGGGATTGCATTGGCTTGGACTGAGCGGAATCTCTGACTTCGACGGGCTCAGTCATGGTGGCGATTCAAGTAGCGGAGCGGAAGGCTTGGAAATATGTAATGAGCTACAACAGGTAATCGAAGCGGGATCGCTATAGCTGCTTGGTGGCTGACAGAGCAGGTGCGTCGAAGGTCTAGACCGCTGCAATGCAAGAACCAGTGTAGGACAGCGAGTAGGTGACCCGGCTACCAACACAGTAGTTAGCATTGTTACACCCCAGTCACGGCGCCTTTTTACGTACAGATTTCGGGAAGCCACAGGCTTCTTGCAAGGAAGATTGGTGGCGGATGTGATCCGTGTGACTGGTCTGACACGCCAAATTCAGACCTCGGGATGTACAGCGACGGTCTAGAACTGCCTAGAAGTGTGTGCACAGAGGTTTTAGTGCAGTATAGAGGCAAGTCGATGAATGCCAAGCAGAGGTCTGATGGTGGACGTGATGATAGAGATGGAGTCGTTGCACTGGAACGGGAGATCGACAAGGGTCGGTATGGCCCTGATTGGCTCGTTCCTGCCTATGTGACACCACGATGGGCTAGCTGAAGCAGCAACACTAGAAGCGTTTGCCATGAACTACATATTAGCGGAAAGAAATGCGAAATCTGTGTTGCACGTAACTCGAAACGAGGATGATGATTGGGCCTCGCGTTTTACGAAATACATGCCACTGACACGCAAGTTACGGGTCCAGTGCTCAGCAAATCAAGAAGTACGACGGGTCCTTCTTTCTGTCTACGCTAGTGGCACGAGAATACTGCTACCAGGTGCTCTGAAAGTCTTTTTTGTACTCGTCGAGTATTACAAGCGCTTGTAGAGGGTCTAGGTACGTCGGGTACAGCGCCGAGAAGGTCAACTCCTGCGAACCCGACACATTAGAGTGGTGTGTGAACCCAGGTACCGAAGCGAGTCTTCCCCATCATACCTTTGATGCCTTTGGGTGGGATTAGATCCAAAACCTGTAAGCCTGTAGCGATGCAAGAGTTCGGGACAGCCGCCCAAGCATACACAATCAAAATGTGAAGCAAAAAAGTATCCGCACGCCAGTTGATGTAACCATGTAATCAACATGAGAGCAAAATGAAAAGAGTGTGTAGACGCGGGCCGATTTCCAGTCCAGCATGCCGATCCAGACAGACTCGGCGGCCGACCTGTCCTAGTTCACGCTCCGCGGACGTCATAATGATCAGAACAACTACTCCACGGAGCCCACAGCCAACGTCTGTGTCTGCAGGACCCTCTTTCGCGGCAATGGCATGATCCCTCGTTCCAAATATCTGGCTCGACTAACTTTGACTGGTCAGACGAGCTGCAACTTGTTTACTCCACAGCACCTGCATAATGCACAGATGTCTAGTACACCCTTGCGGTTTATCTTTGCCCTTTCGAAACGACGTGCCGACATGCTAATTTTACCATGTCAGGATGCATGCGGATGCGAGAATCACGCAACACATAATCAGCTGTTTTCTCATTGTGAAATATCGCAAGATGCTTTGTCTTACTCCGAGGAAGGGCTAATGCCGCGGGGGCCATGCAGAGCGCTGTACGCGGCAGATGGACAGACTAGGGTCCTGGTGATCGACCCTGTATCCGAGCGAGCGCCTTGCGGACGGACATCGACAAATGCGTTTGTAGGACTTGGTTTTATTGCAGATTTGGGGTCCTGCTGCCTGCCATGTCAGGAGGCTTGTGATGTGGGTGGGTGGGCTTACTCCATCGCTTTGGCTTGCCGTCGATCTGCAAGCGCGACGGCATAAAATACCGACGATTTACATTGTCGCGGGACATCGTAGCATCTGCCACGTGATTTCGGTGGGTTTGCTCAGACCCTGGCCATGTGGTGTCAGATTAGCATGCCAAATCCTCGATGTTGGCAGACATGGGTAAAACCCCCAAAATCCACTCAACACGCCATGCCAAGCGCATGATCTCGATGTCGCTCGGGACAATTGACCGAAAAAGATCCACTTGCGCACATGTACTGTACTCCTAGCTCTGGTTGCAGGCTGCAGTGGCGAGTTAGCTGCTGTCGGGTGCATGCTTTCCATTGGGCGCTATTGAATCCGCCGTATGCGAACATTGTTACCGCCTTGCACGACTGTGCGCTTCTTGATCCCAGACAGGACTGACTGCCAATCACACCACATCATGCAGTTGATGGAATAATCCAGACTGCCGTTCAGACCAGCTGCACATGCCCAGGTGTTCGAGATGGATTAGGCAGTGTCATTCAAGCGAATAGATCTAGATTTCCTATGTACATCCTACACGCCTTCGTTGCCCTTGCACACACGCTGCACATGCAGAGATTCGTGTTCCTTACGGCATTAACCGTGGAGGCTGAGCCTTCCTGAACTCTAGCATACCAGAACAGGCTTTCTGTATGCACGTAGCGTAATCCGAACGGCGCATGCGTTGCGGACTTAGAAGGACCGGTAGTTCATCTCCAACACTTCAATCCTTGAGGTAGGGATCCATCCTCCGTATAATCGCTTGGTATTCGATAGGCCAATAAGTGGACTGGTTGCGTTGGGGTATCATCTCGAAATAGCAAATAACATATGAAAACGTAAAGCGTCCCCGCGCATGCTCGCTTGGCTGATGCGCGGTACACGCGTAGCAGTCATGTCGTTGCTGACGTCTCGCAGCGAAACAGCTTGTGGTCGCATGCGGTATGCACTACCCACTGGAACGGGCCATGCGGACTGCTCATGCCGAATCATGTACTGTAACATTGGTATAGCGTTCAAAAAAAGAATCAAGGTGAGCTTTCGGTCTCGACCATGTCGTCGTCCGCTGCTCTTGATGCCAGTTCTCCTGCTCTTACGAGGACCGCAAGTGACCCCTGATTGCGATAGTCATGGGGATTATGCGAGAGGTGTGATGGCATGGGCGGTATCGGCCGATCCAGTGGCGAGGCTAGGGGTGCTATACTGGGCACTGGCTGGGGAAGCATGCGCATCGTCTTACTCGGGTCTGCAGGTAATGTCTGCCCAGGATAAGCCGACAAGGTGTACCCTTGAGATCCTTGATTGCTGTGACCACTCTCGGACGACAATGTCGTATCCTCGTGACTGAGCGGGGGGAGACGCGAGGAGTCGCGCGGAGTCCGACGAGAAAGCATGTCGTTTGGCCCCTGAAAGTGATTTGGGTGGGGATATGGAGGTGGTGGAGTCGATGCAATCTTTTGGTGGAGGTCCAGGTTGTACGCAGAAGGCTGATGGTACGGATTGGCATCGAAGGGGATCCTCGTGTCTCGAATGGAATTGGGTACGGATGGGTCATAGACACCGCCATCTCTTTGCAAGACCGTGGTCCGTGGAGATGCAGATGTGGGGGAGAATTGTTCGCCCGAACGGGGGGAGTTGAAGCCAGAAAGGGGAATATTGGCCGGCGATGTCGAGTTCGAAGCGTAGATTGGGCCAGGTGGTAGCCGTGAAGGGGGGATTGGTTGAGTGGGATCCGTTTTTTGTTGTAATGCTGCTTGGGCATCGGACTGAATAGAACTCAATCTCCTGTTTGCCGGTGGGTCGGCCTGTTCATTGCTACCTCCTCGTGTTGAAGTGCTGGTTTCGGTTTCGAGCTTTGAGCGTTTGCCTTCTGCACATGTCAATACATTGCGGCACATGACAACAGAAGCTGTGGACAGACCTTTAGTGGGCACTGAGTGCTTCGACTTGAAATCTTCGAGATACTTCTGGTACGCCTCGAAATGGGGCGTCTTTTTGTACTCAGCCAGCTCTGCATAGTACTTCTCTTTGGCACCGTTGGCCTGTCGTTCACAACCTTCGCGTTCCTCGGCAGGCAAGACTTGCCATTTCTCACCGACTACCTTGGCAATCTCGGTGAAGGTAAGATCTTGTCCCTTGAGTGATTCTCGTACCTCTGCTGCGAATTAGTCGTGATCGCGTTGGGCCAGAGACCAGACTTACGATTGGAGAATATGACGTAAGCAGAGGGTGGACGTTCTGGTGCATGTTCATCAGGCTACGTTGGGTTAGCGATGTTGCACGACAGACGGGATCTGCAGAGTGGGCTACCTTGGGATGTCGACGGTACTTCCGTTTGGCCCCTGTTCCATTCGGTGCAGTATTGGTGGGCTCTGGCTGCTTGCTTTTGCTCTCTGGCCCCGAGTCGTCACTGCGATACGAGCCGGCAGTGCTCCCAGCTCGTGCAAGATTGATGGGCAGAGGCCTATCCGAAGACTGTCCGCGCGATTCGGCGATGGCCCGTTGAAGTTTCTACGAGGAGGTCAGTTGTTGCTGGTGGTAACGTCGCAGGATAGTGACGTACCCGACGATGGCCAAGCTTGACGTTGAGGGAACTTCTACGGAACAGTAAGCAGGGGCGGCGTGGGTAGGTAGGGGTGGAGCCATTGCGCACAAGTCTGATTCTGTAATGTCGAGCACAGTCTCCCAAGTGTCGAAGCCTTCGGCTGTGAACACTTCGTGGTACTGGGACAGTCCCAATCGCGCGAGACGTTCTCTCAAGTCGCTCATGTAGGAGGGCGTGAGCGCGTGGACTGGGCGGTGTGGTGTAGCGACCAACTCTCGAACAGCGCGGGCCAGAGAGGACTTGGTGTGTCGTAGATTATTAGAGCACTAGTGGCAACGGGGTGGGAATCGAGCGTGATCGAGCGGGCTCGAGTATGGCGGAACTAGTGTACAGGGATCAAATAGGAAATGCCTGGGTCGTGGGGTGGCTATGTGATTGGTGCGGCACGACGAGTGTGGCGGATCGACTCGTAACGAAAATCCGCGTAGGGGTCAAAGTGTTGCAGGGCGCAGATGCGCAGAGAAGAGCAAGAGAAGGAGCAGTCAACGACTAAGGTGCATCCATAAGTGGTGGCGCCTAACGTTGGGTTTGGGGTAGGTGGGTCCCGGACCGATCAGCAGAATTCTGTGATTATGCTGTGGTAGGGGCAGGGAGGGAGCGTCTCGGCTACTGTAGTGGTGAAGACAGCGGACGCAGCCTAGTAGATACGCGGCCAGGACAACGGCCGTCGAGAGTCAGCAAGCGGCCGGAGCTCATTTGGCGCGTCCCAAGCGGTGGTGCGCGCTGCGCAGAGTCGCACGAGGCCTGGGTTTGCGGTGAGAGCAGGCAGTTCCGGGCGAGAGCGGTGCAGGAGCAGGCCCAGGGCAGAGGGACAGGGCTAGCAGTAGGCAGGATTCGGCGCAATCATCGCGGGCGTTGCAATTGGCGCAGGGGCGGAGCAGAAGCGGACGGCGTGGACGAGGGATGACGCTGATGATGGGACGATGGGATTTGCGAAAACAAGAGTCTGGGAGCCAGAAAATAAGGACGTGTGACTGTGCAGCAACACCTAGGCCAGGGCTCTCGAGATCAGAGCAGGCGATCGGCGGAACAGACAGGCAGAGGGCGGCCAGGGGGGCCACGGTGCGAGCGAACGCTCCAGCCACGTCTTCCGGACGGGGAGCTCACTGATGCGGAATCTTGTCCTGACGATGACGTGGGCTGATAGGCTGCAAGGCGTGCGGGCAGCGGGTGATGCTGTCAAGTCTACAGAACATCTCACGCAGAGGCACGATCGACGAAACGCCGGTACCTACAGTAGGGCCGGTTCGCATGAGCCGGCGACGTCCTGGGCTGCCATGTGCGCTGCCAATACACGCTGACCGTAATTGCAATCTCGTAACAACCATGGAAACTCCCAGATGCCCATCGCAGCTCGTGCCGTGCGCCAGGCTGCCAGAGACTTGCCACAGTGCAGCGCAGCAGGTGCCTTGCGTCATGTTGAAGCCATGATGGCATGGCTATTGCCATTGCAAACACCGCTGTATAGCCGAGCAGACGGCCTCGCGACGTCAGCTAAGCGACTACCAGACACTCGATCTGCGATGCGACGCAGCTGGCGGCGTCGTGTACGAACGAACAGCAGACCCTTCAAAGCCCGGGACGGGCTGCATCGGCGATGGAAAATTCTGGATCCAGTCGCTCAGCACGCGGCGACGCCCTGCAGCCCATCGTCTCCCGACTCTGATCAGTTCCAAGTTTTGTCAGTAGGTTGCTGTAGCCGTCATGGCTCCAGCTGGTGGCCGATCGCTGTGCTGCCAGGGGCGGACAGGGCCCCTGGGCATCCGCCTCCGCCCGAGCGTCATCGCCAGCGGAGCGGAACGTTGCTTCCAAGGTTTCTTGGCCACAGCACGCACGTGACGTGACAGGCGGACACATGCACATCCATGATATTCCATTGCGCTATGTCTCATCTCAAGGTCCAAGGTCATGGCATTCTAGACCCTGTGCGTGTCATCAGAACCGCCCCGAATCTCTCCCAGCGTGACCATCGCGACCCACGGCTCGTCACCCTTTAACTGACGTCGCCGTGTTTCTCGGTAACAGACCATGCCGGGCTAGGCGCACCAACCGCAGTCGTGGCCGTGTCGTCGTTGTCGCAATGTGGTTTGAAATCATACGATGCTGCTTCGCATCGGCCCTACTCGTCCTCCAGTACAGTCTGCCCATCGCCTCCCGGCACCATCTGAAGCTGTCAGTAATGGCGCAAAACGAAACAGCCTGTTTCATACCATGCAGATGTTATTGCCGTTCAGTAGGATTTTGGGCAGCTCGACGTTCCCCTCGGCTGGGTCACTGCCATCGCGTCAGCCGGACGTGTCCATGCCAAACCTGCAAAGAACCTTGGAAGCACGCACATTTCCGTCACATTCTCCAGTACCATGTCTGTGTCTGTTAGAATAGTTCCATCTCCCGACTTCCCAGATGTACTTACTGACGTAGTCGTCGAAACCCACCAGCTTTCCAGTGAATTCCTTCCCGCCGTTCATGATGACCCAGATCTGCGAACCCACGCACTTGTCGATGAGTTCTGTAGTAATTTAGTCATGAGCCGACACCTGGTCGGACAGAGACGCACCTAGCGGAAGAAGGTTCTCGAGCGACATGGTGACGTGGTTTGTTGTGAGCTGAGTTTCGGTCGTTGAATGCAACTGTCGCGTTTGAGGTGTCGGTACAATCAAGGTGGTGATTGCCCAGGTGGTGGGCTTGATATCTTGGCGTTCAAGACCACCGCATCTGCCACAGGCAGCGCTAGCCAACCACTGCTCGCGCCACAACAGGCAGCAGACGTCCTCGTCCACACAATCGACTCGCACCCGTGGCGACCATCTCCTCCTGCCGGTGCCTATTGGGTGCACTACCATGGAGTGTTATGCTCTTCAGTCGACGCGCCTCTCTGCTGAGCGCGTCAGATGCCCCACGGCTTGTTTGCCATGAGCCGCCTACCCACGCCTTCTTCTCCGTAGAGCGCCATACACAGTATTCTCATATACTCAGAGCGATGCACACGACCCCATTACGCTCGACGCCTACCACCTCACCCTCCTCGACCTGCCGATGGAAGCGGGGACGGCCCGTTCCTCGAAGCGACAACTTTCCTAGACGAATCCACAAGACTCCCGTCCCTGCGCTACAACCTCCTGCTACCCAGCCTACTTTTATAGACTCAGCCTCCATGGCTCGGGACTATCGCCAAATACGTCAGGCCTCGGCTGCGTTACACGTACGAGTGGCCGAGACGGCTCCAATACTGGGTGCTGACCGATTTCAGCGGGTGGGACTATGGAATCCAGCTCACGGACTACGCTTTGCGACAACAGCGACAGCGGAGGCGCCCAAGCCGGATATCCCAGAAGCCACAGAGACCGAGTCCTCACCTCAAGACGAAGTGGCTGCGGCAGCCCATACCGATGACCCCTCTCCGCACACCCATAACGAAGCAGGCGATGCTGTCGGACAGGATGGAGAAGCTAGTACGGGACATGTCTCGGAGAATGCAGACTCTAGCGACCTCTCGTCCGAAGGAGAGTTGGAAGCCAAGGACGACGAAGACGTAGATGAACACGTCTCTCTTACCTATCAGATCCCAGAGGAAAAGCTGCGTGCTGCAATGCTTGCCACTCCCCAAACTCGTGATAGTTATTGGAGCGCGAAGCTATACCAAGGGCCCGACGGCGAAGCGATCTCGACTCATTATTGCAAGTCTTTCGACGTTGCTGAAAGGGTGGCCAAATACTTCTTACAAGAAAAAGTGGTGGGCTTCGATATTGAGTGGAAGCCTCGTGGAAACCCATATTCCATCAAGCAAAATGCGTCTTTGATCCAGCTCGCGTGCGAAGATCGCATCGCACTCTTTCATGTGTCGCTGTTCTCTGGGAAGACAGTCGAGCAGCTGATGCCACCCAGTCTGAGGGCTGTTCTAGAATCACCCAATATTTACAAGGTAGGTGTGGCTATTAAAGGAGACTTCAAGCGCCTGGAAAAGTACCTCAACATTCAATCTCAAGGTGTCTTCGAGCTAAGTCGCTTGCACAATCTAGTCGAATGGTACGAGGTGGAGCCTAGCAAAGTGTCAAACAGACTTGTGAAACTCGCTTCTCAGGTGCTACAGCACCTCCAACTACCTTTGTACAAAGGAGAGCGACTAGTCGACGATCCGGATACAACCTCCAGCGTCCGAGAAAGTGACTGGAGTCTGTCCTTAGATTTGCAACAGATACACTACGCGGCTGCCGATGCATATGCTGGCTTTCGTCTTTATCACATGCTTGAATGGAAGAGGACACGGATGAAGCCAGCCCCTCCTCCAGTGGCCCTTTGCGACTTCGACAACAAGCCTACTCCCAGGCCAAAGGTGCCCCGCAAAAGGGTAAAGGCAGCTACCAAGTCCGACGATGCAGCGGACGTAGTTGCGAAGCCGTCAATTGACGTGACAGAAGAGCAACAAGAAGATGAGGAAGACGCGGAGGGCTATGAGACCGCGACGGAGGAATTTACCGACAGTCATGAGCTCGAGGACGCACCAAACGAAACAAGAAAAGCTGCGCCTGTGGATCACTCGAACAAGACCTCTGCGGCTGAGGCTGCGGTAAAGCTCGATTCGAACAGTGTTGAAGAAAGTGGGGTTTCTTCACAAAAGCGAATTGGCCGTGTGAGCCTTTCCTGGCTCCAAAACACCGACCCTGGATACCCTGAGCTGCCCAAGACATCGCAGGAAGAGGACGTGGGCCCACAGTCTACCGGATCTTCCAAAGATGAGGTTGCCCTGCAGATGGAGAAGCAAGGCCATAGTATTTCACGCCGGGAGCAGAACGATAGCGATGATGAATACCCAGACCCAGAGCTTGAGGATGCGCTTAGACGCATGTCTTTGGACGAAAGTGGGAAGCTTATCCAAGACGGGAATGAAGCAGCATCAGAGCATACTAGCCCACCACCTACCATAAACCAAAACGATCTGGGAACGCAGTCAGTACTTCCTACCCATCTAGCAACCGCTCAAGCTTCTAATACTGCGAAAGTTGCTGAGCCATCAGGTCTCAAGCATGATTCCCTCGATGTTGTCGATTCCGCCGTGCCAACACCAGCTCCGCAATCAAACATCGGCCTACTCAACGAGTCATCACGAACACCTGAGTACAACCTGGCGACGACATGGGCACAGGAACATCTTCAAGTTACTATTCCATCGCCTACTTCAACAACACCCTCACGTATACGCGCAACTGTGACACACCTTCGCGCATATCACATGTGGCACTACCAGAAGCTCCCAGTCGAGAAAATGGCAGCAATCTTGCGAGATCCGCCGCTCTCGAATAACACGATTGCGAATTATATCTTGCAGGCAGTCACACTGGAGAGGCTTGAATATGAGGAAGACTCTCTTCGAAGTGTGTTACTAGCGCTGCCTTCAGGGATGCGAAAGGGACGATGGAGGGGGCTGGCCGAGGAAGTTGGCGCGTGACATGAACACATCGACCGTAACCTAGACATTGACGGAGTATTCTCAAATGAACAAGCTATTCTTAGATATTTTGGAAACGTGGGACGAAGTTGAATACGTGTTTAGAGGATTTGCACTGTTTTTATGTGTTCTCTTCGTATTCAGACTTGACAGTTTGCACATGGAAAGCAGGACGCGGAAGCCATTCCGCTTTTGTCAACCAAGTCGTGGCTCATCTTTACGCGTCTATGCTCAGCTCACGCGTCTATGCTCAGCTCACGCGTCTATACTCAGTGTTAGGCGTCTATGATCTTGCGATACAATATGATACGCTAATAATATCCAAGCATATGGACAGTAGACACATGCCATCATCCAGCCGTAGCCGTACTCACCAGGTACCATGTGTGCGGCGCAAACTGAATCAGGGTCCAGGCACGCACTAGGCCAACCCCACGCGTGCCAACCGCGAAACTGCGGTGAGGAGCAGCCATCCCTGCAGGAACCCCTCCGACATATATACACCTCTGACTATTCTGACGATCTCCCACCATCCCAATTGAGCTTTGCTGTCCACATACCTGTCAACTTAAGACTCACGAGAAGACTCGCACCATGGCCGCCGCCGCAGCTGTCTATCCCCCGCTCGACCAGCGCCCGGTCAAGAACACGGTCCTCCTGTTCGATGTCGACGACACACTCACAAAACCCCGTCAAGTGTGTACAATCGATGCATGCTCAGCGATGCCTCTCTAACACCGTTGCAGCTCGTTACTCCGCAGATGCTGCAGCTCCTTTCCGAAGTCCGTCACAAGTGCGCCATCGGTTTCGTTGGCGGCTCCAACCTCGTCAAACAACAAGAACAGCTCGGCGGCCCCGTAGATGTTACCTCGCTGTTCGACTTCTGCTTCGCCGAGAACGGACTCACTGCCATCCGCATGGGCGAGGTCCTGGCTAGCCAGAGCTTCATCGCGTGGATTGGCGAGGACAAGTACAAGCAGTTAACCAAGTGGTACGTATATATAGCAGGTTATGGGACATCGTTAACACTGATTCTAGGATTCTTCACTACATCGCCGATCTCGACATCCCCATCAAGCGCGGTACCTTCATCGAGTTCCGCAACGGCATGATCAACGTCTCCCCCATCGGCCGTAACGCCTCCACCGAAGAGCGAAACGAATACCAAAAGTACGATCTCGAGCACAAAGTCAGGGAAACCATGGTCGCCAAGCTCAAGGAAGCATTCCCCGACTCTGGCCTCACATACTCCATCGGTGGTCAAATCTCGTTCGACGTATTCCCTACTGGCTGGGACAAGACCTACTGCCTGCGACACATTGAGGCGGAGAAGGGCCTGACTGGTGTCGTCTACGACAAGATCCACTTCTTTGGCGACAAGGCTTACGAGGGTGGAAACGACTGGGAAATCTACAGCGACGAGCGGACTATCGGACACAAGGTCAAGAACCCAGATGATACCTATGCGCAACTGTCGGAGCTGTTGAAGAGCTTCCAGTAGTGGGGTTGGACGCATTAATAACGATTCTGACGAAGCACCCATGGCAGCATCTTTCCGTCTGATATGAGGAAGATAGTACTGGCGATAGAGTACGACATGCAATGTGAACAAGAATCATACGACGCCATTGGTCGAGGGATACGTTCTGGGCCTCGATTTCCAGCATTCCCTCGCATCGGCATATGCCCAGATTTTGACTTCCGCGCAGTTGCCGCACTCCGTGACTTTAGTGGAGCAGCGTTGATCATTCGATAGTGACTTCCTGTGCACCAAGGCATTTCCCGAAGACCCATACCGGAAACAACAACCCGACTTGCTATCAAAACCTTAAATCTGCAGGGCTCAGCAAAGGGTCCAGTAGTGAGAGGCTTATTCATACCGCGCTCTGCTTGGTCACCATCAGCTTCAATGCCGAGATACGTACACTCTTTCTACTATAGGCAGCTCGGAGCTGAGCGTGTACTAATCAACCACGCTGGTCGTCATTGGCTTATTGTGTAACATGGCGTATGCAGGTACTCAATCCGATCATCTCCCCGCACCGGAGTACAGCCGGGATCATGGCACCGGAAGTTAGAGGTAGAGTGCTGTTTGTGATTGGGTCCATTCGCACCGATTGATACACAACACCGGTTTCCAAGACGGCTCTTCACAGCATGACATGCCGGTTAAAGATGCAGGGTCACTTTCGCTGATCGAAATGCTAGATCTTGCATCTCAACACCGAAACAAGGAAGCCAGATCTGACCAGGCAGCTGGGAGCATACAAGTACTGACAAGAATACGGCGACATCCTGGAAACGAACTGCTAACGTCTACACGCACTCCATCATGAGACTACCTACAACCCCGCTCTTCTTACTCCCAGTTCTCGCGTCAGCATCCCCTCTGCACCATGCTTCTTGCATTCCGCCACAGGCTTCCTCCAACACTTCAAACACATACGACTATATCGTCACCGGTAGCGGTCCAGGAGGCGGTACAATCGCCGCCAACCTTGCTCTTGCTGGACACTCCGTTCTGTTGATCGAGGCTGGATCAGACGCTTCGTCTGATATCCGCACCCAAGTGCTCGCTCTGAATGACTACTCCAACACGAATGTAGCGTGGCATTTCTTCGTCAAGCATAGTGATGACGAAGAGAGATTGAAGAGGTATAATCTGTTGGTTTGGAGGTTGAAGAATGGGGAGTGTAAGTGGGATTATTGGTATAGATGACCTGTATACATTGCTAATTTCAGCGATAGATTGGGTTGGAAAGGATCCTAGTGTTGATGGACATGTAGGCGCCGAGAGGTTGGGCGTTTTTTATCCTAGAGGTGTAAGTGGCATCCTGCCCTTGCGAACTGCATGCGAAATAGTTACTGATCGTATATACTGCAACGTAGGCCACTTTGGGCGGGAGCGCGATCATCAACGCGGCTGCGACGTTCCTGCCAAGCGACAGCGACTGGGACTTCTTTGACAAGGGCGTTGAAGATGGTATTTGGAGGTAAGCCGCCAACAAATATTGTCTCCCAGGATGGTACTAACATCCAAGCAGTGGCGAATTGATGCGGAAGTACTTTGAAAAAATCGAGCATAACAACTATCTCGAACCCGGTACTCCTGGTCACGGCTTTACAGGCTGGCTACAGACGAACATTGCTGATCGAGCTACCCATGCGGCCGAAGCACTCCGCTTCAAGGTCTTCCAAGCTGGATTAAAATTGGTTGGGAAAGATCCAGAAAAAGTACTGGACTACCTCACCAGCGATGCGAACTATCTTGATCCGATGCGCGACCAGACAGAGGGTCTGTCGTCACTACCATTCCATGTAACGCCCAACTGGAAGCGCTTCAGCCCACGCGACCGTATCTTGGAATTGCGCAACCTAACGAATTCGAATGGAACGCTGAAGTACCCGCTACATCTCCAGCTTGAGTCTTTGACCACAAAGGTGCTATTCGACGAATGCAGTGGCAATGGCACAAAGCCGCGAGCAATTGGGGTTGAATACTTGCAAGGCAAGTCCGTATACAAGGCCGACCCACGTCGTAACACTTCCACCACCGGTACACTGCGCCAAGCTTTCGCTCGAAAAGAAGTCATCGTAGCTGGTGGTGCCTTCAACTCGCCGCAGATCCTACAGCTCTCTGGTATCGGGCCCAAAGCCCTTCTCGAGAAGTACAACATCCCTGTAATCTCTAACTTACCGGGTGTGGGCCGCAACCTCCAGGACAACTACGAGGTACCCATTTACGGGAACGCCCAAACCAGCTTCGCAAAGACACCTGACCCCAATGAACCAAAATGCACAAACGGATCACCCGGGGATCCGTGTATCGAACTTTGGTACAATGGCCAAGGACCCTACACTCGCGGCGGCACAAACTCAAACGCGTTCCTCCTCAAGACAGCCCATGCGGTCGAAGGCGAAAGAGACGAGCTAATGTTCGGCTTTACGGGTGGCTCCTTTCCAGGCTTCGCACCACCGACGTCTCAAAACATCAGCCGCTACCCTCCCACAACATTCTCTTGGTCCACCGTTAAGATACATCCCCAGAACACTGCCGGATATGTCCAAATCCGATCAGCCGACCCGGCAGACACACCGGAAGTGAATATGAACTACTTCGCCGAGGGTGCAGAAACAGATCTAAACGCCATGCTCGACACTGTTGCTTTCGTCCGTAGAGCATTTGCTTCCACCGAAGCACCGGTCGGCCCTGTGACACCTGTTTCTCCACCCTGTCCGCCGGCTGATATCCTTGAGACGGGCTACTGCCGTGACATGCAGATTGATAGGGAATGGGTTCACGACCAAGTCTTTGGTCACCATCCCACAAGCACAAACAAGGTTGGCCCGGATTCTGATCCTATGGCTGTGCTGGACACGAGGCTGAGAGTCAGAGGGGTTGAAGGGCTGCGGGTAGTAGATGCGAGTGCATTTCCTAGATGTCCGGGTGCGTTCCCGGCGGTTAGCACGTTTTTGTTGAGTGAGCGGGCGACGGATCTGGTGTTGGAGGATGTGGGCAAGTGGTGAATTGGATGTGTGTTGTTGGGTCGCAAGGCTATTGGGAGATGGTGCAAGCATTGCAATGGCCATTCTACGAGCTCGACTGCGATAAAAGTGAATTGGATTTTCGAATATTTACAGTACAGACAAAGCGTAATCGACGCGAATCTCTCATCGAAGCAGTGGGAAAGCAGCATGACGAATGTCAGCTCCAGGTGCCCTGCATTAGCGTCTCTGGCCCTCCAGGGCTGCCTAACAGCTTTGATTGGGCCTACAGGGAGCTGGGTCCCCACAGTGCCCTCCCTGCCGTGATCGATGGATTTGCTGTAGTTGCCTAACAGGGAAAGCCGTCCCTGTGGACAAGGCTTTGATTGGTGCGACAGGGACAGCGAGACCCATACTGCCCTCACTGCCCTTCCTCCCTCCCGCGATCGATAGTCTTTGCATAGTTGCCTGATCGGGAAGGCCTTCCTGTGGAGCCAATCAGGGCCTCGCCCACAGGGCCAGCGGTCTCCACAGTGCCCTTCCTGCTGCAATCGACAGTCTTCGCACACCTTCCTAACCGGGAAAGACCCCCTGCCAGCGAGGCCCTGATTGGCTCCACAGGGCTGGGAGAGGGAGAACGCGTTCCCGCGGCCGAAAATTATTTGTCGCAAAGCGTCCAACCCCAAACCAGTCCGCCGAAACCACCGCATTCCACAGCAAACCTACGTAACTCGAAAGCGCCGAATCCAACCGAATTCTGTAACAAAACCCACAAAATGAAGCTCCTCACCCTCAACTTCCTCACATGCGCCATCAAAACCTGCAAAACCAACCCCGCGTCCTTCCCCCTCCACCCCCGCGATGCCGAACTCGAAATCGTAGAAGCAGATGTCAACCTCGCCTTTCTCAAAAACATACTACCGAGGATCATGTGGGATGAATTGAGGGGGATATGCAGCGAGGTATGCGAACAAGAAAACACCCACCAGGCGCGAAGCCCACGCGCAATGCGTCCCCAAAGAGATACAGATACTCCGAAACCTTTGAACAGCAAGCTGACAGATATGTGACAAATAGCTTGGTCTTCCTGAACTCCCCGCAACAGCACCCACGCCCGCCGATCTCGTCGAACCTTCCTCTTCCTCCGCTTCAGCGTTAGATACCACGGATGCGACACCAGCGGCTGCGACTGAAGAGATAGAAGAGGAGCCAAGCCAGACAGCGAAAGATCTACACAGGATATTGCTTGAGACGTGCATACAAGAGGGCAAGCTGGTGTGCGGGGCGTGTGAGCATGAGTATGCGGTCAAAGAGGGGGTTGCGAATTTCTTGTTGCCGGGACATTTGGTATGAGTTGGAACGACTGAGATAGGGTTTCTTGGTTAGACATTGGAGTGCAAGTGCAAGATGCGTCTATCGAGCAACTACAAGCGCGGCTGGCAGTCTATGGTAGATTTGGTCTGGAGAGGGTGTACAACACTATGATGCCGTGGGCACAGTATGAATGCTGTGCGCCAACAGGGGAGAACGATGACTGTGAAAGAGGAATGGAGCTGGTTGGTGGGAGCGGTTACTTGATACCCTTTTGATTGCGTTCACCCACATACGGGGGAAAGCATTGTGCTGCACACGAACCTGAGGTCTCTGCGGCCTGTATCGCTTGCAGAAGCATCACTCAAGTCAAATGAAACATCGATGGAGGGCAACGCATTCAAGAATTGAAGCTACACTTTTCCTTAGCCAAAATGGTATCTACGATATGCGCCCAAACACCCATACGCTGGCACTTCTACCAGCGAGAACTTTCAACTCTTACGAGCCGAGAGCGCGGTTAATCTGCACCCTCTTATCCTCACCACCCGAGACAATGCCCACTGCACTATCCCATCTTACGCTGAAGACCTTCGCGCCCTCGCCATGACTCTTGGCAGACTCGCGTCCTTGCCTGTAAATCGTGTACACGCTCTCACCAGTCATTCCCTCTCCAACCTGACCACCTGTGCTAACATTCCTGAGATCCCAAATCTGCACTGTTCCGTCATGCGAAGCAGACGCCAGATTGTATTCGGAAGATGGATCCGTGTCCAAAGAAACAACACCGTTCTTGTGGCCTCGTAGTGTCATGACACTGATTTGCGTGGCAGATGCGCGGGGATCGACCAATGTGATGTGTCGTGCTGAGGTACCGGTTGCAAGCAGGTTTCGGGAGGGGATAGCGCATAGGGAGAGAAGCGAGTGACCGGTCGTTCGGGTGTCAACGCACGATTGGGTAGGCAGATCCCAGGTTTTGAGTGTGTGGTCGTGAGATGCCGAGTATGCGACTGTAGCATCGTCTGGTTTGAAGATGACGCTAGAAACCGGCGAAGTGTGGCCGCTGAATGTAGCCAGTGCTCCGCGAGCGGGGACCGTGCGATCGGGCTTTGAAAGCTTCTGTCGCTTGTTCGACGCAGCCGTTGAACTGGGCAGGAAATTCGCCGGCGCGACGGGGTTCTCCTTTGCGTTGCTCGAGAACAGCGAGATAGTGGTATCCGAGGAGGCGGAGAGAATGCGACTCGAAGGCGCATGGACTGCGACGTCTTCTACACCCCAGCGGTGGTTGAACAGCTCGAGAGCTGTGGTGATAGTCCTCGCATCATCGTCGTACTTGTAGACACGGACAGTGTTGTCCAGCCCCGCAGCGACCATCTTCTTCTCGGATAACCATTTAGCCGTCTTCAAGCTTGTAATTCGACCACCGTTGTTGGGAGCCTCTGAAGTCGCCAAAACATCGCCCGAGGTATTCCACACTCTTAACAGTCCATCATAACTCGCGCTCAATATCCTCTCTTGCCCACTTTGCACTCCTGACAAAACATCCACGGCCGAAACCCAGTCGTCGTGTTCGAAGCTCGTGACGTTTAGCGGTGGCACCAAAGCCCTCGTGTATTCAACGTCCAGCGTCGATTCGGCATTGATACCATTCTTCGTGAGAAATTCGTCGATTGTGGTTCGGAGAAATTCACCGTTGATCAGGATGTCAAAGGGTATGCGACTGCCGTCATCGCGGTGCAGGAGTTCGTTCACAAGTGTGGAAAGCTTGTGTCGAGTCAAAGCTGTGGGCGCATATGCGTTAGCTTTGAACCTAGACGGACTGCGCAGCGATTTGTAGCCTGTAGCCAGAGCAGTATAGTCGCGATGGCTCACATTACCTGCGCGAAGATGCTGCAGTAGGTGGCTAGAGGCCGCGACCTGCGACTAGGCTTCCGGTAGTCCTACTCACATGTTTGAACCAAGAGGATGTTCGGCTCCTCCGATATCTGCAGAGCAGCATCGCGCGTCGTGAGGCGAATCTGCACCTTGGTCTCTGCGGCGTCGATATCCATGGCGTCGGCGGGTTTGGCGGTATATGTTGATTGGTGTTGAAGTTACGAAGCTTAGGAAATTTTGGGATCTCGAACTTTTTTTCGAATCCGGTTAGCGCGGAAGAAGCCAGCCAGTCGGCGTTCGTGAACCTCCGCTCGTGGTACCATAGATTATGTCTTTCTAGATAGATTGAACTACGGGGAGGTATCAAAGTCGGCTGATACTCGGGCATAGGTTTTCGGTGTTCCAAAAGACTAACTGAGAACTAGGGTCATTCTATCACTAGAGTACTACTAATGCACTCAAGAGGAAATTTGCTGTGTTGTTTGCCTCACGTAAATTGTCATTTACTAAGTCATACTGGTTCTCCTGATCTCAGCGATAGCTCTCCTCCGGTGATCACTAGGCGCGAACAGAGCCTCGATCAATCCAATCACCTCTTCAGCTTCCATCTCCAATTTCAGCTCGCCGTCCGTCCAGAAGTATTTGATATCCGCCAGGCTGCTGTCCAGAATTTCGCTGAGATACTGGAATTTGAACCAGTTGGGCGTGTAGATCCCGGCCATGTCTCTTGTTTCTCCGTTGCCATCCTCGGTCTGGAAGTGTTGGGATAGGGTAGCAAGCGAGACACAGTACCCGTGTAATTTCCTCGACTCATCTTCTGCAATATCTGACATGTCCTCGACATCGTTGATGAACTTTGTGAGGGCAGCTGATACCAACGAGCCAAGTGACTGATGTAGAGTGCTATGTGAAAGGACATTCTGCCACTGTCGCTTCACATCACCTATACGATCTATCGTCGTAGCGATGGCGTCATCACAGACCGTAGCGAACGGAACGTTCGTACAGCCTTGGAAGCCTTGCGCGTCTTCAAGATGATCCCGAATGATTTGTCTTTGTGACTCCATCTCGCGTCCGTATGCACGCTTTCCAAATCCGTCAATCGTCTTGATGTCAGATTCGATCAGTGGTTGGAGGCGTTTGGAAGGTCGCAAGTGCTGTGGCAATGTAGACAATTTATCTCTTTCAGCTTGTTCTTGAAGAAAGAGTCGCAGACGATCCGATAGCCGCTGGCAGTCGTTGTAGATGAGCATGTTACTAGCGATATCTTTTGAGTAATGCATCACAGCAGTAGCTCGGTACATTGCCAACAGGAGGCTCGGAATCGCATATAGACCCCCGCTTGCGGGTGCGATTGCAGACTTGACCAGCTCGGGTGAGTTCAGCGTGTCTACTTCTGCGATGACCTGCAAGATTATCTCCATTATGGCATCTGGGATCGCTGTCACTGTATATGTCTCCCGAAGGGTGACCTCCTGGTGCGCCGGCTGTTTTTGAGAGGCAGGTTTTCCGTTCGTATTCGATTGCTCCGTTGTATGTGCTGCAGGCTTCGGCGTTGTGGTAGGTTTGGTATCAGTCTCGTCATCCCAATCAGCGCCCCAATCATCTGCATCCTCTGCATCAGCTGGTTTTTCTTTCGCCTCTTGCTCTTTGGGTTCATCTCCAATCACATCATCATCCTCACCCCAAGCACTCATATCTTCTTCTTCGATAGTCTCCTTCTTCTCTTCTGCGACATCGCCCTCCTCATCCCAATCAGCAGCCCAGTCATCCTCTTGTTCGTTGCCAGCATGCAATGCATCACCCTTTGAGATGACTTGCGTCTCGACCCGTTCAACAGTCTTCTTTTCTTGCACCTTCTTCGGAAACATCGTTTGTACTCGAGCGATCGCATCCTCTTTCTGTTTAGCAAGCCATATCTCGGCAGACTTATCTACCCATTCAGCTAGACGATTTTGGCCTGACCAGCCGAGCTCATCGAGATACTCCACAAAGCCCAAGACATATGAGAGCGATTCTTGAAAATGTGGTATCCCGTCTGTTGATAATGGCACGGCAGGCAAAAGCAGGTTCGAAATTAAACGAGAAGCAATGATCGGAACGATCTTTGAGGACAGCGGAACGGCGATGCCAGGCGATAGACGCGTGCTCAAGTACTCCGCAAGCAAGTGCATATCCTCCAAGGTAGCCTTGACCGCACCATCATTCACCGTGCCAGCACGTTGGATAACATCCTCCTGGATGTTGAAGGCGGACACAACGCGGTCGGTGCCTATAGCCAGTCGGGGAGCGATTATGATCTTGTCCAGGTCACGGCTCAAGCGGGTAACGAAGCTGTCCAGGAGACCCAACTTCGTAAGCGCTTCAACTGTTGTGTTGATATCGACTCTGGCCTCGCGTTCGATCGACTGGTGCAGCGAGATTTTATGGTTGGTGTTGTCGACTGCAATCAGCCCGTTCCATGACTCCGTGACCGTCTCTACGATGGCTTTCTTCAGCTGCTCCTCCTTGCTCTTCAGCACACCCACCGCTCTTGTAGTGGTGAACAGCCCAAGTCCCTGGAATGCGCCATCTGCATCTTCCAAAGTCTGTATGGCGTGCATAACATGGCCATGTACAGCAGCATTTTGGGCAGAGTCGAGCAGGGTCGAGATGTCTCGAAGCTGCTCTACAGTACGTGCCAAGCTTTCGTTGTATGCAATTTCCGTGTGCAGCAGGCTGACCTTGCTTGCGGCATCCTGTACGCGAGCTGTATTCTCCTTTCCTGCCTCTGCTTGTTTTACAATCTCTTTGGCCGTTTCTTGCGAGCGTTTGATATCGTCTTGCAGCTTGCGTGCCTGTGCTATCCAGCCATCGACGTCGGGTGCGGCTTCTCTCGAGAGTTGGCGTACTTCGTCCTGGAGCAACGGTCAGCGTTGCCTGGAGCACGCGCTCCTTCAACACACCTTCGTCTCTTCTCTTGCCTTGGCAACTACCTCCAACAGCTTTGGAAGTGCGCTGGAAGGCACAGTTGCGGACGCGACATCCTGGTCCTGGGGAAACGCGCCATGCGCGGCCGATTGGAGCAGCGCGTCGCCTAGCTGCTCGTCTGAGACTTGCGAAGGCATTTGTAATCACGGGGTGACTGTCATGTCGATTCTAAAAAGGGTTTGCGGCGGGATAGTTCGCAGGGCGTTCGCAACGTCGCAGGACCAACATTGAAGCTGCACGGACGTCCAAGCGACGTCAACTCAAGCGTTGCTGCCCCGCCACACTTACCCCGCCACGCTCAAGCCCTTGGGCTGAAGAAACAGCTGGAGGCACATGCACACGTGCGTTTGGTGACAACCGCAGGTCGCAGCAGATTCATTAGGCGCGAATTTCTTTAGTCAAACCGCGGTAGCAGCATCTTAGCGGCGCCGCAGCACTACTACCGGACAACTCGCCTCTCATATTGCCCTTCGTCATTCCCTCCTTCCTTGTTCGGAGTGGCTTTTTGCTCCTTGTACTCTGTCTCATCCTCTCGTAAGTCTTTGTCATTCTCATTTTACTGCCGTCTCACCGCTACCCGGGCTGGTATGTAGGCTTGCAGATTCAGCCGCATAATCACTGGCCGCGGCCTGTAGGCTTGTAGAGCATGGGTATGCGCAATGCACGCCCCCGAAACATAAGGCAGCTTTTCTCTTGGAGACCCCGATCGAATCGGTAGCGTGGTTTCCTAATAGTGCGTTGGGCTACGTACAACAATTCAGCTAACACAGCAAGGGTAGTACCAATTCGGGCAACGCGGCCAGTGCCTGCGACTTCAGCACCAACAAAGGGTACACCTGCAATCTCACGCTGTCAATTCCTTTACCCTTCAACTTCGACATCATGGGGTCAATACAGCAGGAGTCGCACTTCAAGAAGCTGCAGCAGTTCAAGGCAGATTACGCCGACGCTACATTCACTCAGTATGAATCCCAACGGACGGGTCTTCGGGTAGTGGTAGTCGATCGAAAGGGTCCCAAGGTGTACGGAAATTTCGCGGTAGCCACGGAGATCCACGATGATTCGGGTGCACGTGAGTAGCATGGCTCGTGTTTCATATACTTCTACTGACTGACGTAGCGCATACCCTTGAGCATCTCTGCTTCATGGGTTCGCGGAAATACCCTTTCAAGGGCGTACTAGACAAGATCGCCACCCGATCATACTCTGACACAAACGCATGGACGGATGTCTCCGAGACAGTCTATACTCTCTCAACCGCGGGTTGGGAGGGCTTTGCACAGCTGCTACCTATCTATCTAGACCACCTCATCGTACCTACGCTGACCGATGCCGGTTGTTACACTGAGGTTCATCACATTGATGGCAAGGGAGAGGATGCAGGGTGAGTATCTCTCAACGCCTTCATGCTCCTAGCTAACGACCCAAGTGTTGTCTACTCTGAGATGCAAGGACGTCAAAACCTGCAGGGCGATCTCATGGATCTCCAGATGCGTCGCCTTCTCTACCCCGAAGGCGATGGCTTCCGTATGGAGACGGGTGGCTTGATGGAGAACCTACGAGTCTCCACTGCAGAGCGTATTCGCCAGTTCCACCGAGACATGTATCAGCCCAAGAATCTACGAGTTATATTGATTGGAGAGGTCGATCATCCGAACCTGTTGGACATACTGGATAAATTCGAAGACGAGATCATCGATCGCGTACCGGCTTACGATGCGCCCTTCAAGCGTCCATGGGTCGAATCGAAGCGCACTCCACCCCTGAGCAAGACCATTATTGACACAGTCGAGTTCCCCGAAGAAGACGAGTCAACAGGTGAGGTGCAAATTGCCTTCCTAGGGCCCGAGACTATCGACGATCTTGGAGAGACTGCCATCAACACACTGCTCAACTACCTTGCCGGATCATCTGTTTCGGTTCTGGTCAACACACTCGTCGAGAAGGAACACCTTGCGAGTATGGTATACTTCTGGTGCAAGGGGCACACAGACATGATCATCTGGTGGACTCTGTCGTCTGTGGAGACTGACAAGCTGGCTGATGCCGAGAAGCGTTTCTTCGAGGTTCTCAAAGAACACGCTTCCAAGCCCCTTGATATGAGCTACCTCAAGGACTGTCTTCATCGCTTCAAGCGCCAAACTCGATACATGTCTGAGATTGGCATGGATGAGTACAAAGACCCAATCATCAAAGATCACGTATTTGGTGACCGGAATGGTACTCACCTTGAAGACGCAATGGCTACTCTTGATGTATTCGACACACTTGACAGATGGACTGAGGAAGAGTGGCGAGCATATCTGAATAAATGGATGGTGGATGCTCACCACGTTTCCATCCTGGGTAAACCCTCCAAAGCGTTGTCGGACAAGATCAAAGCAGATGAGGTTGCACGTGTCAAGGCACAGCAAGAGAAGCTAGGCGAAGAAGGCCTGAAAAACTTGGCACAGAAGCTCAAGGAAGCCCAAGACGAAAACGACAAGCCCATCCCAGAGGAGATTATCGCCAGCGTGCATGTTCCCAGTACTGAGTCTATCCACTTCTTTGAGACTACAACAGCGCGTTCTGGTGTAGCAAGGAAGCTAGGAACTTCTGAGAACAATATCCAGGAGATTGTCGACAAGGATGAAAACGGCCTTCCCCTCTTTATTCACTTTGAACACATACCAACTTCGTTCGTACACTTCGGCTTAGCACTCGGCACTGCCTCGCTACCAACAGAACTCAAGCCTCTCCTCGGCGTATATCTAACCAACTTCTTCGCGACTCCGATCATGAAGGACGGAAAGCGTATCGAGTTCGAGGAGGTCATTACCAAGCTTGAGCAGGATACCATTGAGTACTCCATGGACCGCGGTACCGATGTTGGAAGCTCTGAGATGATCTACATCCCTTTCATTGCGGAGGCCGACAAGTTCGAGACTGTCGTGCTATGGCTGAGGTCAATGCTCGTTGACTCCGTATTCGATACCGAGCGCGTGATTTCTGCAGTCAAGAAGATGCTCGCGGACGTGCCCGAAGAGAAGCGAGATGGTAATTCCATGAGCTTTGCAGTCGACCGCATGATCCACTACAATGCCGCATCAGCTGTTCGCGCGACTGGTACGCTTGTCAAGGGTCTCTACCTCAAGCGCATCCTGAAGCTACTCAAGACGGAGCCTCAGCAGGTCCTTGATAAACTCGAAGCCCTACGCAAGCACCTCCTGACTTTCTCCAATATGCGCGTCCTCGTTACCGCCAACCTTGAGACCCTACCAAATCCAGTGTCGACCTTCAAACACCTCACCGACGCTTTCAAGCCTGGTCCAGAGCCAAACGTAAACCCAATTGACGACCGCAACGCGCTCCTCTCAGATATCGGTCGTAACCCAGGCGGTACACACTACATCATCCCCATGCCCATCGACTCCTCCTTCGCAGTCCTCACATCCAAAGGACCCAAAGGCTACACAAACGCCCAACTCCCACCGCTCATGGTCGCACTCGCCTATCTCGACGCCGTCGAAGGCCCCATGTGGACGTCCATCCGAGGCACAGGTCTCGCCTACGGCAGCAACTTCTTCCGCGACCCCGAAACAGGACTGCTCAAGTTCCGCATCTCCAAATCGCCCAACGTCTTCGCTGCGTACAACAAAGCCAAGACGGTCATCAAGGAGTACGGCGACGGCACGCAGAAGTTTGAGAAGCTGGCGTTGGAAGGCGCGATTTCAAGTATCGTTCGCGACTTTGTTGACGAGCGCGCTACGGTTGTTGATGCGGCTAGGAGCTCCTTTATCGATACTGTCACGCGTGGTGTGGGCAAGGACTGGCAGGCTTGGGCGCTGCGTGAGGTGCGCAAGGTGACTGAGGAAGACGTCAGGAACATCTTGAATGAGGTCGTGTCTGGTGTGTTTGTGCCTGAGAAGACGGATCTGGTCGTGACTTGTGGTGGTATCATGACTGACGTAAGTTTCCCACCTGTCCTTGGATTCTGTGTTTCGGTAAAATGCTCACCTTTCTGTACAGGGCCTTAAGAAGGACTTTGAGGACGCAGGCTTCAAGATCGAGATGAAGCAGCTCACCGACTTTCAGGATGCATATGGCCTCGAGGGTGAGGAAGACGACGAGGACGATGACGAAGAGGTATCAGGTAGCGACGATGATTCTGAAAGTGGCTCGGAGATGGAGGAATAGAGACTGGAAAGCTAACCTGAGTTCTACGCTCAGTCCACCTGGTTCGCCACAGACAGTGAACGCCGAAGTAGTAGCAGCAACTGCAATGCAAACACTTCATTCAAGATCCATAAAGTCCCTCTCAAATATTCATATTCATACACTAGCGCAACAACCCCTCTCTCCAAAACAACAAAGCAACAAAACATCGTCGCCAAATATAGCCAAACCACACATCAATCATGCCAGATTGAACCCAAAGACAGCCCCTCAAAAGGTATTGTAAATCATCTCTCTCGTAAATACATACAAGGAAAGTAGGTATAAAAAAGACACCAAAGCTTAGACGCCGGCAATGCCTCTCTCGCCCCCAGCAGCCGCAGCCATAGATGTTGCGTATTCGAAGAAAGCCAGAATGTAGAAAGAGAGAGAGAGAAGGACTCTCGGCGTTCGAAGGTATCAAAGGAGAGAAGGAGGGATTTGGGGGAATCACATACGAAAAAGAGAAGTCGAACGCGGTTGGGAACACACCCAGATACACACAAACGCCCGTTGGGTCAGGTGACACAATCGCCGAAAACGCCGCCCGCAAAACCCCAAAGGTAAGCAAATTCCGATCGTCGTTGTAATCCAACTGCTCATGAAACTGGCTAGCCAAACTATGCATCTTCGGGTAAAATGCGCGCAAAATGCTTTTCCCAAATCCATCCCACTGTCTTCGTTTGGTCGTCTTGATTTCGCGCGAGCCATAGCTCACCCTTCATGCCGATGACATCGAATATCTCGCCAGGCACATACACAAGGTATGGTATTCCGCCTTCGCGGCGATCGTGCGCGATGTTGAACTCGAAGAGACTGGCTGCCAGGAAGAGTACCTCTGGCTCGTCGGTATCGGCGGGTGTGGTGGGGAGGTCTTCGACGCTGCCACGAAGAGGTGAATCTGACATCGGCAGCGCAGAGTTGAAGACACCGGATGCGCGTGTGGATCCCGGTAATGATGGTGGCTGAGAGGTGGGCGCGGAAAATGTGTGGGTAATGGGTTGCGAGGGTGAGAGGAAAGACGGGCCTAGTTGCGGTGGGAAGTCGAATGCGTTGATACTCAGTGGCGAGTGCTCTATGTCTACTGCTCCGTCGAGACCCATGTAGTTGTGGCTGTTGCGAGAAGGACCGGTGTTGCGTCGCTCTTTGCGCACTATGGTAGAGTCACTGTTGTCAGACACAGGACTGAGTGCGCGTGCTTCCCGTAATGATGTAGGTCCAGGGCCAGCCCGACCTGATCCATTGGGTGGGTAGAGAGAGGGGTACGCTGGCCCTGCAGGGGATGAGCGTGGCGGGTTATCGAGACTCCGCGGATGTGATCGGGGTGCATAACCGCCGCTATTCCGCGTTTTCGAGTCAAGCATTGATGCTTCGCTCCCGATAGACTCAGTACGACGCGACGATGAGTTGCGGGACGAGCCGCCGCCGCCGTCGGAAGAGAGTGTTGGAACAGGAGACGTCATGTTGGAAATGTCGACCAGGAGATTCCTGTTGATGATACCCAATCTGTTCGCAAGATCCTGCATCGGCTTGTAGTCCGAGTGGAAGCGTTCGACGTACGATTCGAGGTCGTATCGAAGAGATGTCGTGTGTTGCGGCTCGCTCTCAAGCAGTGGGAGAATCTTCTTCGAGCAAGTCTTGTACCAGTCCTTTTGCAAACACATGAACAGAGTCATGAGCGTGCGCATAAGACCCTTTGTTCTTTCATACAGAAGTGGTAGTTCGTGTTTGAGTGTGTCGTTGATCGTGCTGAACTTTTTGGATGACTCTTCTAGGTCTGGGTCGACTTTTTCGCCACGGTCAAGTGCTTGTTTATGCTTAACGTAGTATAGCAGGTACTTTTTGCGCTGCTCGATAGTCTTCTGATACGACACCCACATCTCCCATAGATCGCCGACGGGCTTTAGGACACGGCTTCGAACGGCAGCTTTCTGTGAAATGGTTAGCGGTATATAAGCGGCGTGGTGCTCAAATACTTACGTGATCTTCCAATGCCTTGTTTTGCAGCTCAAAATGAGCCATTGCCCATTTCCGCCATGTGCTCTCAATCTCCGGATATACGGATGGTGCTACCTCACAGACCGTGATGAAGCCCAAAAATACGATGTTAAGCTGAAGGTAATGCTCGGTGATCGAATCAAGATACTGTTCAAAATCGCGAATGACGATCTGAAGCTGGAAAAAGTGCCCACCGAACTTCTGTTCTTTCGACTTGTAGTCCTGGTCTTTGAAAGTCTTGTCGGCCTCGTCGTACGCTTTACTCTTGTCGACCTTGGGGATAAAAGCCTTGACAAAAGTCTTGCCCAGGCCGCTCTTCTTCTCTTTCTTGCCCTCCGAAGCAGCAGCACGGAAGGTATCAGAACGGGCTTTGGCCTGATTGATGCGCTGACTCATTGCTCTCAACTCTTCGAAAGCTTCTTTGATCTTCGGTAGATCGGGATGGTCCGGGTCGGTGATCTCTTGCAAGGACTGAAGGATCAGCGGATACTTCAACAAGCGCTGACACGGCTTCAACAATAATGAGTCCAGATCCCACGCTTGAGTCATGTTTTCCACTTGCTCGAAGCAAGCAGTCACCCATCCAGATAACGCCTCATTTCCTTGATTCTTCTTGATGAAAGCGCTGGCATTGTCCTGGTTCAGGAAATATGTCGTGTAAAGTCTTTCCATCTTCTCCTTGTTGTCCAAGAAGACTTGACCAATGGTGGTCAATCGATCATTCTCCAGAGTGCAATTCTCAAACTGATTCGGCGAGTCTTCAGATGGTCGCCGAGCATGCATCGGTGATTCTCCAGAATCGTGCGATTTACCATCAGAGGAGTCACGGTTCCAGGGTCCGGTTGGAGGTGGTATCTCATAGTTGACGATGGGCTTTGCAGCCTTCTTGAATGCACGGAACAGCGACAAAGAGAACTTCTCCAGTTCTTTACAGTTGCTGAACAGCAACCTCTTCTCCTTCTCGCTCATCATATTCTGCGCGGTCGCCTCGAAGATGTTGTGCGCGATCATCATATCTATGCAGAATTGATGTTCTGTTGTAAGCAGCTCTTCCAGCGTGCGATATCGCTTTATCAAAGCTTGCCTGGCAGGATCAGGTTGGCCGTCTTCACCTTTCTCGGCTTCACTTGGTAGATCAATAGTACTCTCAATAGGCTGTGGGGTACCGTATCGATCCTCAAGACTCTGTTCTTGAACGTGAAGAACGGGAGTACGTGATCGTGCGGGATGCATTTCGAACTTGTCGTCGTTGAGCATCGGGCGTGAAAGCTGTTGATGTTGTGGCGCAACGTTGTAGGCATTTGGGCGAGAGGAGAGTTGTTGGTCGATGGATGGGTTCACGGGTGGGGGCGGTGGTGAATAGTTGGGACGGGGAGGCGCCGGAAGTGAATGCGGCATACTGTGCTGTAAGTCAAGTCCGAGTCCGCCATTCGTCCAAGCAAGTTGTGGGAGCTCAATGCGGTTGGTTGCGACAGATTTGTGCTCATCCGTTGAGGTTCGTGATAGCGCGTTGTGAGAAGGGTCTCCAGAAGAACTGCCGGAATGAGACGCATCCTCCTGGATGGTCGTGGTGGTGGAACCTGCTGAATTTTGTGAGTAACGTCGCGAGGACGAAGTATAGATGATTGCCGTGCCGCCGCCATCAACTTCTGGCGATTCCTGGTGCAGCTGTGGTGTGTATGAATCCGGGCGTGACGGGGACGCCACTCTCATGGGCTCGCGCCTCGACTTGTCATGTTTCGAGCCATTGGCGTCACTTAACAGTCGAGCGAGGTACGTCTCTGTAGACTCTTTCGAGGCCCAATCTTTGTGCTGTGCAATGACGGGCGAGACCTGCTGCACCCTTTCCTTCGACACCGACGCCAACTCTGGGGAAATAACCGGCGATTGATGGTACATGTTCAAGACTGAGTTTACGACGCTGTACGTCTCCGTGTTCAGCGTCAGCGATCCGAGTGTTCTATAGGGACCAAGGCTGGCAGAGTCATCCGGATACAGCGTGTCACGCTTAGGAAGCGAATCTCCTGGCGATCCTTTTGTATCGTGGCGAGAGATAGATGGCATATCTCTAGCATCGTGTGTTTGATCAGAACTATACCCATACGATAGAGCCTGAAGGCCTGCGCTGAAGCTTTCGGAGTCGGGCTCCCATGAGTGTGACGGCGGCTCCTCGCTGAGCATGATGGGTATTGATTCCCGAACGCCTAGCTCTGACTGCTCCATTTCAGGGGATTGTGGAGCAGGCCGCTGCGGGGGAGGAGCAGTCCTTTGCGGCGGCGGGTGGAAGACGTGCGGTTGCAAGAGCTGGTGGTCCGGCTCCTGGTGTGCGGTCGGCGGCGTAAGAACAAAGCTTCCTGGAAGCCCTAGTACAGGCGATTCGTCGAAGTCGGTCACGGCTGATGCTGGCTGCTCGAGCGGCGGTACCGTTAGGCTGGACGTCTGGAGGCTCAGACGCTGTTGTTCGGGCGAGGGTGACGAGTGCTCGTCGCGCGACATGCGCTGGCCCTGCGTCTGCGCACGGGTCTCATGGGATTGCTCGATCTCAGCAACGCCAGGCAGCCCCGCGAGTTGCTCTTGGGGCGGGTCGAAGCTGCTCGCGAGTGGGAAGTACTCCTGCTCACCATGGGGGCCGGTGCCTGTCGAGTGGGAAGCGGGCGAGGGCTGGAGCGGCTGGCGTTCTCTCGAGTTGCGCAGGCGAGGCGACGTCGGGTGCGGCGGGGCATTGACGACAGCGGACACACTTGGTCCGCTCCTGGCACCCAAGGGCGACTTCCCTCGCTCGCGATATCCACGGTAGGCTAATGCGGGGAGCGTGGACTGGTCTGTGCCCCGGGAGACTGGAGCGACAGCCGCTGCAGCCAGTACCCTGTCCATCCGGGTGGGCGAGGCGCGGTTGCTGTGGTTCATGGCGCGGGTTGGGGTGTACTTGACGGAGCGCGTCGACGAGTTGGAGTCGGAGCCGGCGCTCAAACGCCGTGTCGCTACGGGTATCCTCGAACGCGGCGTGTGTCGTTGGGGCGACCGTGCAGGAGTTTGTTCTTGCGCATGTGCGCGCGCGGCGTGTTGCATGTCGTCGGCGAAGGCTGAGGTTGCCGCGCTGGCAGAGCGGCCATGGTGCGGGCTGGTGAAGGCGGCCGCGGGTGCAGCGTCGCCGTGCGTGCTGTCGAGAACGGGAATCCCGAAGCCTGGCGAGAGCACGTCCTGTCCCGTCAGCACTTCGCCAAACAGCTGCCGCCCGCTGGGTGCAGACGCCCGATTCGGCGAGGTCACCTTCTTGGGCGTCGACGAGACGTGGTGGTCGATGCTGCTCCGGCTGCCATTCGTGCGGCGCGCGTTGCGAGGCGACGCTGGGGCGGGCTGGGGCCTGTCTCGCGGCTTGAGGTTGTTGAACTTGTGCGGCCCGTACGAGGCCTCTTTGCTCGGGCGTGCAGCCGATGCTGTCGACGAGATCGAGGCATGCGCACGCCGGGCGACGTCGTGCGTGCCCGCCCCAGCCCGGCTCGGCGTCCTGGAGCGAGAGCGGACGGCAGGCGACGTCGCCGTCGAGCTGCTGGTGGGCGACTGCTCGAAGCGCTCGGCGAGGGCCCTCACTTTGTTGGAGACCTGGGGGGAGGAGCGAGTGGCCGCGGGCGGCGATGCAGGATTCGAGGCAGACCTCACGGCCGCTTTGGAGGTTGAGCGCGCGCCGTTCGTCATGGGCTGCCGCTGCCGCGCTGCGGGCATGTCGAGGCCGCGTTGCGGTGAGGGAGGTGCTGCTGCGTGCTCGGTCGTCGTGGTGTAGGCGGAGTAGTAGTGCTCGGGCGAGGTTCCCACGTCGTCGTCGGCATGGTCGAGCTCAGTCGACTGCAGCCAGTGTGAAACGGAGAGGCCGGGGTTGTATGCATATTCATGCGCTTGATCAGAATCCATATCCCATAGTCGGCGAGCGCAAAGGCGCAAAAGCAAGGCAGCGCCAACGTTGTCGGAGGAGGTGGGCCAATCTCGAGCAACAAGGGTTGCCAACGCAGACTCGCCGGCTCTCGCTCAGAGGGCGTCTGGGCCAATGACAGTCTCGAGGCCGGTGCTGCCCCAAGTCGACGAGTTGATATGTTTCAGCCTGAAAAGCAAGCGGAAGGGTTCCCGATACGGCGCGCTTGTGAGAGGTTCTGAACTGGCTGTGTCAGATCAACAGCTGAGCCCACGCGGTACATCTAAACTCCGTCGTTACCATGCAGCTAGGAAGCGGGATACCGGCGCCGCTCTCGATGGGGCGGCGCACGACGACGGCCTGGCCTTTGCATCTGGTATCTACATGGAGCAACCCAATATCTTCGACGTGTGCTGTCCAGATGGTTTGGGCCAAGATGGAGGATCAACATGCTCTTTCGCGGCCTGCTTATCCATCCGTGCTTCTCGATGCTATGGGATGATAGCATCCCGCTTCCCCAGCCCGTGGCTCTACCAGTACTAGCGGATCGTGCTAGCCCTCGTTCCCAGGATAGCCGTGTTTTGCGTCCCAGGGGTAGGTCGATCTGTAGATGCAGCTGACCTAATGGCGCTCTACCAGACAGTCGTTCCAAGATTACTATACAATGGCATGCAGGTTTACCATGACGAGGATGATGGGGTTTAGCACAATGTGAGCTAGTCGCAAACAGACCCGTGGACATGGCAGCATCCATGCTATACTCACAAAGAACATCGGGACACAAACAACCTCACTCAGGCGTGCAGCATTGGAAGTTTATAAAATGAACGTAGCATCTTATATGTAGCTGACATAAGATGTGTACCTAGGTAGGCGAACTCTACGAGGGACTTCTGACACAAGCAGAAGGTACCAGTGTCTCAAAGATATAGACATTTCGACAAGATAATGAGGTGATTTTGCTTTGACGACCCTGTAAGAGAGGGCACCAAGGGGCACTTGCTGGTTCGAGTTCCGCATCGTTCATTATCTTTCCCGCCCTGAGGCGTTAAACTGCAGCGTACATCCCAGCATCTGGTCAGGAAGCCCGACATATGGCTCGTGTGGCTGAGATATTTCTGCTTATGCAGATCTTTTGACGGAGCCGCGCTGTCAGATACACAGCCAGTGTGTGGCGATATCGCATCGCACATTTCGTGGTGAGCATGCAGTGTCCGAAGTCGTTATGCCCAGGACTGCGTCGCTACCGAGAGACATCACATCCATGGAGAAGTCTCTCATCTTCACATCCATCACGTCAACTGTAATGTACGACCAATCATTGCGCTCTCTCCCACTGCAAAAGCAGGGAGAAACCGCACCCAAGATCAGCCAAAGTATTCCTCTCCACTTCACAGACGGTTTTCGTTCTCATGGAGACCTCACACCGTCCGTAGACGACGGGTCTCTCCAAAGAAAATGCTTTTCGTGAGTGTGCAATTTGTTTGCGTTGTTCAATGGAGAGGAAAGGCAGGGACGGCCGCGATTGAGATTTTCTTCAGCAGGCCGGCGGAACCTTTGGCCGGGGCGCTTGGACGCAGCACGCAGCCCCGCCACAGGCAGGTGGGCTGTTCCGGATTTGGGTTTGAGTCACTTTGTGTGGGATTTGAAGACGAAAGTTGCCTGCCGCCAGTCTCCACCACCGCAGCTGCTCGACTGACCAGACTAATACCTCGACAACCGAAACCGCCAAACCAACTACTCTCCGATCGCCAAACTCGACCCCCAGTTGCCCAGCATGGAGTCTGAATCCGACCACGACCACCGCGATGACGAGAGCATGTCCGAGCATGAGGAGATTGAGGAGACGAAGCCAAAGTCCGCGATGAAGAAGGGCCGGGAACCCGCGGCGCCCGTCGTGCGCCCAGAGCTTCCGTAGGTGTTGAAGACATGAGGCTCTGCGCTGCATAGCTAACGCGCACAAGCGAACAACCAGACCCAAGCACCCTCGACCTCACCACGCTGAACCCGCTGTCGCCCGAGATCATCTCCCGCCAAGCCACAATTAACATTGGAACCATTGGCCACGTCGCCCACGGAAAGAGCACTGTCGTCAAGGCCATCTCCGGTGTGCAGACGGTCCGTTTCAAGAACGAACTCGAGAGGAATATTACCATCAAGCTCGGTTACGCCAACGCGAAGATCTACCAATGCGATAACCCAGAGTGCCCGCGCCCAACATGCTACCGGTCATACAAGAGCGACAAGGAGGTCGACCCCGCGTGTGAGCGTGAAGGATGCGAAGGCAAATACAGACTGAAGCGCCACGTCTCTTTCGTCGACTGCCCTGGTCACGACATTCTCATGAGCACGATGTTGTCAGGTGCCGCCGTCATGGACGCTGCGCTACTCTTGATCGCTGGAAACGAAACTTGCCCGCAACCGCAGACAAGTGAACATCTTGCTGCCATTGAGATCATGAAGCTGAACCACATCATCATTCTTCAGAACAAGGTCGATCTGATGCGGGAAGACAGCGCTGCGTCGCATTACGAGTCCATCCTCAAGTTCATCCGCGGAACCGTCGCCGATGGCTCGCCTATCATCCCCATCTCTGCCCAGTTGAAGTTCAACATCGATGCCATCAACGAGCACCTCATCAGCAAGATCCCCGTCCCAGTACGAGACTTCTCCGCGAAGCCCCACATGATCGTCATTCGATCCTTTGACGTCAACAAGCCTGGTGCTGAAATCGATGAGCTAAAGGGTGGTGTCGCTGGTGGCAGTATCTTGACCGGTGTATTGAAGCTAGGAGACGAGATTGAGATCAGGCCTGGTATCGTGTCAAAGGACAGCGCCGGAAAGATTCAGTGCAAGCCTATCTTCTCAAGAGTAGTGTCTCTGTTTGCCGAGCACAACGATTTGAAGTTCGCCGTTCCGGGAGGACTGATCGGTACGTGACAACTCCTGCAGACTCATGCACCACTCAACTAACACACAACAGGTGTCGGTACACGCGTTGACCCTACTCTGTGCCGTGCGGATCGTCTCGTTGGTTTCGTTCTTGGTCTCCGTGGACACCTCCCCAACATCTACACTGAACTCGAAGTCAACTACTTCCTCCTCCGAAGATTGCTTGGTGTCAAGACTGCGGACGGCAAGCAGGCCAAGGTAGCCAAGCTTGCAAAGAACGAAGTCTTGGTAAGTTTCTATCCATGATTGCAGATGACAAAGCTGACACTCGCGCAGATGGTCAACATTGGATCAACCGCTACCGGTGCCAAGGTTGTTGCTGTCAAGGCTGACGCTGCCCGTCTGTCCCTCACTTCACCTGCATGCACAGAGATCGGTGAGAAGGTGGCGTTGTCCAGACGTATCGAGAAGCACTGGCGTCTCATCGGCTGGGCCAACATTGTAGCGTAAGTTTCACGGCATATCTAGTTGCGTCCACGAGCTGACATCTTCATCAGTGGTAACATCCTCCAACCTATCGTCGACTGAGCGGGCATGGCGCGTAGTGGGGTAGCTCTCGAGGAGTGGAACGACAAACTTTACGAAGGGACGACGTAGACATAAGCGGTATGACGGCAAAACACGTGCATTTGGTTCCTAGCATTTTCTGCCGGAGTCGGTTGCGCTTGGAGATGGGCACCAAAAGTGGTTTTCTCGCAGCTGTGTTTTAGACAGCATCTCGAAGCCATGACAGCAGAGGGCTAGCGTCACTAGGGAGCGAGCGTCTTGTGTATCAGTACGTTCTCCAGCACAGTGTAGCCGCATATAATGAAGCATGTACATCCACTGGAATTGTTGGGAATGCGGATGACAGCGGGTCACGCAGGCGGAAAGTAGGCCGATCTTCACATGAAAGCCATTCTGTAACATGTGCAAGAAGCTGGCCTACCAACGTCAGATCTGCGTGCTAGCCTACATTTGCCTCACTGTCCCCTCACTGCGCGTTGTGCGATTTCTCCGCTCTCAGTATTGCTTTGATTGCCTATACGAGGTATGTTTGCGAGGCTCCAGTATTATGCCGGTATAAGGCCAGCACACGCTCAAAGGTTCACGTGCACTGACTCGGGGTTTAGAGTTCAACTTGCCCTCGCGTGCTAAACACCGCAACAGTTATACGAGTACGCGCATCTAATTGTGCGGCGACTGGTAGCGCGTCTGTCTTTTCTTCTTTACGCTCGCTGTTGGTATTACTTTTATCCTGTATTGTAATTGCAAGCATACATTGCAGCGGTCGACACGACAACGAAGTTTGCGGGACCCTGCCCAGGACGGAACTGAAGCGCGACGGCTATGGAAGAAGACCCTTCGAAAGCGAGAGCGGCGCCACCTCCGCTGCACATTTACCGCCCCATCCCGCGTCGCAACTTCGAATCCCATAACGACACGGCCGATTCGCCCACGCACGCCTTTTCACAAGCCACGCCCCCGAGCGCGACCGAGAACCGGAGATCGTCTGACTTCCTCGCGCAGCTCAATGCACGCTTACTCAGGACCTTCAACTCGCGCGACGATGACTCGGAAGACCAGGAGAGGGAGAGGGGGCCGCCGCCACGGAACAAGAGCTACTTGAACATGACGAGTAGCACGCTATCCGGTATATACGACGAGACGGGCGCGAACACGGCGGGTGAACTCAGCACGGCGGAAACGCCCTGGGGCACCGGCGCCGAGACCCCCGCACACACTGCCATGGGCTTCCAGCCCTGGGAAACGGGCATGGGAAGTCCTGATGGCGGACTGAGCTTGAAGACACAGGCCAGGAAAGGGTCCGCCATGGGCAAAGTCGAAGCAAGGCGGAGGAGTCACTCGATCAAGCAACCGCGCCACGGCGTCTGGAAATACGTCGTGATCCTGGGCAAGCTCGTAGCATTATACGTGTTTGGCGTCATCTACGGAGTCATCGTCTCGCATCTGCACGAGACGAGACAGTTAGCAGCTGTCCACGTCGAAGGCGTTGATCAAAAGAGCCAGGCCTACCTTGCCACCTGGGGGTTGTTCGGGGTTGCCCTGGGAAGTCTGCTACCATACGTTGATCTCGTGTGGGATGCGCAACGGAGAGAGGACGAGAATGGAGACAAGGAGACTGAGACGCACGATTCACCCATCAGCGAGCAAATCAATGATGTGGTAAGGAGCGTAGCAGCCTTTGTAGGAATCGCGTTCGCTATCGTAAGTCTCATGAACTACTCAACTGCACACATCGACCCTAACTAACACTCTCCCACAGCGCCGTCTCCCCTGGCAATCAACCCTCCAACTCACCCTAACACTCGCCCTCGTCAATCCCGCTCTCTGGTACATACTCGACCGCTCGAAGCCCGGTCTCTCCGTCTCACTCACCGTCACGTCCATCCTCACATCCTTCATCTTCCTCTCGAACCCCGACGTCCTTCCCTCGCCGTCTCTACCAGCAACAACAAACGCTACACAAGTTCCTTCCATGTGCAGTCATACACATGCAAAAGGCAGGCCAGCACCAGTCGTTACACCAGAGCTATTTGCTGGCATGATCAGCTACGAGAACCTGGCTGTGGTGACGTGGGTGGGCAGTGTTCTCTTTTGCAGTTGTGTTTGCTTTGGCAGTATAGGGAGGAGGTTGGCTGTGCTGGAGGAAAGTGGGTGGAAGAGGTGAAAATTGTTGTTATAGAGGCGTGAAAGCCTCGGAGATTACGTTGCAGTCTTGCGCAACTACGGCGTGTTGGGGTATTGCTAGACTTTGTGGACGGTATGGGGCGTCCGGAATGAATCAAAATTATTGGCTTCACGTGAAGCTTTGGATGCCATTTACCGTTATCATCAAGTGACAGTACTGCTCACTGATCATGTCTCCGTCTTCTTGTCTCTTACTTGACCAGAAGCACACAGCATAGCTGACAATGTAAGTATCTAGAAGTTGTACTTGCGAAAAGACTCAAATACGACAGGTCTTTATAAATCTCAGCCTCAAACCTCTGTATTGTAACAGGAGTTTTGAATATGCACAGAATAAAGATCAAATCCTAAAATGCTACCAGAAGCGCTAAGTCCCAATCCATACTTCCACACGAGTAGCAAACACTACAACTGCATAACTCGAAAGCAAAAAGAGAGCAAAGGTTGTCATTTCTCCCGTGTACCAACGCTCACCCAAGCACCCAAGCAAGGAAAAGGGAGGAGCCAAAAAATCTGCAAAAAAGAAGTGTCGCAAATTGGCGGTACTGGGAACTATAGACATGTTAGCGAACGATGTCTCAGTAAACCGACTCAATTTAGGGAACGTACTCGAACCCAGGCTGGCGCGGATCTGGATCGGGACAAGCTAAGTTGTCCGCCAGCCACAACGCGACGTCATACCACTAGACCATACCACGGTAGGGCTGTTAGTTTTACTGTACGACAGGGGTAGTTGTGCGGTGATGCTTACCCTTGGTGATTTGTTTTGATGGGAATTTTTGAAATTAGTAAATAATTGTAGTTGGCAAAAACCAGGGCTATTTGGGAATATTGGGAGTTGGTCAGAGATGAGGGTAGGATGGTGGGGAATATGAGTCAAAGTAAAGGTATCGTGGGGACAACCCGCGGTGCCGAGTGGAGAAGGAACACAATTGGGGATAGTTTGCGTCCATAGAATAGCAGCTAGAATCAAACGCATCAGGCAGAATCGGTCGCTTGAGTGGAGACGCCAGTGTGGCTTGTGTTTTGAAACTCATTTCGAAATGCCAGCATGGGACAGACAGTGAGATGCGTAACGTTCGTTTATGCTTTCTCAAGATACATAATCCTTCCATGAGTGCGCATATCCTCATGTCCATGAATGTTTCAAACGCTGTGGGCTGTATCAAACCAACGGCTTCGGCCACTGACTACCATCTTACTTCAGCCCCTATTTCAACCACCCCCACGTCTCTTTCTCGTAGATCCTGAAAGCCGTCTTATATGTTTCCTCTGATTTTGTACTCGTGCTGTATTATGCATACGATACTAGGCGAAATCCGGATACATCGTTACACGTGAAGCTTACTGCGCCTTGGACAGCTTCGCCCTGCTAGCAGCAAGCGCAGCAGACAGACTGAACTGGGTGTTGATACCGTCGATGCGGTGGACAGCGTTGAGGTTCTTGACGCAAGTGATCTGGAAGCAGGTGGCAGTTCCCTGGCGGGAGGCGATCGTAGAGTAGGCGAGGAAGTATTCCCAGATCTGGACATGATTAGCATCTAGCAATATAAGTACGCGACCCGTTGCTTACCTTGAACCATCGAATACCGTACTTGGCAACAACCTTCTCCTTGTTGGCGAGCCAGTTGCGGTACCACCTCCAGAGAGTAGCAGAGTAGTGTACACCGATGGTGTCGACCATCTTGACCTCAAAACCAGCACCCTCGAGCGTGTCGATGACGAAACCAAGGGGAGTAGAAGCGTCGGCACCGGGGAAGACGTATTTGTTCATGAAGAGACCCCAGGTAAAGTCCTCGAATTGCCAAGCCTTACGGAGACCAGCGATTTGGAGGAAGAAGACACCATCGTCGTCGAGCATATCGTAAACTTGGCGGAAGAAGGAGCTCAAGTGGCGGACACCGACGTGCTCGGCCATCTCGAGACAGGTAATCTTCTGGTAGCCACCAGGAGGAAGGGGGATATCACGGTAGTCCATGCAGAGAACGTTGGACTGGCTTTCTTCGATGCCAGACTTCCTGAGGCCGTTGTTGCCCCAAGCAGTCTGGTTGCGACCGAGAGTGACACCGGTGACGTGAGCGCCGTAGTTCACGGAGGCGAACCTGGTGAGGGTTCCCCAACCGCAGCCAATGTCGAGCATCTTCTCGCCCTTCTTCAGGCCGATCTTTTCACAGACGACTGACATCTTGTTGTCCTGGAGCTGTTCGAGGCTCTCTTCGGTGTTGATGTCGGAGATGATACCGGAGGTGTAAATCATGCGTGGGCCGAGGAACCAGCCGTAGAAGTCGTCACCGCGGTCGTAGTGGTCGCGTACCTGTTCTTCGTCTGAAGCGGGGTCAGCATATCATCAGTCGATAAATCGTCTAGACACGTACCCTGGGACCTGGAGTGGACGATCATCTCGGGAATCATGCCAAACAGGAAGTGCTTGATCAATCCAAGTGTGAAGCGGGGCTTGGACCAGTCGTGGCGCCATTCGAGGATCTCGAGCATGTCGCCATTGAGCTCTACCTCGCCGTCGAAGTACTTCTCCTGGAACGTCTCGATGGGGATCTGCTTCTTGCCGTAGTATGCGTCGCGGTCCTCGGGCTTGTTGAACTTGAGGTAGTGCTCGATGGGCTTGCCGGGCAGTTTGGCCTTTTCGTTCTTGCGGGGCGCGAACTCAGAGGTGAGCCACCAGAAGGGACCTAGAATGGGGAGGAAGAGGACAAGGGCGAGGAAAACCCATGTCTTGAAGCCCATGCCCCAGCTCCAGGTGATGTAGGCGGGGACGCCCACCAACAGCGAGATGAGGGCATAGTTGTTGAACGAATCGCGACCGGAACCTTCTGCGGGCAGAGGAGCATTCGCAATGGTCGGGTACTGTTGATCGCCAAATGTCAGCTTACGGGCCCGCGGTGTTGACGCTCAATGGCTGGTGGGGTGCTCGTTAAATTGACCACATGCAACCACATACCGATGTCGTCTTGACGCCGCAGTCGAACTCGGGCGTCGTGGGCGAGGGCGCCGGCGGCGTCTCAACCCACTCGAAGTTCTCCTCAGAGGTATTGCTGCTCATCTTGCGTACCGCGGAGCAATTTTGCAAGATGGGAGGTAAACGTGTTGGGATCCCGAGCCTTTAACGGCGGTGAATCTACTAAGCGAACGCACTGGGGTTGCGCCTGCCCCCCCTGCACTGGCCCTGCAGGAGGTCGACTCGTAGCCTAGCTTCAGACCATTCCCAGCACACCGACGGCGACTCCCATGGATTGGCGCGACATACGTTGCAACATTGCCAGCATAACTCTGCCTTGTTGATAAGGGGAGTGGGGCGGAAAGTCACAATCACCCACACCTCAACGTCCAGTATCTTGCCATGAATTCTAGTCTACGCGATAGGCTTTCTCACCAGCATATAGGCTCGTTCCTTCTTCGGCCATACACGTGTATGATCTGAGGACCCTTTGTTTTCACCAATATCAACGACAACTTTGTCCAGATGGGAACAATTTTCAGATTTGCCAAGCCTGGTTCTAGCATAGGCGGGGCACGCTCAGGACCTCGACGCGTCCGCTAGTAGCTTCCCCCTAACAAAGTCCACCTTCTCCTTGGCCACACCGGCTTTCTCCAGGTACTTCTCCACGCTGCCGTACTTCTCGACCATATAGGAGTTTATATGGCTTACCAAGTCCGGGGGACATATCGCAAACTGCTCAGTCAGACCAATTGATGCCATCTCTTTCAGCCTTCCCTCCCTCTCTGGCTCAAGTTCTGGCTCGGATAGGCGATAGTCCTCGTCGATAGTGGTTTGATCCACACCGAGGAGCAACAGGACCAGCATGACTATGAGCCCGGTTCGGTCCTTGCCCTGCGTGCAGTGGACCAAAACTGGCCAGTTCTTCTCTTCTCCTAATACATCAAAGACCTGTGTGACTTCGCGGGTGCACACGTCCAGCGACTGCTCGGCCAGTCCGACAAGACCCATGTCTTCCATGTGAGGAGCTAAGATTTTGATCGCATCTTTGCGGTAGCCGACAATCATGAGGCCTGCGAGCCTGAAGAACTCAAGCCATGTGAGCTTCGAGAGCAACATGCGCGAGAAGGCCGAGCCGTTGAAGTTGATTTCGTGATAGATTATGCCGGGTATCTTGAGGGGCTCCGCTACGTCGTCGTTGGTTTGAGGGACTGCTGCTGACGCTTTGATTCTTGCATCGTGCTTTTGCGCCTGTTCGATATGCTCTGTTCTGCACCGGTCAACACGGTATCAGCTCCTGAGCGTCGCGTCTACCTACTTCGTTCGTAGATCGATGATGCTCTTCACGCCATATTCCTTCAGCAATCTCTGCCTGTCTTGGAAAGAGGCCTCATCTTCAAAAGTCAACCTCGCGCCAAGGCATGTGTGGGAGGTACGCACCAGGTCGTGCACTTCGGAACAGTAAGCCGTTCCTTAGACGGCTGCAGCACGGTCAGCGCAAGACTAATCTCAAGGCGCTTCGGTGGATTACCTAGTTCCTGTTGTTTCATTGACAAACTGGCTGACATCGCGAAAGTTCAAGATACTCTTGAGTGGCGTTTGCAGTTCAGCCATGTTTACTACAGCCGACAGACTAAAATTGGTGGTATACCTAGGTAGCTGTCTGCTGAATCAAGATGGAAAGTTAAAGCTCGGTGACGTAGTCAGCTCACACTAACCGCATCTAACCCGGCTTTGTCTCCCGAGCTTGTCGCTGAAACCAACACGCACCAGTAGACGGAAGTACATCACTACAACAATCAGGATGGAAGCGCGCCATCTTCGTAGCTCACTTGATATCCGGATTGCGCTGTCGCGATCAGCGAACCTAATCACGACATCGTCTGGAAATATCCGTCGCCTCTGCATACATTTGAAGAAAGAAACCTGGCCACCACGGTGTGCAAGGGCAATTTCAACACCTACCTCTCAGAACTGTACATCACCTTGGGATACTTGCGAATTTCAGTTTTTGTGGCCGTTTAGACGGTGGAGCACATGTTCAGTTTGTTCCTTGCATGTCGTGCCGCTATGTTCCACTATGCCAAGTGTAACGTTCTGTACGCTGATGTTCTTCGTTCGCTCGACGCAGGGCTGTGATCTTCAGATGTGCACCAGGGTGCTGACAGACAGGATGAACCCTCGACGCACTTGGTACATGATTTGACTGCTTCGGTGAGTCCGTCGCTGGCTTCAATCAGGACAGGCAAGGCTATGTCGGGCTCAGGCTAGAACCAGGCCTGGAGTGGTAAGGCTAGTGTGAGATTTCGACGCGGAGCGCACCCTTACGGCGATCCTCCACAGGCATAGGTAGAGCTCAAGGTTAATATGACATCATCGCCGTCCTCTCGTCATTTTAGCCATGAAGGCCGCCGCTGTGTGTGACCCTAGCTGGCGTTTGCCTTTCCCTCTTATTTCTCGTGATCGCCCTTGAAGCAGCGCCTGACATATTCCCGTCTTGCTTCGACCCGCTCTTTCACAATGGCGACAACAGCCCTTACCACGGACGCGCCCCCCGCGTCTGACAGCAGACCCTTGAAGCAATCGGAACAGGCGGCTCCACCACGATCCTCCGCCGAGACGAACATGCGTTGCCCTGACCCATCCGCGCATCAGCATCCAAAGACCAGCGCATTGCAAAACCAGGCGTCGGCAGCGGCGCTTTACTCGCACAATCACGGTAGCCCTGCCAAAGCAAACGTGTCGAAGCCCATCAATCCGCTCGGAGCAGACGGAAAGCTCTCGTCGGCCAGTGAGTGCAATGTTATGATTACCGCATTACATCATACCCTAACAGAGATCCACAGGCGCTGCAACGAGCCTCAAATACGCAAAAGCCCAAGACCTTCCCAGCTACCCCGTGGTGGGAATTGATACACAGTCCTCTGCCGGAGCCGCCGCATTACTCGCCAACCAGAACAAGAAGAGCCCGGAGTGGTGGAAACCCGAACAATCTTCCGCGGCAGGCAAGGCTGCGTTGCTCGCAAACGGTTACAAGATGGCGCCCATGTGGCAACCAGAAGCAAGCGCAGCAGGCTCAAAGGCCGCGCTTCTCGCCCATAGAGATGGCGGAAAGCTGAACCTATGGCAGCCTGAAGCTAGTGCTGCTGGTCATTCTGCTGCTACCATCGCTATGCGCAAGGCAGCACCCAGCGCAGACGTGGATTACGGATATACAGACCAGGGCAGGAAGAATGCCTTTACTGCAGCCACCGACGCCCACTCGGCATCAAGACGCAAGCGCGCTCAATCAAACCCACCCACTGCGCCGCTGTATCCAGACTCAAAGAACTCTGCAAGGAACGCATTGGGCGCAGCAACGCTTGCCCACAGTGCATCGACCCGGGCCAAACCTCAAGCAGCTCCTGTTGACTCCAGTCGCGGCGGCTATGGTGCTATGGAAGCCGCACGTATCCAGCATGCGAAGAGCATCTCGCGCGACATGTACACGAGCGCTCCACCAGTTGCATTAGAGACGGACGAGAAGAAGCATAACGATGCCCTTCGAGCTTCCGCCATATCCATGGCCAAGAAGATTTACGATGTGCAGCAGCAACACATTGATGGCGCATCAGGCCAGTCCATTGCCCGTACAGGAGCGACGGCAGCCCATAGTCAACAGCCCGCGACCGGCGAGGCCGACATCAAGCAGCAAGCTATGCGCTATATCGGGATCCAGGAGGCTGCGCAGAAGCTTGCACAAGAAAGACTGTCCAAGATAGGATACGACGAGAACGCTGCTTACCGAAGCTACTACGGCTACGACCAGCCGACACGCTCGAAGCTCTCAATGCGGCGTGGGCGCAACCGCGCGCAAAGTGCTTCCGAGGCAGCTCCTGCGCAAGATTCGGATTCTGACGAAGACGACTTCCGCTCAAGACGAATTCGCTCGCAGATGGACCAATTCAACCAACAGCTGGCTGATGTCGATGCAAAGAAACGCGAGAACGACCGCAAGTCCCTGCTTGCTGCAGCACAGCGCAAGGTACAAGCTCAAATGCAGGGCATGGATAAGCAGATCTATGATAAGACTGGCAAGATGTCATCCGCAATGGTAGATGATTGGGATGAGAAGGCGCGGCAGCGAGCCCTAGCCAACTCCGAAACCCGTATGGAAAATCACGGAAGAGTACACATTGGTAACGGTAAATGGATGGACCAAGGAGACATTGATGCTATTGCCCAAGCGAGGATTCAGCCTACATTGGACGAGATCACCGAGAAGACGGATAAGCGCCGTGCCGAGGACGAGAGACGACGTGCTGAGGAGGAAGAGCGCCGACTTGACCAGGAGCAAGAGAAGCGCCGCATCCGAACGGAGAAAGAGCGTGCCGCCGAGATCAAGGCAGAGGAGAAGCAAGGCAGGGGTACGTGTTCATCATCGCAAAGTTCTCACAATACTAACTCTTGACAGACGAAGAGAAGAGGGCTGCCAAAGCGCGGGCTGCCGAAGAGAAACTCGCAGCGAAACAGGCCAAGGAAGCTGAGAAGACCAAGACTTCAGGAGAACAACGCAAATCAAAAGAGATCACCACGGCTGAACCTGCAGTTGTGGCCAATGAAACTCCACGCGATAACGAGGATCTGTACGAAGAGGCAGAGCTCACAGAAGCTCACCCCATACCAGAGCACGATTCGGCCGATCCAACCTCGCCAACCTCCCAAGGATCCTCCAAGGGTTTCAAGTCACTCTTGAGCAAACTGAAGAGGCGTTCCAAGCATGCTCCTGCGGCAGAGACCGAAGGTACTACCAAAGATCAAGAGCCTGGCTTCATTGGCGGCGCGACCCTGCGGAACTCCGTCTCGCAACCGCAGTCTCAATCTCACTCTTCAAAGAGCGCTATCGAACCGGCTCGTGAATCGATAGACAGCCGCATATCTGGTGAGGCCGATCGCCCAAAGGACTTGAGTCATGTTGAGCCTTCGTATGTTCCTCACGTGGGTGTAGTCAAGGAAGAACGCTATTCAGACGTCTCATCTCTGTCTGGCGATGAGGATGAATTCAGCTTGGCACGTGGGAGGTCTGCAGAACGTGTTGTAAGCGGGGCCACAGCGACATCTGCTGGCGAGAGCTTCGAGGAAGCGCGCGACCATTTCGATGAAGCCCTGGCACCGCCCCCAGCATTTGGCTCTGATGCAGAGAAGGCCAGGAAGGGAAGTCCAAATCGGGAGTCAAAGTTCCAAGAAGTGGGATTGTAGGCGTCGTGACAGATGATCAGACAAGGAAATAAGTTTCGTATTTGCCATGTTTGACTTGAAGGTTGTAATAGTTGCCATGTTTGGGATTACGTTCAGTACGAGTAGTCTGCGATGGTATAGGAAGCACAAGCATGGCCTTGATGTATAATGTAATGTCTTACTTTGTATGAGATCGTTCTGAAGTTCTTGGGGTCATCTTAAAAGTTGTCCAGAAATAGCAATGTGGAATTCACGTTCTGCTTTCTTGTCGCGCGGAGACGCGCCGGGGAACTACGGGTTCCCGCGTCACCTAGCCTTACGACCTGATATTACGAATATGCAAGGTAACGAAGTGCAAGCCAATTTCAAGGCCTATGGACAAGATACAATCTTCTCTTCTTTGCAACGCGGTGAAGGCATCGAGAACGTCGGTGTGGAAAGTGAGCGTAGTCGGGATTGGTCGCTGCAGCAAACGTCATTGGGTAAAGCTGCGACAATTGGGTTTTACCTAATCGGGAGCTTTGCCAAGCATAGGGCGAACCAGCGTATGTGGAAACAACACCAGGAGCTCCTTTCTCGAACAGCATCACCCTCCACGACCCCGACCCCGCCTTATACGACCGTCTCTCATTTCCTATCACGCGCTTCTGGAGTTGTGCACCTGGGTCTACTTCTTCCTTTTCTTCCGATACCCGATTCTTGCGCGCTTTCTCACCCCGGTGAGCTTGGAGCTGGACTGTCGCAAACATGGCCCAGCGACAGGTGCCATTGCACGTCACTCAGCCGACGCTGGTATGTGCCGCATCAGACCCTTGCATGCCATAGTGCTTGAAGCTAACAATTGACAGCTTACGAACCTCAACATTCTCGTACGTTGGTCCCAGGCCTCGCTTTCCGCGAACAAGGCAACCAAGGACCTCAGCTAACACATAGTCCAGCCGGCATCGATATCATGGCAAAACTGCGTACGTAATCCCACAAGGTGTATGCACACGACCAAGTTGTGCTAACAGCCATCGTAGACACTCGAGTCCGACAAGTACGTTTGCGTGCGCCAGGTCAACAACGAAGCCAACGCGCCCGCCGAGACCGTCATCATCGACCTCAAGAACACCAACAATGTCATCCGGAGACCGATTCGCGCCGACAGCGCCATCATGCACTTGACTGAGCCCATCATCGCTCTCAAGGCACAAGGCCGGACACTGCAGCTGTTCAACCTCGAGACCAAAGAGCGTCTGCAGACCTACAGCCATCAGGAGGACATCCAATTTTGGAGGTGGATCAGCCAGACGACACTTGCGCTAGTCAGCACAAAGGCCGTATACCACTGGGATGTGCTTGATTCGAAGAACGCTGTTGCGCCGCGTAAGATCTTCGATCGCCAAGAACAGCTCGAGGTATGTGAACTGGGCCATTCAGCGCCAATCGTATCTAACCCGCTGTGTAGAACAACCAGATCATCAACTACGTTACCAACGATGACGAGAGCTGGTCTTGCTTGGTCGGTATCACATCGAACCCCGCCGGTGGCATTCGTGGAAACATGCAGCTCTTCTCCAAGGCGAGGAACGTTAGCCAGCCCCTCGAGGGTCACGCTGCTACCTTTGGCACACTCCGTCTCGATGGAGCCTCAACCGACACAAAGATCTTCGCCTTCGCTGTGAAATCTTCATCTGGAGAAGCTAAGATCAACATCGTTGAGGTCGACCACAACGCCGCAAACCCAGCCTTCCCGAAGCGCCTCATTCCGATCCACTGGCCCGCCGAGGGTACTGGTGACTTCCCGCTCGGCATCCATATCGCGCAAAAGTACGGCATTTTAATCGTAATTACGAAGTTCGGTTTCATTCACCTCCACGACCTCGAGACCGGTACCGCTCTGTTCCTGAACCGGATATCTGAGGAGACAGTCTTCACAACGGCGCGAGATGACGAAGGCACTGGTGTAGTCGTCATCAACAAGCGCGGACAGGTTCTGCATACAACCATTCGGGAAGACACCCTGATTCCCTACATCATGGAGAACCCGGCGTGTGCTGAAATTGCGTACAAGCTTGCCTCAAAGGGCGGGCTTCCAGGCGCAGATCAGCTCTACTCCCAGCGATTCGAGACGCTCATGTCCCAGGGAAACTTCGCGGAAGCCGCAAAGGTCGCTGCCAACTCGCCCCGGGGCTTCCTCCGCACAATGAACACAATCAACAGGCTGCGCCAGGTTCCCAACCAACCTGGTCAGATCACTACTCTGCTACAATACTTTGGTCAATTACTCGACAAGGGTGGTTTGAACAAGGAGGAGACTTTGGAGTTGGCCCGACCGGTTTTCGCTCAGGGCCGCAAGCACCTCATCGAGAAGTGGCAGAAGGAGGGCAAGCTTCACTGCTCAGAGGAGCTCGGTGATCTCGCTAAACCCCACGATTTGAACCTCGCCCTGGCCATCTACAAGGAGGCGAACGTGTCCCAGAAGGTTGTCGCAGCACTCGCGGAACTTGGTCACTACGATCTCATCCTGCAGTACTGCAACGGTGTTGGCTACACACCCGATTACAACGTCTTGCTTCAGCACGTTGTTCGTATCAATGCCGAGAAGGGAGCAGAGTTCGCTTCTCAGCTAGCGAAGAACGAGGGTGGCCCACTGATCAGCATCGACCGCGTTGTCGACATCTTCCAGTCCCAGGGCATGATTCAGCAGGCAACCGCTTTCCTTCTGGATGTTCTCTCGAACGATCTACCTGAGGAGGGCCACATGCAGACCAAGCTCCTCGAGATGAACTTGCTCAACGCTCCCCAGGTCGCAGACGCTATCCTGGGCAATGAGATGTTCCACCACTACGACAAGATGCGCATCGCTCAGCTCTGCGAGAATGCTGGTCTGCTTACTCGTGCTCTGGAGCACAATGATGACCCAGCCGCGATCAAGCGTATCATTGTTCAGACCGACAAGCTTCCAGAAGAGTGGCTGATCAACTACTTCGGTCAACTCACAGTCGAGCTGTCGCTTGAGTGCTTGGACGCCATGCTTACTACCAACATCCGCCAAAACCTTCAAGCTGTCATCCGCATCGCCCAGAAGTATTCTGATCTGCTTGGCGCCACCAAGATCATCGATCTGCTAGAGAAGCACCGTACCGCGGAGGGTCTGTACTTCTTCTTGGGTTCTATTGTCAACGTCAGCGAAGATCCCGACGTTCACTTCAAGTACATCGAGGCTGCGACCACTATGGGCCAACTCAACGAAGTTGAGCGTATCTGCCGAGAGAGTCAGTTTTTGAACGGAGAAAAGGTCAAGAACTTCTTGAAGGAGGCCAACCTCACGGAGCAGCTACCTCTGATTATTGTCTGCGACCGCTTCAACTTCATCCACGATCTTGTACTGTACCTGTACAAGAAGCAGCAGTTCAAGTCTATCGAAGTCTACGTTCAGAGGGTCAACCCTGCCAGGACACCGGCTGTCGTTGGCGGTCTGCTCGATGTGGATTGCGATGAAAGCATAATCAAGGGCCTTCTGGCTTCAGTAACGCCATCGTCGATTCCAATCGATGAGTTGGTTGCTGAGGTTGAGTCACGAAACCGATTGAAGCTTCTTCTCCCATTCTTGGAGCAGACACTCGCAAGTGGCAACCAGCAGCAAGCTGTCTACAATGCCTTGGCCAAGATCTACATTGATTCCAACAACAACCCGGAGAAGTTTCTGAAGGAGAACGACCAATACGACACTCTCACCGTTGGCAAATACTGCGAGAAGCGTGACCCCAACTTGGCATTCATCGCCTACAGCAAGGGGCAGAATGACCTTGAGCTGATCCACATCACCAACGAGAACGCCATGTTCAAGGCCCAAGCACGTTACCTTCTTGAGCGAGCCGATTCCGAGGTTTGGGATTATGTCCTGAGTCCAAACAACATCCATCGCCGATCGCTCGTAGACCAAGTCACTTCCTCGGCTGTTCCTTCGTCCACCGATCCAGACAAGGTCTCTGTTGCTGTGAAGGCTTTCATCACTGGTGACATGCCTGCTGAGCTGATCGACCTGTTGGAGAAGATCATCTTGGAGCCAACTACATTCAGTGATAACCCGTCCCTTCAGAACTTGCTGATGCTCACTGCCTGCAAGTCCGATCGCGGTAGAGTTATGAACTACATCCAGCAGCTCGATCAGTACAGCCCTGAGGACATTGCCCAACAATGTATCGAGGTCGGCATGTACGACGAGGCCTTCGAGATTTTCAAGAAGCACGAGAACCACGTCGAGGCTGCCAACGTCCTCATTGAGCACATTGTTTCAATTGATCGAGCATATGAATATGCAGACAGGGTTGACACGCCTGAAGTGTGGAGCAGGGTCGCCAAGGCGCAGCTGGACGGTCTTCGTGTCACGGACTCAATCGAGTCTTACATCCGTGCCGGAGATGCATCCAACTACCTGGAAGTCATTGAGATTGCTACCCACGCTGGTAAGGACGAAGACTTGATCAAATTCCTGAGAATGGCTCGCAAGACTCTTCGTGAGGTACCCGTCGACACCGCCTTGGCTTTCTGCTTCGCTCGTACCAACCAACTACCCGAGCTCGAGGACTTCCTCCGCGGTACCAACGTTGCAGATGTTGAAGCGTCAGGTGACAAGGCTTACGAAGAGGGTTACCACGAGGCGGCAAAGATCTTCTACACCAGTATCTCTAACTGGGCGAAACTTGCCACCACCCTTGTACACCTGGAAGACTACCAAGCTGCCGTGGAGTGCGCCAGGAAGGCCAATTCTGTCAAGGTCTGGAAGCAAGTCAACGAGGCTTGCGTCGCCAAGAAGGAATTCCGTCTCGCCCAGATTTGCGGTCTTAACCTGATCGTCCACGCCGAAGAGCTCACCGATCTCGTTAAGCAGTACGAGCGCAATGGCTACTTCGACGAGCTGATTAGCCTGCTCGAGGCTGGTCTTGGATTAGAACGCGGTAAGTAAACCCCTCTGACAACTACCGTCCCACGTCAATCAAGAAAAAAACCGAACGGGTCTGCAGCCTACATCAACATGAAAACCTACAAGATAGGTGACCTGGCGTCGATGTAGGCTCTAGGCCTGTTCAGTTTTTTTCTGGTATGAGGTGGTCCCGTTAAAAAGTTCAACCCTTCAACAATCATAACCCATGACAACTACACTATGTACAAGATGCTAACTCAGTCAATCTAGCCCACATGGGCTTGTTCACAGCCCTTGGTGAGGCTCTAGCCAAGTACCACCCTGAGCGTGTCATGGAGCACCTCCGTCTTTTCTGGTCAAGGTCGGTTTTCGAGTAAATTTCGCTTGTGTGCTTCCGACTGACAACCCATAGGATCAACATTCCAAAGATGATCCGTGCAACAGAAGAGGCCCATCTATGGTTAGTAGCAAGCTCTCATAACATTCATACCACTCGGTTCTAATATTTTCCAGGCCGGAACTCATCTTCCTCTACGTCCACTACGATGAGTGGGACAACGCCGCCCTTGCCATGATGGAGCGTGCCGCAGATGCCTGGGAGCACCAAGCATTCAAGGACACCATCACCAAGGCTACCAACGTTGAGATCTACTACCGGGCTTTGGGCTTCTACCTTGAGGAGCAGCCAACTCTCCTGACGGATCTCCTGCAGGCGCTTACTCCCCGAATTGACGTCAACCGTGTTGTCCGCATGTTCGTCAAGTCTGACAACATTCCTCTGATCAAGCCCTTCCTCCTCAACGTCCAGTCGCAGAACAAGCGCGAGGTCAACAACGCCCTCAACGATCTCCTGATCGAAGAGGAGGACTACAAGACACTCCGCGACTCGGTCAACAACTACGACAACTACGACCCTGTTGACCTTGCCCAGCGCCTTGAGAAGCACGACCTGGTGTTCTTCCGTCAAATCGCTGCCGACATCTACCGCAAGAACAAGCGATGGGAGAAGTCCATCACTCTCAGCAAGCAGGACAAGTTGTTCAAGGATGCCATTGAGACCTCTGCCATGTCAGGCAAGGCTGATGTCGTTGAGGATCTGCTCCGCTACGTAAGTTGGCCTCTGTATTCACCAAGTACCACACTAATCCGCAATACAGTTCGTCGATATTGGCAGCCGCGAGTGCTACGTTGGTATGCTCTATGCTTGCTACGACCTCCTCCGCCCTGACATCATTCTCGAGATGTCATGGCGCAACGGTCTGCACGACTTCACCATGGTATGTAAATACACTTCCGTGTGTGCTTTGCAAATCACTAACGTTTCATCAGCCATACATGATCAACCTCATCTCCCAACAGACGGCCGCTCTCGAGATGCTCAAGAAGGACAACGAGGAGCGCAAGACCCGCGAGGTGTCGCAACAGAAGAAGGAGGACGACACTCCGATCCTGGGCTCGCGTCTCATGCTCACTCAAGGTCCGATGACCTCGGCCCCGTCTCCAGGTCCCTATGGACAGCCCAACGGCATTGCCCCGCAGCCAACTGGAGGCTTCCGTCCCTTTTAGACGCTGTCCAAATGGAGACGAGCTTGCTATCCCGCATATGAAGGTAGTCAAGGGTTCTCTTCACACTACATATTGATGATTGGTGGAGCATGCAAAAGCGAACGGAGGGTTCATAGGTTTTGGGCAGTTTGCGGCAATGTACTCTACAGGCGTTCAAGGTGGCCTCTTAGTCTGGATGCTTCACATATAGAACATCTTCAGGCTTCTGTACTCTAGTTAATCACTTCATTTGCGCTGATATCTCGTGTTCACTGTGGACGTTCGCTTGTTGTGATCCCAATGGTGCTGCAGCCTGGAATTGGACATGCGTCACGAAGGTACTCACACCTGATAAATCGTTAGTATGTCAATATGATGACTGACGATCTTAACAGCACGTATCCGTTTCCGTTTTCGCAATACTAGCGGAATGTCATTACTATTGTGACCATCACGCAGAAATGAAAGTCCTGGGCAGTGACGACTTGCAGGAATTAGGACATGCCCGGCTCCTACATGCATTTATTGCGTACTGCACGAGATGTTCAAACGTAGTCTGGAGGTAGTCACTACTGACAGGACCTGCGCAGGCATGGATTCGGCCAGTCGTTACGAATACAAAGCTTGTTTCTGGTTGAGCATATCCACGCTGCGCAGGGCGAGTACCTCAACAGGCCTTTGCATAATGATGTTGGTGGTTGAGTATCACATATCCTTAGGCCTTGACTCTGCATGCTACCACGCTAACCTAGGAAAAAATTGAACACCCTAGAGCCTACGTTGATTTCAGGTTACCTACTTTGCAAGTTTTTGTTGTAATGTAGTCTGCAAACATGCTCGGTGTTTTTCTTGTACGAGCTGCTACCGTGGTTGAGAACGAAGAGATCCACTTGAGACGAACCTGGCAGACCCCCGTTACCAAATGTCCAATTCCCAAAGTACGCAACCAGAGTTTGCACTACCTACACGTTTTTCGTCACATGTCGATGGCGAGCCTTCCAAGGTTGGCTTTAGTTGTTCTCAACCTTGGTACTTAGCGAATGCTTTATGTCCTTTGAATAGCATAATCGCTATGACGAGCTGAGACACAATGCGATGCAGTGATAGACGAAATGTCGATGTACCGTTGATCGCACCTTGGTAAGCACAGCAGATACCCCGAGGACAGGTTGTGGTGACCCAAGAAAAGGTTTCTGTGTATGCTCACGGATAAATTAGCTCAACCGTTCGGGCGTCAATGTGCCAAGTAGCGAGTGTTTGAAGCTCCGTATCGCAGGTGCATGATCTTTGCCAAGCAATCTTGGAAGACTAGTACACGAGTAATGTTTCCAGATGCAGCCACTGAATGCCTCAAACGACCCCATCGTAAGCTAACGTCACCGGTTTCGAAGAGTCGCTCATAGCCAAGTCAAGTCTAGATCTACGTAACCATCTGTCATGGTGAGAGGCGGAACCGCATGGGCGTGATGCGCAGCCGGTAATAGCTCAGACCCATGTTCCGAATACTCCTCGCAGCCATGCAGGTACGCGGCCACGAAGCGAGGCAAAGGTCGGAAAAGTATACCGTGAACGAGGTTAAATAGCGAGGTTGCCCTCGACGGCCATAAGGAGCTCGGTAGAGGAGCCTACGCCGAAGGAAAGCGCTGGATAAGCACGACATTTTTCCGCGATGCCGAGCTTTCTCCGATGCGGTAGACACTGCTCTGACAGCTGGGATGGAGATGGGATGGGCTCGCGTCTGGGTTGCCAGAGGGGTCAGAGTGGGTAGCGGTCAAGGTTTCATTGAGCGTCGACGACACCGGACGAGGTGCGTGTGGCTTTGGCTAGGCGCCCCACGTGCTTAGTGGGCGTGGGATATGTAGAGCAAAAAGGTTTTATACATGTTTAAGATTCTGGTACGCGGTGGGGCAGGGCCTGTGACGACGGTGACAATTTCAATCGTGTCGCACACGGGGTGGTTCCGTCGGCGAACCTTGTCAGTGCCCCTCCATTATCTCCCCGCGCGAGGGAGCTCTGGCCAGGTGGTGGCATGCAGCTATCCATGGTTAGCTTGGTTGCTTTTCAGGTGGCCGACGGGGTCTCTGCAGCGTGTTTCCATCTGGCTTGGCTGTGTGGATCTGTTTTGGGATTAAACTCGCGCTCTGCACATGGTTGAGCGAGTGAGTCGTAGCAAGTAGCAGACCCTGGATATCCGATAGTCGGTACCATAATAAATTGGCGCTGTATCCTACTTCTTCTGCGCCTTTCAGACCTCCCCCTCTCCTCCTCTCTCTCACTACCTCTACCCCCTCTCTTACCCCAATACACACAGCCGTCATCCAGCATGACGACGCTTGCAGTTGACCAGAACGCCTCGTCGGCCATTGACGAGAACGACTTCGACGAGGACCATGGCGAGCACCACCCCCACAGGAACTCGGTCCACCACAAGCTGCGTGCGAGCAGCTCCATCATGCAGCTGAAGAAGCTGCTGGGTACGTTGGCCGAGCACAATGGCTCACTCACTTCTAGCTCTTCGGCGCTCTAACAGCTCTGCCAGTTGCCAACCGAGGAGAAATCCCCATCCGTATCTTCCGAACAGCGCACGAGCTGTCGCTGCACACCGTGGCCGTCTACAGCCATGAGGACCGCCTCAGCATGCACAGGCAAAAGGCCGACGAGGCGTACGAGATTGGCGCCCGCGGCCAGTACACGCCTGTCGGTGCTTACCTGGCGGGCGATGAGATCATCAAGATCGCGGTCGAGCACAACGTGAACATGATTCACCCGGGCTACGGCTTCTTATCGGAGAATGCAGAGTTCGCGCGCAACGTCGAGAAGGCTGGCCTCATTGTGAGTTTTACCGCTTTGTTTACGCTATGACGGAGCTGCGTGGAGGGGTCGCCGCTGCCTATCAGCCGCTGCTGAGCCTATCGCTCCCGCGCGAGATGAGGCATTGGCGGGGCCGATCCCCAAGCAGCCCGGCGCCGATCACCGCAGCGCCCATGGCCTTTTTTTCCTACCCATGCAATATGCGACTCATGCTTACTTCTGCTTTTAGTTCGTGGGCCCCTCTCCCGACACCATCGACGCGCTCGGCGACAAGGTCTCGGCGCGAAAACTCGCCGTCAAGTGCAACGTCCCCGTTGTGCCAGGAACCCCGGGACCCGTCGAGAAGTTTGAGGATGTCAAGGCCTTTACCGACGAGTATGGCTTTCCCATCATCATCAAGGCCGCTTTCGGCGGTGGTGGCCGTGGTATGCGTGTAGTACGCGAGCAAGAGACGCTCAAGGACTCGTTCGAGCGCGCCACTTCAGAGGCCAAGTCGGCCTTCGGTAACGGAACCGTCTTCGTCGAGCGCTTCCTCGACAAGCCCAAGCACATTGAAGTCCAGCTCCTCGGTGACAACCAGGGCAACGTCGTCCATCTCTACGAGCGTGACTGCAGTGTCCAGCGTCGTCACCAGAAGGTCGTGGAGATTGCCCCCGCCAAGGACCTCCCAGTTGAGACTCGTGATGCTATCCTTGCCGACGCTGTCAGGCTCGCTCAGAGCGTCAAGTACAGGAACGCCGGAACTGCAGAGTTCTTGGTTGACCAGCAAAACCGGTATGTCATATATCTCATTCCACCACACTACCCTACACTCCACCACCTCGTAGAAGAAGAAAACGGAACACTTTGGAGCCTACATCGACGTCAGGTTACTCCCTTTACAAGGTTTCATCTCGATGTAGTCTCCGGGGTGTTGATGAAGAACTTCGCTTCCATTCTACCTCAATCCATTCCACCTTCACCTACTCCACTTCTACATGACTACTATACTTATGATGGATTTCGCTAACTCTCTATCTAGATACTACTTTATAGGCGAGTTCAAACGACGTGTATGCATAGAATAAGTTTACTAATATCTCTATAGAAATCAACCCCCGTATCCAGGTCGAGCACACTATCACCGAGGAGGTCACCGGTATCGACATTGTTGCGGCACAGATCCAGATCGCAGCAGGCGCATCTCTCGAGCAGCTTGGCCTGACCCAAGACCACATCTCCACACGAGGCTTTGCCTTCCAATGCCGAATCACCACAGAGGACCCCGCTCAGAGCTTCGCGCCTGACACCGGAAAGATCGAGGTCTACCGCTCTGCCGGTGGTAACGGAGTCCGTCTCGACGGTGGTAACGGTTTCGCCGGAGCCATCATCACCCCTCACTACGACTCTATGTTGGTCAAGTGCTCTTGCCGCGGTTCCACATACGAGATCGTCCGCCGAAAGATGCTGCGTGCTCTAGTTGAGTTCCGTATCCGTGGTGTCAAGACCAACATTCCCTTCTTGATCAAGCTCCTCACACATCCTACCTTCGTCGACGGACAATGCTGGACAACCTTCATTGACGATACTCCCGCTCTCTTCGACTTGATCGGCTCCCAGAACCGTGCCCAGAAGCTCCTCGCATATCTCGGTGACCTCGCTGTCAACGGCAGTCAGATCAAGGGCCAGATCGGTGAGCCCAAGTTCAAGGGCGTCATCCCCATTCCGGCCATCCACGACAACAACGGCAAGAAGGTCGACACCTCCGCGCCTTGCACCGAGGGATGGAGGAACATCATTCTCAAGGACGGTCCCGAGGGATTCGCCAAGGCTGTTCGCGCCAACAAGGGTTGCTTGATCATGGACACCACATGGCGTGACGCCCATCAGTCGCTTCTCGCGACCCGTGTCCGAACTGTTGACTTGCTCAACATCGCCAAGGAGACCAGCCATGCCTTCTCCAACGCATGGGCTCTCGAGTGCTGGGGTGGTGCTACTTTCGATGTCGCCATGCGTTTCCTCTACGAAGACCCCTGGGAGCGTCTTAGGAAGATGCGCAAGCTCGTACCCAACATTCCATTCCAGATGCTCCTCCGCGGTGCCAACGGTGTTGCGTACTCCTCGTTGCCCGACAACGCGATCTTCCACTTCTGTGAGCAGGCCAAGAAGAACGGTGTCGATATCTTCCGTGTCTTCGATGCGCTGAACGACGTTGAGCAGCTTGAGGTTGGTGTCAAGGCGGTCCTCAAGGCTGGTGGTGTCGCTGAGGGTACCGTGTGCTACAGTGGTGACATGCTCAACCCCAAGAAGAAGTACAACCTGGAGTACTACTTGGATGTTGTCGACAAGATCGTCAAGATGGGAGCACACATCCTCGGTATCAAGGACATGGCTGGTGTACTCAAGCCCCGTGCTGCCCGTCTCTTGATCGGTACCATTCGCGAGAAGTACCCTGATCTCCCTATCCACGTGCACACTCACGACTCTGCCGGAACTGGTGTCGCGTCTATGGTTGCCTGCGCTGAGGCTGGTGCGGACGCTGTTGATGCCGCTATCGACAGCATGTCCGGTATGACTTCTCAGCCTAGCATGGGTGCCATCCTCTCATCTCTCGAGGGCACCGACTTCGACGCTGGTCTGGACGCACACATGATCCGTAACTTGGACGCATACTGGGCCCAGCTTCGTCTCCTCTACTCACCCTTCGAGGCCGGTCTTACCGGACCCGACCCCGAAGTCTACGAGCACGAGATCCCCGGAGGTCAGCTTACCAACTTGATTTTCCAGGCATCGCAGCAAGGTCTTGGTGAGCAATGGGCGCAGACCAAGAAGGCGTACGAGCAGGCCAACGACTTGCTCGGCGACATCGTCAAGGTCACCCCCACTTCCAAGGTCGTTGGTGACTTGGCTCAATTCATGGTCTCTAACAAGCTGTCCTACGACGACGTCCTAGCCAAGGCTGACCAACTCGACTTCCCATCCTCTGTCCTGGAGTTCTTCGAGGGGCTCATGGGTCAGCCATACGGCGGTTTCCCCGAGCCCCTCCGCTCACAAGCTCTCCGTGAGCGAAGGAAGATGGACAAGCGCCCTGGTCTCTACCTTGAGCCCGTCGATATTCCCAAGATCAAGGCAGACCTCAAGGCCAAGTGGGGTGATGCGACAGAGTGTGATGTTGCATCATACATCATGTACCCCAAGGTCTTCGAGGACTACAAGAAGTGGACCACCAAGTACGGAGATCTCTCCGTTCTGCCCACTCGTTACTTCTTGTCGCGCCCTGAGATCGGCGAGGAGTTCCACGTCGAACTTGAGAAGGGTAAGGTCCTCATTCTCAAGCTCCTCGCCATCGGTCCTCTATCCGAGCAGACCGGTCTGCGTGAAGTCTTCTACGAGATGAACGGTGAGACCCGTACCGTCACCGTCGAGGACCAACACGCGGCTATCGAGAACGTTTCGCGACCCAAGGCCGACCCCACAGACAGCAGCCAAGTCGGATCACCCATGTCTGGTGTCTTGGTTGAGGTCCGTGTCCACGATGGTAGCGAGGTCAAGAAGGGTGACCCAGTTGCTATTCTCAGCGCCATGAAGATGGAGATGGTCATCTCCGCACCACACTCTGGAAAGGTCAGTGGCCTGTCAGTACGTGAGGGTGACTCGGTCGACTCTGGCGACTTGGTCTGCAAGCTCGTCAAGTGAGGATTTCGCTTGGATAGTTTGCTTTGTTTATGAGAGTTATGAAATCCAAGAATGGACATGATTAGATAGTAACGAACGAATTACGGCGCTGGGATGCCATTTCAATTTCAAGAATGTGGATCTGTTCCTTCTGACCGTGCCTGTGAACATTGAACTACACGACTTCTAAAGCTTTGCGTAACTTTCACATAAATATTGATCGTGCATGAATTCTACAGAAAATGCTCTTACTCTTGTCCAACATCTTCAATTATCAGTCTGCCCAGAAACACACGTTGCGTTACAAGTTGATATACATTTAGATAATACTAGGCCTAAGAGGTATTCAATGGGTTTTGTACCAGTAGATCTACAAAACATGCCATAGCGTAGCGTCTACCTCATGTCATAACGGGGTCAAGACAGGCCTCTTAACACCGTAATTATTACTACATTGCTGCAGAAGGAGGCTAAAAAATAAACCTATACTCGCTTTAAAGTATACATGGGACGAACATATACAGCATCGCAGGTGTATTGAGCTTCGGTAGTTGTTACACCGAAACAAAGCTACCACGACCCAACCCCAGACTCCAAGAAATGCAGCATAGCTAGCCTAGTCTAAACGGAAGGCCCTACCCGTATGCAGGTTCCCTTGAACCGAGCTCCAAACGCCCAAACGCCATGTCAGATCCAAGGGATCCACTCGATCGAACCACTTGATCGGGAGAAGCCGGAACGCGGCCACACCTCCTACAAGCTACAAGGAAGACACTGACCAGGCCTGTAGCCTACACTAGGACAAAAACAAGCAAACGAGAAGATCTAGCGTCAATGTAGACTCCAGGATGTTTAGGTTTTCCCCTTGGATAGAATGATCTACCCCATGGAGCCAAAGTCAAGCTTCCGAGCTACCTTGTCCGCGCGACCATTGGTAGGCATTTCTCCGCCTCTCCGCTTGAGATCTTCTCCCATAGCTTTTGCCCCACCGCCTTCTTTGGGTAAGTTTTCTTTCTTCGTGGGCCGGGGTGCGTTGGTCCACCACTTGTCCTCTAGCGCCTTGCGAGCCGTGTACCTCTTTGCCGGGTCCAGGGTCAATAAACCCTTGATGAAATCACAGCCGTCGTCTCCCAGGGCAGGGAACTGTTGTTTCCACCACACACGAGGACGTGTTTGTCTGAACGCTGTAGAACCCTGTGGACCGGTTTGCTTCTCAGGCGCAACGTAGTATGGGAGAGAAGACACGCCTGGCCAGGTTTCCTCGGTGGGCGTTCCGAACTTCTCGCAGATTGTGGCAACTTGTTGGATGTCGGTGTCGGAGTAGAGGAACCAGTTGCGGATACATAGTTCTGCCATTAGGACTCCGATACTCCACATGTCAGCCGTGCCACCGTAGTGCGAGCAGCCATATAGCAATTCCAGCGGACGGTACATGCGGGTAATGACCATGGTAGTCATTTTCGTTCCTGGATCTGCGAAACTCCGCGCAAGACCGAAATCGGCAAGCTTGACCGTTCCGTCAGCGGCGATCAGGGCGTTACTGCCCTTGATATCGCGATGCAGGACGAAGTTCTCGTGGCAGAACCAGATTCCCTGACACAACATGTTCATCCAAGACTTGATGTCCGCCTTTGTGTATGTGATTTCCTTGTTTTTCCATAGCGCCTCCAGGTCTCCCAGGGGCAGATGTTCGAGTACGAAGGACAGGTTTTGGTCCTTGCTGGAGAAGACATCGTGTAGTTTGATTACGTTGGGATGGTCGATCTCGAAGAGGAATTGCATTTCGCGGAGGGCGTCTGGGGCGATTCCGTTGGGGTACTCGGCGTTGAGTTTGATCTTCTTGATGGCGACGAGCTTCTTGGGGTTGTTGACGTAGTGGGCTTGAAAGACCACAGCATAGGTACCTTCTCCTAGTTTCTGGCCCATGACGAATTGGCTGCGCACCCGGTCGTTCATCTGCTCGGCGAGATCCATGCCTCTGTCTTCTGCTGGGGCTGTGGATGGTACAGCTGGTGACTTGGTGGGCTTGGTCGTGTGGCTTGGGAGCGCGAGGGTTCTAGCCTTGGCCCCATCTTGAAAGGCTGCGCCGGGTGGGTTCGGCCGTGGGCTTAGAACAGCTGGTGATGCCATGGTGGAGTCGTGGGTGTAGCGGCGTGATTGGGGTGTTGCGACGAGGATGGATGATGGATGATGGAAGATGGCGATTGCTGGCGTTAGTGGATACTCCACAGCTCTCGTGAGGTAAGCGACCCAAAGTCCATACCGCAGTCCTCCTCTTTCAGACGGTGAAGGTGGTGGGCGCGTGGTTCGCGACTGCCGTTCGCGTTCCAGGGACCGCGGCGGCGACGATGCACGTCCCCGAACATTTTGGCTTGGCCGCGCTTTTCTGCGGGGAGCTTGCCCTCACCACCGACGCCCAGCAGTCGCATTCCACATATCATGGCTACTTCGGCGCGAGGACCGCCAGGCACTGTCGCCGTCTCCAAAGAGGGAATTCCGAATCGCACGTGAGTTGGTCTACATCCCAGTGCACGGCGTATATGCTGACATCAAACAGATTATACGTGCGCAACCTCCCCGACAAGCTACAAAAGGAAGACCTGAAGCGGAACTTGTACATGCTGTTCGCGACATATGGCGTCATTCTCGATGTTGTCGCGCTCAAGACCATGAAGATGCGAGGCCAGGCGCACGTTGTCTTCCGCGACGTCGATTCCTCAACACAGGCTATGCGCGCTCTACAGGGCTTCACTTTCTTTGGCAAAGACATGGTACGTCTCTTCCTGGTTCTACGAACCACGAAACAATGCTTACACTAGGCAGCAAATCGCATACGCAAAGACAAAGTCCGATACAGTAGCCAAGCTAGACGGCACCTACAAGATGCCCGAGCCGGAGCGCGAAGACGAGCCCGAACAAGCGTCTGCACAGCCCGCAGGCTTCGGCACCGCACCCGAGAAAGCAGTTCCGGTCAATGCACAAGACGCCGCCAAGGGTCAGAAGAGAGGGCGCGACGAAGAAGAGGAGGATGAGAACTCGGACGCGGAAATGGAGATGGATGTCAGCGACGACTCGGACTAGACGGTCAAGACTGTGTATGGAAGGATATGATACCCACGAGCAATGAATAGAATCAAAAGGGCACTTTAGAAGACGCGTCTATGTGTATTATTGGAAAGCGTGTATGGGGAGACATCATAGTTGTTCTTGGGGTGGTGCTGACTTGATACAGACCCGATTTCAGCTTCTCTCCGACGATCGACTAGTGTACGCCATTATCGTCGTGCGCTCAACTACATCGCTATGTTTGGTATAGCCAGATGACTTTCGCAGAATTCCTAAGTAATTAGAATTGAATGATAGGGCACCTAGGACCTCTTCGCTGAAGGTCTTACCACGCATTGAAAGACTATAGAAGAGCTAGACGGTGTTGAATAACCGATCACCTAGCATACCAGCCTCTGAAGTCCCACTGACAACCTCCTCGCCCCCTCATGGCTCAACTCTTATACGAATACACCTAAGCATGTTTGCTCATGCAAGCCTCGAGCAGACCCAGCAGCTCAGACTTCCGCTTTCCCCCTATCCAGCTGCCGTGGATACAATTGTTAACAATTATCCTCCATTCCTCCATACTCAAGTTGAAAGCCTCTTGCACCGCGCAATAGTTGTTTAGAATATATCCACCAAAGTAAGCTGGGTCGTCGCTGTTGATACTGAACTTGACCCCCGCGTCGAGGAACGTCCTGATGGGTACTTGGCCGACATTTTCCACAGCTTGCAGGCAAACGTTGCTCAGCGGACAAACGGTCAGGAGTATCTCCTCTTTTACTACCCGACGAAGTAGTTCAGCATCTTCGGTAAGACGGATACCGTGATCGATGCGCTCAGCGTGCAGTGCGTCGAGTGCACCGCTGATGTACGTCGGATCTCCTTCTTCACCCGCATGCGCTGTCCTCATCAACCCCCTCTTCTCACCCTCGCGATACATATCGACGAAGAGCTCCGGGCGGAACCCAACTTCCGAGGAATCCAATCCAAGACCAGCAATAGCGCGCTCCTGACCGTCTCCGCTCTCGAGATCAAAGTGCCCACCCTTGACAGCCGCTGCCATAGTCTCCGCAGCTGAACTGACAGGCATGTGCCTCAGGAAACACATGATGAGACAACTCGTTATCCTCAGCTCTTTCTCCGCCCGTTTCCTTGCCGCATTGAAACCACGTACTACGACGTCAAAATCGATGCCTCGCTCCGTGTGGCTCTGTGGATCAAAGAAAACTTCTGCATGGCGAACACCGTCTCTAGCTGCTGTTGTGAAGTACTCCCAAGCTAGCATCTCAAAGTCCTCTTCATGCACTACGACTGCGATGCCGCGGTAGTAGTACGCCAGAAAATCGTCTAGGTTCGTGAAATGCGAGTACCGTTCTGTAAGTGTTGCGGGCGACGTGTAAGCGACATCTTCAGATGGAGATGGCAGGGTGATGTTGTTCTTGGAGGCCAGAGTGAAGAGAAGGCTTGGGCTGAGGCAGCCTTCGAGGTGGAGGTGATGTTCGCATTTTGGGAGGTCCGCGAGGAAGTCGTGGGTGGCTGATTTGCACATTGTGATTTGTTTGTATAGGAAACTTTAGGAAATGAGTTTGTTGGATTAAATGTTCGAACAAATTCGGTTTCTGGCGTTTTTGAAAGATTCTGTTTTCTAAGATTAGTTCTATCGGAGGCGGACGGGCATTGTCGGTGTTCGCCGGTTCTTGCTGGGATGATGGAGAACATCCAGCTAGAGGGTGGATCCTAGATTGGACTTGCAAGGCAGATGCGCTCCATGCAAACACATTTTGGTGGAGCCTGGAAACCTCACCTGAAATAATTGTGCCGCATGAATATATTGTCCATCGCCTCCGAATGCTAGTCTAGGTTGTAACATCTTATTGAAGCTCGCGTTTTTGCCCAGTTACTCGCGGCTCGTACATGGTTTCCACAAACTCTTCTAGCAGACCCTCACTCTCTGCATCTTGTCGAGTAGAAGAACCCGTCCCACTTCTAGCATTGCTTATCGGTAATGTAGAGTCGCCTATCGTCCGTTCTCCATCACCGAATGTTTTCTTGAAAACGCTGTCATAGCTGATCCACATACCCGCAAAGACCATGGCACTGAGTTTCGCTAGCCACCAAGGCGACCTTCCCTTTTTATCCTGCAGCTTCCTCCCCATCGCAAAGATGAACGCGATGAATGGCATCCAGATACCCATAAAGATAGCCTTTCCCATTGCCTGCTTCTTGGTTGTGATGGTGTATGTGCGTATATCGTGTAGGTATTCCTGATACTCGTTTGGAAGATTACATTCGGCGGCGCCATCGGTTATGAGCTTGAGGTATCGTGCCGAGGGCTGCGCGTAGCTAGGGTCGGGGCGCTTCACGCGGTCGGTGGTTTGTACTCTGTTCTCGCTGTCGACAACGGGGGCGAAGAGCGTGTGCGCTTTGAAGGGCTTCGAATCGGGCGTGGTGGGGACTGTGTCGGAGGGCGGTAGCACGTAGCAGTCAACCAAGATGTCGTCGTAGGCGCTACCTCCACCTTCCGTCGCAATGATGTGCGCATAGTCAGACAGCGTCACCTCGTATACAACACCCACCAGGCCCTTGTGCCATCGGTCCTTGTGGTAGTCTTGCGCGTCCGGCACCCGCAGTGCTGTGTTGGCGAAGCAGGGCTCTTTGTAGGGGAAGCCAGGGAGATCGAAGGTCAACCTCAGCGAGGGAACAAGTACGTTGACTTGTGAAAGCGGACGGATACCGCGCACGCCTCGGAAGGTTTCATTGCACAAGTTCGAGCCATACGCCAGGTACAGCACCGTCTTCGCCTTCTCTTGGGTTGTCGCAGGCTGTTGCGACACGAGCTTCTCCGTGTCCAGCGGCGCGTCGGCGAGCGAGGCGTCTAGACGCGCCTGAGATGGTTGTGGTATGGCTTCAAAGACGGTCATGGTAGGATTTGCTGTGTGGATGATCCACAGGTAACGGCCGTCTTCGTGTCTTCATATACTGCGCGTAGTTTCGGGCCGTGCCGATTTCGCTGGATGTTTCGTCCGGACCCTGTCTACATCATCGATTCTTGGATTTCTCATCTAACGCCGAGGGCCCGAGCACGACCCGGGAGCCTACAGTAAGCTGCCAACCCTCACACCGCACCAACAAAAGCAACCCAGCTGACTACAACGGACTAATCATCTCTATACTGTCGAAACATATGGGGCTTTGCTTCATTCAGTCATGTCGTATCCCTCGTACGCCGTACTAGCGCTGATACCTGCTGTCGTGTGGCTACTGTATCTCCAAGTAAGCCAATGGCGCTTCAAGCGATTCGCGCACATTCCCAGTAAGCTGTCATCGAGTTTTCTCTTTGGACATCTCGGCCATATCGCGGCAGAATACAAAAACATAAGTAGTACCGTTCATCCAGGTAGGAACCACAGCCCTCTGCATGGTCACCACTAATAACAGCTAGACTATGTTTTTGAAAACATATGGAAGGCTCAAGGCAGCCCAGAATACATGTTCTTCGATACGAGGCCTGTACAGCTTCCACTTCTCCTCATTGCGTCCCATGCGATGGCGGAGCAGGTCTCCAGAGCCAGCAAGACGCAGCAGTACAGCGTTACCAAATCTCCGACTGTTCAAGGGGGCATGGGGGACCTGATCGGGAGGTATTCCCTGATCAGCGAGAATGGCGAATCCTGGAGAGGGCTTCGCAAGACCTTCAATCCAGGCTTCGCGCCGCAGCATTTGCTTTCGTTGCTCCCTGTTATGGTTGACAAAACGCAAACGTTCATGAAAAAGCTGGACGCATTGGCAACCTCCGGTGCCGCGGCCGAGATGGACGGCTATTGCACTGATGTCACATTTGATATCATCGGCGGCTTAGTTACTAACATTGATTGCAAGGCCCAGGGCGACAGCGAACATGTCCATCCCATCGTCCGAAACTTCCGTACGCTGAAGAATGTATATGCTGGGGACAACGGTCTTATGGCATCCTGGTTGAACCCAGTAATGCGCGCCAAGAAATACATCTACAGCCGACGACTGGACTCGGCTGTAAAGGCGTGTGTCGTAGAGAAGTTTGCAGACATCAAATCAGCGCATCATACAAAGGAGAAAAAAGACCGATCGGTACTCGCGCTAGCGCTGGAAGGCACTGATGAACTGACCCCCTATGTCCTGCAAAGTACTGCGGATCAAGTCAAATCGTTTCTTTTTGCAGGTCACGATACCACCTCCATTCTTCTACAGAGATTGTTCTACGCCCTCTCTTTACACCCGGATTGCCTTGCGAAGATCCGCGCGGAGCACGATGCCGTTTTCGGTGACGCAGAACCACACGATGTATTCCTCAAACGGCCAGATGAGACCATGAAAGCGCTTAAATACACCTCTGCATGCATCAAAGAGGCTTTGCGACTATGGCCTCCAGCAGCCTCCGCCAGAATGTCTCACAACAACTTCAAAGTACGCACTTCGGACGGAGAGGACGTGCTTGTCGACAATTGCGTCATATACATCTGCCATCATCTCATCCAACGAGACCCCAAAGTTTACGGAGAGACAGCAAATGAGTTCGTCCCAGAGCGCTGGGTCGGCGACTCGGATACAAGCAGCGCTTCTACTGAAGTCGACGGATCAAGTGCTGGCGAGAGCAAGATTCCCATCAGTGCGTGGAGACCTTTTGAGCGAGGACCCCGCAATTGCATTGGCCAGGAACTCGCCAACATGGAAGCCCGAGTCATTCTCGCATGTGTGATGAGACGATATGACTTTGTCAAGGTCGGGCTTGGAGAAGTTGAGATAGACGAAGCCGGTCAGCCTATCATGGACAAGATGGGCAAGTACAAAACAAAGTCCGAGTTGATCAACGTAAGCTACTTTGTCTACCATTTTCATGAGTACGAGACTAACTTGTGAATAGACAATGTCTATTACCTCACGGCCGATTGATAAGACCGTCATGCGTATAAAGTTTCGCCAATCTGGGAACTGATAAGCCATGGTCTTCCAAGTCGTTTCCTCGCAGCTTTGGTTCTGGAACATATGACATGTATTGAAGCTAACGGCCTCCTGATAGTGTACGAGTCTAGCTTTCTATACTGTAAATTTCGTCTTGTTTTCCTCTGCGCAATCTTCTGCGATTTTCAGTACCTCCTCTTCACCTAGTTCTTCAAATATATCGAATCCCCATCGCGACTGCACGTTGAATCGCTTGTGTCTCTCCAGACCGCTCAGCTCATCGAATGCATCTTTCGGTAGCTCTCTGACTTGCATGTTGCTCTTGATCCTGCTGGGTGTCACACTTTTGGGCAGCACCACAGTGCCGCGTTGAATGCCCCAACTCGCAAGCAGCTGGCCGCCATCCATGCCTAGTCTTTGCCCCACTATGCCCACAAGCTCGTCGTCGACTGTGCGTGGCTCTCCCGTCTGGTTGTTTCCGAGGGGTGAATAGGCCTCGATGAGAATACCTTTGCTCTTGCAGAAGTCGAACAAGGCAGGCTGTTGAAGGTATGGATGTGCTTCAATCTGGTTTACCGCCGGCACAACATCGGTCTTGGAAAGAAGATCATTCAGGCGATTGACGGTGAAGTTGGATACGCCAATAGCGCGCACCTTGCCAGTGTCGAGCAGCTTCTCCATGGCCTTGTAGGTTGTCGCAGGGTCGATGTCGGCAAGGTCAAAGACGCCACTGTCGCGCAGTGGGAACCACTTCCCCGTAGCACCGTTGAAGGCACTGTGTTCATGTTAGTACATCGTGCGTGCGGTGAGACAAGAGTTGAACATACACAGGCCAATGCATTAAGAACAAGTCCAGGTACTCGACACCAAGGTCCTGTAACGACTTATCGAGAGCTGCCTCTACATCTTCGGGTGCATGCTTGGTGTTCCAGAGCTTGCCAGTGAGGAAGATGTCGGAGCGAGGAACGCCGCTTCTCCTGATGCCATCACCCACTTCAGCTTCGTTGCGGTAGATCGCAGCGCAATCGATGTGACGATAACCTGCTTTGAGTGCTGTCTCGACGGCGCGCTCAACTTCTCCAGGCTTCGCTTGCCATGTGCCAAAGCCCACGGCCGGTATTTGCGCGCCTGTGTTGAGGGTGAAGTGTGTGGGGAGAGGCATGGTTGCTGTAGCGTGACGCGATACGGTAATGCCTAGGTGGGATCAGATGGACGGGCTTCAGGGCGGGTTCAGGGGTATGAAGTATGATGCAGAGATAGTGTGCGATGTCTCGACAGGACGCACTGCCATCTGGTCGATATATACATCCATAGTGAATCTTCCATGACTACCTAGGTACCGAAGGCGCGAGGCTGTCGGAACACTGTCGGAACCGGAGACGGAGAAGGCATCATCAAATGGCCCACACCTGGGCAAGAACAGGACCCTGTGGGATGCGCGGCCCTACATCCTGTGATGGTCTCCAATTCGTGCATTGGCTGGACTAAGGCATCCGGGTTCCGTCAAGTGCCTCGGGATTGAAATGGGGAGGTTGGCGAACGGAGCTAAATTATCGGCACGGATTCTCGGAAACGTGCCCGTCTCTTTCTCCCTCCGCCATGTCAAACACACCCAGCAACACGGCGGTACCACAGAAGCGGAGCCTTGATGTCGCGCCGGGCACCAACAATACCAGGCAACGATTGGTGAAAGTCACGAGAGCATGCGATGTATGCAAGGCGAGGAAGTCAAAGTGCTCCGGTGACCAGCCGTGTGCGAGCTGCATCCGCCGGGGTCTAACATGCCAGTATGAAGCCGTCTACCTGAGAGGCAAGGTAGTCTCCCCGCGCCCTTCTGGTCCCACCGTTGCTAGCCCTCAGCGTACCACGTCTGTTCCAGGCTATCCTCATGCTATACTTAGTGTCGCACCAAGTATGGCTGTAGGCAGCAATCATCGCGTTGGGGAAGAGACGGAGCCTCCTTCGCGAGCTTCCCCTGGACTTGAGATCGCAGCTGGGCAGTACTCCGACTCAACGTCTGGTCTCTCGTTCCTGAGTCGTGCATGGCGGCGCATCTCCAACAAAGAAAGCAGTCAGGTCGTGATGGGCTCCAACGAAGACCGCCAACTACTCATGAGTGCTGGTGACAAGCCCTTCCTGGAAAGTGGCCAACTGCAGATGCCATCCCTGGACCGTAGTCGCCAGCTTCTTCATCTATATTTTGATGTATGTATTGCGACGTATCGGCTGCTACACAGACCAACTGTGGAATGTTGGCTGGAAACTGTGTCTAAGAATGCAGAACTCAATCAAACCCTCTTTCATGGTATGTATCACTCTGATTGGAGACTCTTTTTAATATTACTTACAATACCTCTTGTTGTAGATATTGGCCGTGCTAAAACTGCAGTGGTCCTGTCTGCACTAGCCATTGCCTCGTTTCATGAAGAAAATGATGATAAATAATATAATAGAACCAACGCCGTATTCCCACTAATGTCCCGTCCTCTAGTTCTGTGTAAGACAAATCTAAGAGCTAATTACTTTATCCCTAAATTTAAGTAGAGCCTAAACTACCTAGTTATTACCTATCTTTAACTGCAGTATAAAACGCCTCTTATTCTTAGTAAGAACGCCTCTAACGTTAAATTTCTAAATAAGCTTACTAAGAGCTTTACACTCTCTCTCTATCTATTTAGTTATATTAATGTACTCTATATACTTATTAGATTTCTGTTTACAATAATAAAGAAGCTAGGCTACTTATAGTTATAGTTAAGCTGCTTCTTTAGCTATTCTCTGTCTAGCGCAAATAATTTAAGCTTCTAAGAGGTGTAGAGAAATCTATTAGTAAGGTTAATGCGTACTGCTTACTTTGCATTTATAGTCTTATTAACAAGAACCTAAGTAGGCGTTATATAAGTTTAAAAGGGCGCTGTATTCTTATTCTATAGAGATAGGCGTAGGTCTCTAAGAAAGATGTTTATTTTTATAATAAAGGTCTCTACTTTGCAGAAGATTTATTTTATTATATCTATTACTAGGCAGCTATTCTACTTATAAGACACTAAAATTTTTAGATCTAAGTATGTACTATAGTACATGCAGACAACTATATTAGAATTACAACTATACTAAGTTATTACAACTTTTTGCTTTCTAACAAACTTTACAAGGAAAAATATTAAGATTAAAATAAGATAATCTATTAAGACGGCAACGTTAAGATAATCAAGATTATAATGTGTTCATGAAGAAAAGACGAGCAGCGAAAGTGGTCCTTCACCAGCACCTCAAGCCGACATGCAGTCACAGAGCGATATGCTCTTCACTGAGGCATCTCGACTTACACAATCCGAGACTGGTATTCCAAAGCTTGAGTCGGCTCAATGCAGGCTTATACAGGTCCTGTACCTTCTCATGTCATGTCGCTTCAACCAAGCGTGGTATACGTTTGGCCATGCCCTACAGATTATTTCAGCGTTGGGTTTGCATCGCAGAGACGATCGCAAACGTCAAGCGAATGCCGCCAAACGCGACTACATACGTGAACAGTGTAGAAAGCGCACATTTTGGGTGGCTTATACGCTGGACAAATATCTTGGTGTCATATTCGGGCGGCCCAGACACTACCACGATGAAGATATCGATCAAGATTTCCCCGAAGCTGTCAATGACGAAGACATGACCAGCACCGGTCCAAATACTACGAACACAGACGATTGTCACATAGAATCGCTCGTGTATCATGCGCGCTTGGCACAAATTGCTGAAAAGATATCCCGAGAGGTTTATTCGATCAGACCAGTACGTTAGCACATCACACCCTCCAGCTCAACCTACTGACTAATCCGTTCTCAGGTGCCGGATCAGGTCCGACTTGCAGCCTCTCATCGCCTTGGGGCAGAGTTGCGCCAGTGGAAAGCATCGCTACCACCCTTCCTTGGCGCCGTCAACCCTAGCAGTCTCATCCCTACGTTCCGACGGCAGGCAACTGCACTCAAATTGTCCTACTGTCATGCTGTAATTCTAGCCCATCGCCCGTTTCTCCTCAAGAATGCCAGGCGTAGCAATGTAGAGATGACTAGTCTTGCCCAAGACAGTCTCACAGAGTGCATTGCAGCGGCAAGATCAGTGTTGGAAGCAGTTGATCGTATGGCACGAGAGGGTCGATTGTTTCATGCGTTTTGGTGGACTCACTACGTCTGTTTCTGTGCTTTGGTTGTGGTCTATGTGTGGGCCATTCAACAGAGTACACACAACTCAGCGTCAGCTGAGGATCCTCGCGGTATCCTAGATCAAGCCGAGAGCTGTTTGCAACATCTCGCCCAGGCAACAGCGTCGAACTCGCCCTCGCGACGATACAGCATCATCCTGCAGGAACTCCGCACAGAAGCAAAGAGGAAAACAGCCATACCACATCGGGAGCCAGTACTAGCATCATCAGCTACGGTCAATGGCGGGATCCCACCGCCTCTGGATGGAGATGCGATACAGGAACCGGATTTGCAAAACTGGCAGCCACTTTTTGGTAGCCCGATGGATATGACGACACCAGGGTTGCAGAACTTTCTCGATGACTGGCAGACGACTGACTGGCTTGACCTCGATGCCTCTGCTTTCGGTCCTTTTCCCGAAGTAGACGATATCTCAGCCTGGGTGAATAACGCATCGTGATGGCTTTTTTGTTCCTGGAGTTCACGGACGCGAGACGGAAAATTCACGTTGACGTATACAATAACCCCAGGGTTAGCACATTGGTCAAGCAGAATATGTGTATACCTTCAGGGTACACTTTAATATTGAGTTGACCCCAGGGTACCCGTGGTCATTGAGCTCGCGATAAAGCTCCTTCTCGACACAGAAGTCGATTCTAAGACTTCCGCCGATATGAAACATTAGCAACTAAAGCCACAACGCCTGCTTTACAGAGTGTACCGGAATAACGGCGACTTGTCGCCCATGTTCAAGAGCTCCTCATCAGTGTACTTCGCCCGAATCTCGTCTTCGCTAAGCCTCGCTTTCTTCGTATTGCCCCACTTGTACGACAACTCCAGGAGAAATGCGACAATGAAGCCGGTCGCGCCGAACGCGAGCGACAGTCCGAAGCCAGTGTAGTACTTGGGCTTCTCGCTCTCCAGGTACATGTAACTGCCGATGACGCCACCGATGTTACCGACGCAGATGTTGAAAGCAACGCCGATAGCACGACGGGACGATGGAGCAAGGTTGTTGGCTGCCCAACTACTTCCGGCCGGCTGAATGGGGTAGATGCCCATACACGTCAGGATGATGGCGAAGAATGCCGGGCCGATGTTGCCACCCAGATCGCCATCGAATGAGATGACTACGGCGTACCCGATGAAGATGAAGGAGAGAGGGATGGCAACGAACGGCAAACGCCAGTAAAACCTGTCCGAGAGCTTCGCAAAGAAGATGGAGCTCAAAGCACCAGCCACGTATGGTGGGACCGTCATCAGCTGGGCGTTAGTGTTGTTGAAACCCATACTCTTTGTGATGGTAGGCAAGGTGAACTTGGTCCCTACATACAGTTAGCCAGTGTCTCGTCGTGTTGCGAGTTACACATACCATATGAGCATGCCGATATGCAAAGCAGGATGTATGCTTGCATGTACAGGCGCCAGTTGCATAGCACGGCCTTCAAGTCGCTCCACTTGAAGCCCTCCTTTTGCTCCTCTCCAAATCTTCCGCCGTCTTTGATGAATCGTTGGAGTTCGAGGAAGCGGATCTCGTCGGGTTTCAACCATCGTCCGCTCAATGCAGGAGAATCGATCAGGAGGAAGAAGCACGAGACACCGAGGGCGACGGTTACAATCCCCTCCAAGATGAATATCCATCTCCAGCCTTCGTAGCCCCCGACACCATCCATCTTGGCGATGGCGGCAGCAAGCAGACCACTGAACGCCCCAGACAATGCCGACGCACAGTAGAAGTATGAGATCCTCGTCGCAAGGTCCTTTGGCATGTACCAGTAAGAGCAGAGATAGATCGCGCCTGGGAAGAATCCAGCTCTGTATCTCGTCAGCGCAGAAACATTGTGCTATGCCGCAAACTTACTCGAACACTCCGAGAAGAATACGGGTAATCAGTAAACCGACGAAGCCTTTTACCACGCCCATCATGGTCATGATGATACCCCAACAGACGATGAGTATGCCGAGGTAGTAGGATGGACGCTTGAACTTCTTCAAGAGAATGTTGGATGGGACTTCGAGAAGGATGTACGGCACGAAAAACACCGATAACACGATGTTCCATTGCACACCGTCAAGACCCAGGTCTGTGACCATGCCCTCAATCTTCGCATTGCCGATGTTCGCTCGATCGATGTGGGAGATGAGATAAAGGACTGCAAGCATCGGCACCAAGCGAATGTCGACCTATAAATGATCAGCGGGTCACTCGACGCACAGCATCGGCGGTTTTCTTACCTTGTGGATTACTCTTTTCCTTTTCTCTTCCGTGTAGTTGATGTAAAAGTCTGCATCTTCAGGTGCAAGACCCAACACTTGGAAGTTGTCGATCTTGACGATCTGATGCGGCTTGGGCGAGTCGATGGAGTCTGCCCTTTCATCGATGTATTGGATTTCGTGTTTGTCCATTGATGGAGACATTGCGATGAATGGAAAAGAGGAATGAAGTATACCAGGTTGACGCGAAACCCGGGATGCGATGATTATCAGCAATGTCGGATGCTAGAAGCTTTATACACATGACAATGGTCGCGGCACACCATGTTGATGGCGGTTGGATTGCGGAGAAACATGTGGCACCCCGGTTTTTCGGTTTCCTGGAGAAAGCTAGTTGCGGGGAAAGTAGTTCTTGCACCAAGCCCGATCACGACAATCATCTAATCAGCTCCCTCGCGGATGGTTTTCCGAAGCTAAAGAGAATCCGGTCAAATCAAAAGCGTTTCCGCCCCTCGGATGTATGCAGGTATGCAAGTCTCCACTTGACCCCAATGTTGTGGTCGAAACCGGGGAACGCAGCTGCACAGGAAGAACCGACAGATAATAATTCGACGATTAGCATCGTTTTTGACCTCTCAAAGCACAGCCTCTCTTTCATATCACTTCGAGCAAGCCTTTGTTACAAGCCACAATCACCATGGCACCAGCGCAGATAGCTATCCCTGCGCCACTACGGCCGTCAACACCACCATCTACATTCAGACATGCGCGAGACGACCTCCTTCAACCGGACGAATCCTCGATAAAAACAGTCGATGCGCTCGTCCGGCATCGCGCGCGTCGTGATCCTCATGTCACCATCGTATCGTATCCGAGCTCTGGTGTTGACTTTGTGGATTATACCATGCAGCAGCTGGACGTCTTCGCGTACAGAGTAGCTCGACACTATCAGACCTTCATCCCTACAAGATCGAGTTCTGCGGAGACGCCAACCACAGTAGCCGTGCTCGGACCAAGTAATATGGACTACATTGTCTCGATGCTTGCGCTTACCAAACTGGGCCATACGGTACTTTTCCTTTCAACGCGTATATCTCAAGCAGCTATCGACTCTCTCATCACCACCACCGGAGCCACCTATCTACTGGCAGATTCACGATATGCGCGATCTGCAATCGACGCTCAGAGAGCCATACCAGGGTTGCAGATCGGCGAAATTGCCAGGCCTAACACTTACAACTTTCCTGTTGAAGTCCATGCAGACACCCGCCTTGACTACCAGCTCGACCATACAGTCGAAGCCTCGAACAACATCTACATTATACACTCCAGTGGTATGTTCTATCTAATAGTCTGTTGGTGTTTGAGCTAATATGAGGACAGGCTCTACCGGACTGCCGAAGCCAATATACCAGCCGCAGAGAAGTGCAATCGCCAACTATGCCATCAGTATGAACATGAAAGCATTCATTACCCTTCCGCTGTATCACAATCACGGCATTTGCAACTTCTTCCGCGCAATATACAGCGGCAAATCCATCCATATCTACAACGCCGACCTGCCCCTGACCCAATCCTATCTGGCTACGATATTGAGGCAGCATAGATTTGAGATATTCTATGGTGTGCCTTATGCGCTCAAGCTTCTCTCTGAAACAGATGAGGGGATCGGGCTATTGAAGCAACTCAAGATCGTCATGTACGGAGGGAGTGCCTGCCCAGACGCGCTGGGCGACCTATTGGTGAACAGCGGCGTCAATCTTGTCGGCCACTATGGGGCGTAAGTTTCATGTGATCACTTACAGCAAAGCCAAGCTTACGATGAGCAGCACTGAAGTAGGCCAACTCATGACATCCTTCCGACCTGCCGACGACAAGGTATGGAACTACGTTCGAGAGTCGCCGAAACTATCGCCGTATCTTCGATGGGTATCACGCGGACCCAATCTATACGAATGCACCGTTCTGCCGGGCTGGCCAGCGAAGGTCGCCTCGAACCTACCAGATGGCAGTTACGCCACCAAAGACCTGTTCGAACCACACCCTACGATTGAGAAGGCATGGAAATACATTGCGCGTCTCGATGATACAATCGTATTGGTGAATGGCGAAAAGTTCAATCCAGTCATGATGGAAGGAACGATCCGGTCTCATCGAGCTGTAACCGAGACGGTCGTCTTTGGTTCAGGTCGACCATATCTTGGCGTTCTTGTCGTCCCAGCCATCGAGGGCATGCCGAAATCGAAAGTCGTGGATGAGATCTGGCCCGTTATTGAGGCTGCGAACCAGACGGCCGAAGCATACGCCAGGATTTCCAGGGACATGGTTCAGATCCTACCGTATGGCTGTCAATTTCCGCGTACCGACAAAGGCAGTGTGATAAGACAACAATTTTACAAGCAATATGCCAACGAGATCGACAACGCATACGACGCCATTGCATCAGCTCAAGGAGATCTCAAGACATGGACTGTTCCGGAACTTGAGGACTTCTTACGTACTGTCTTGGCCAAACACTTGACGCAGGCAGGCGAAATCGAACGTACCGCAGATTTCTTCTCGCTAGGCCTGGACTCGTTGCAATCGATCCAGATCCGGACGGAGATCCTCAAGAACGTCAATATCGGCGACAAGAAGCTCGGCCAGAATGTGGTGTTTGATCACCCTTCTATTGCATCTCTCGCCGCACATCTCGACAGTCTTCGCACCGGGCAAGAGGAACAAGTTGTGTCGGTCACTGCGCAAATGCAAGACCTTCTTGCTCAATACAGCAACTTCGAGCCCATTGCTAGACGTCAAGCTGCGCTTACTGGCGCGACCGGTTCGCTTGGTGCTCATGTTCTTGTACAACTACTCCACCGCTCGGATATTGACATAGTTTACTGTCTCGTACGAGCGAAAGACTACAAGACCGCAGCTCGCCGGGTTCGAGAGTCTCTCATACAGCGAAAGTTGTACCACACCCTTTCGCTCTCCGGACGCAGGAAAATACAAGCCATACCTTCTGACTTGTCCGAGCCCCATCTCGGCTTCGATCATACGACTTATGCGCGTGTTGCTTCAGGTCTTACCAGTGTTATTCACTGCGCATGGAGCGTCAACTTCAACAAGAACTTGATCTCATTTGAGAAGGACTGTATTGCTGGCGTGCGTCACCTGATTGACCTTTGTCTGGCTTCAACATCGACCAAGCCTGCATCCTTCGACTTCTGCTCTTCAGTCAGTACCGTCGCACGATGCCCCGACATGCGTACGCCTGAGCGATTAGCCGAGTTTGACTGGGCTCAGGGCATGGGATACGCCCAGAGCAAATGTGTTGCCGAACACTTATGTCTGGCTGCAGCGAAGGAAACCGGTGTCAAAGCGCGAGTCCTGCGCGTCGGTCAGATCGTCGCGGACACTGTCCATGGCGTGTGGAACTCAACTGAAGCAATACCTCTCATGATGCAGTCCGCTCTTACTGTCGGTGCGCTACCTCGACTGCAAGAATTCCCAAGCTGGACACCAGTCGATGTTGTTGCGAAAGCCGTGACGGAGATCTCGCTCAGCGACGCTGGATCCATAGTGGCAAATGTCACCAACGCAAAGACCTTCTCTTGGACCGACGATCTACTTCCTGCCCTTCGAGAAGCCGGCCTCCAATTTGATGAAGTTGAGCCCAAGGAGTGGGTGCGCAGGCTTCGCGAGTCCAATCAAGATGCGGTAGCGAACCCACCCATCAAGCTTGCCGACTTCTTCGCATCCAAGTACGACAAAGATGTTTTCGGTCCTTCGCGTACATACGATACAACCGTCGCCCGATCTTTTTCGCCTTCTCTTGATACAGCGCCTGTATTGGATGTAGCCTTTGTGAAGACATTTGTCAGACAATTCCAGAGTGCTGCCTGGCAGATACGTACTACTTCAGTCGCGAAGCCGATGAGACGCGTTGTCGTTGTAGTTGCCGGGCCTTGTGGTAGCGGGAAAAGCACTGTCGCACGACGTCTCGGCGCTCATTTCAAAGCACCTTATATTGAGGGCGATGAACTACACACCGAAGAAGCCATTGTATCGATGGCTGCCGGTACTCCCCTCAATGACGTCGCTCGCGCCCCTTGGCTCGCGCGCGTTAGACAGCGAGCGCTCGATACCGTGACCAAGGAAGACCACGAGCGCGTATTAGTCTCTTGTTCGGCTTTGAAGAAATCATACCGGGACGAGTTCCGGATTTTGGTGGATGAAAAGATACAGGTTGTTTTTGTGGACTTGCAAGTCGAGCCGGAAGAGCTTGTGCGTCGAACGAAGGGAAGAGGTGGCCATTACATGAAAGAGAATATGGTGGAAAGCCAAATGGCCATCTGGGAGACGGCTGATGTATCAGAGACCGATGTGGTACCTGTTGATGCTGGACAGTGCGTTGAGGAAGTTGTAGAGGAGATCTCCGGGTTGTTGGAGGCGCTCGATGTTATGTAAAGCGCACACTTCGGTGGCAGTATTATCTTCCAGTCCATACGCGCAAATATTAGAAATCGAGTGGACCAAATCCTCAGTTGTTCGCATATTGCGATGTTGTAGACTTTACCGCACGTGAGCTAATGCAAGCGAGCGAGCGATTTCAATGACAAATACATAGTCATTCAGAAATGAAGGAAGTATAACGTGCCGCCTGTAATGATTTCTTTCATTTATAGAAGCAAGCCAAGGCAATGAAAGCCCTCCAAGGGCAGACCCGTGCGAGCTCTACCACTGCGGCGCCCTCTACCCCTGAAAGCGACAGTTCGCAGCCGCTCATCCACAGAACGCTCAACCCCAAGGTGGAAAAGTATAACGAAAATATGACCGGGCGCGGCAAAAGTGAGGGGGAGTCCCTACGAAACATTCGAGACCGTCCTAACTTTGTCCAAGATCCACGGCGTACGGAAGCTCAATGTCCTACGATACCGGATGACCTCCGCCCACATCCCCATTCAGATTCATTCTTTGGTAGTCCTCATATCACATCGGGACCAGCGTATTCTGGGTATGGGCAAGCACCTCAGCCCGGTGACTACGGTGCAACGCCTTTCCCTACAACACAGCCATATGCGCAAGGTTCCAGAGCTTTCTTTCCTCCTCAGCCAAGCTTAGGAGATCAATTCGAAGACCAAATGAGGTCTCGAAAGCCGAATCGACCGGAGAGCATGTCGAAGTCGCCAGGTTTGGTACCGACTACTGTCGAATCACGACAATGGTCAAGTATGCGGTAAGTAACATTTTGAGAGCATTTGCCCGGAAGGCATAATGACGACGCAGTAGTCCAATGTCAGGTATATCGACAGAAGAGACGCCAGAGCCTCGAGGCGAGTTCCCTAGTACACCTGCGTCTAATCAGTTTACCACGTTGGAGGAAGAATACGCAACCCTATATCACCAGCGTCATGAAATTGGTATGCGGATGGAGGAGATAAAGAGAAGCTTTACTGCGGAGGAGTACACTGCTTTGATGGCAAAGCTGGATCCGCAGAAACTTCCGACGCTCAAGCCGTGGTCTGGTACTACTGACGGTTGAGCGAACGGTGTAGAATTTAGTCTGGAGACGCTACAAGGTCATTCCCACAGCAGCCTTTGGTGGACTTGGTCCTTCAAAGAATCCACAGCCTGAGTCGTACTCATTCCGTATCGATGTGAACGAATGCTGCTCTCGATTTCCAGGTAGGGAGAGCCTGTCTCTGCGCGCGTGTGTCTGAGATAGGTATTCAACTAGCCGTTGAATATAGATAGAATTGATCGTAACACTTCGGATGAGATTGCTGAAGCTCTATTATCGCTACTTCGATTGATGTACTTGGATGGCGTGCCCTGATTACGGCGAGGACCTCGGGATGCAAGCCGTCCCTGAGACCCCTAATCGCTACAAGCGAGATGGTCCAAGCTCAATCCCGCGGCGGCGTGGTGGGTGGAGCTCCGAGCATCAACACGCCGAAGCCAGCCAATTCCCTGCCGACAACCGCTGTCCCCTTCCACGTCGCTGCCATGCTCTCTGGAATTCTCATCTTCAACCAGAAGGGTGAGAACCTCATCTTTCGCGCCTTCCGCAACGACTGCCGCCCGCGACTTGCCGATGTCTTCCGCATTCAGGTCATCTCCAACGCCCAAGTACGCTCGCCCATCCTCACCCTTGGCTCCACCACCTTTAGCCATGTCAAACACGAGAACATATACCTGGTCGCCGTGACCAAGAGCAATGCCAATGCGGCGCTCGTGTTTGAGTTTCTGTACCGTTTGGTGGGATTGGGGAAGGCTTACTTCGGCAAGTTCGACGAGGAGGCCGTAAAGAACAACTTCGTACTGGTCTATGAGCTACTGGACGAGATTCTGGATTTTGGATACCCACAGAATACAGAGACAGACACGTTGAAGATGTACATTACAACTGAAGGTGTCAAGTCGGAAAGGGCAATGGTACGTCACATCGAGCGCGACCAGAGCAACAACAGCTGACAAAATCACAGGAGGACTCCTCGAAGATCACAATGCAAGCAACCGGTGCCCTTTCCTGGCGGCGGGCCGACATCAAGTACCGCAAGAACGAAGCCTTCGTCGATGTCATCGAGGACGTCAACTTGCTCATGTCCGCGACGGGAACAGTATTACGAGCCGACGTGAACGGACAGATCATAATGCGCGCATATCTTTCGGGCACACCCGAGTGCAAGTTCGGTCTCAACGACCGACTAACGTTGGGCGAAGATCATCTACAACAACCGTCTGGAAACAAGGCAGGCGCGAAGGCTACAAGGGCAGCAGCGGGAAGTGTGACGTTGGAGGATTGTCAATTCCACCAATGCGTGAAGCTGGGCAAGTTCGATGCGGACAGGATAATATCCTTTGTTCCGCCCGACGGCGAGTTCGAGCTGATGCGCTACCGAGCGACTGAGAACGTCAACCTGCCTTTCAAGGTGCATGCCATTGTCAACGAGGTTGGCAAAACCAAGGTCGAATACAGCATCGCCATTCGCGCCAACTATGGCTCCAAGCTTTTCGCGACAAACGTTGTCGTGCGGATACCAACACCTCTCAACACGGCGCGCATCACCGAGCGGACATCACAAGGCAAAGCCAAGTACGAGCCGGAGCACAACAACATCGTCTGGAAGATACCGAGATTCACAGGGCAAAGCGAGTTTGTGCTGAGTGCCGAGGCCAGCCTGACCAGTATGACCAACCAGAAGGCGTGGTCCCGACCACCGCTCAATCTGAGCTTCTCATTGTTGATGTTCACCAGTTCGGGGCTACTTGTGCGATACTTGAAGGTGTTCGAGAAGAGCAACTACAGCAGTGTAAAGTGGGTGCGCTACATGACGAGAGCGGGTAATTATGAAATAAGGTATGTGTCTCCCGATCCAGAATTCGATCACACCCATCTCATACATTTATTCCAGGTTTTGAGCATTATTATTCTGTACATTAGCCTGGTTTCACTCAGGTGTTATTGCATTGCAGGCGTCATTGAGCCACTAAAGATATCCTTGAGCACAATGAAAGTACAACATCAGCTTTTTGAGTATCGTTCCATCCGTGACCAGAAGCTTAGGCTGATCGTTAAACGGACCAGCCACGGTTCTCTAAGCCTTGATAACCTTTCTACCGTCTTCACTTCCAACACCACGCGCGCGAGAGTCTATGTCGAAGTACGAACTCTCGATATGGAGTCTTTAAACCCCATACCAGGTGGTTATAAGGGTAAACTTCCTCAGAAGTATTGGAGAGACCGTGTTCGTTTGACGCGGCTTCTATTCCGGGTCTCATTCGGGCTAGCGCAGGCCGACTGGTCCTTCCACATAGTCCTGCCTGCAACCTCGAGGCGCGTCGCATCGCAGCGTCCCCTTTTCTCTCATCTCCACTTTCGAAGCCACATGAACACACAGCGCGCCTTCTGCTGGCACTAGGCATTGACGCATTTGGTGAAGTCGCGTGTGTGATGACACCGCCAGTAACACGTCCCCCCGCATGCACGACTGGTGCTGCGACGCGCAGCACATGCACCAAAAAAATGGACCTCATCTTCCTGTGGTCCCGCTTTCGCTATGGGAAACCGATGGACGTTCGTCAAATCATCTCGCTACGTTTGCGCAACTTCATGCTACTTCAAATCCGAAGAAGGGGCTCGACTCTCTTGCTAGATCCGCGTACAGATTGTGAGGGACAGAGGCCTAAACAAACAATTTCGAGTCTCTCATTCGGAAATACCAATCGGTAGTATCTCGGTGCCGCCATCCAATAATGTACCCCAGTCTCGTCAATCAAGCAGCTCGTACTGATTGATGCGATACTCGAACAAGAGGGTATATTAAGTTATCAGCATCTCTGATTTCACCAGCATGTGACTGGGAATCACAAAGCCAACAGTAAACTGCGTAGCGGTACAGGTCAGAAAATACGAACCTATCTATATTATGTGGCAGGCCGGACGACAATGCAGCTTGCAAGGATTGTTGCCGTATCAAAACGCTTGATGTGCCGACCCCTCATGCTGTGCCGCAGCCACAATCTCAACTGCTAATCAGCTGTCATATGAGTAGCAAGAATACATCTATCGTTCCAGTGGGACATTCCTGGCAGACACCGGCGCATTCACAGAACAACTCCATTGTTCTTCCGATCTCTGAACACGCTTTTACTGTCGCTTCTCCATGGAGGGTGTGGCTGCCTTCTCGTTGGCATGTAATGTTATACAAATTGCCGAACTCTCTCGAAAGATCATCGCAACCGCAAAGGAGATCCAATCTTCTCGCAACGGCTTACCGAAAGACCACGAAGATCTACGTACAGCCGTGGAGATCCTACGTCGAGATGTTGCGGACCTGCAGCAGAATCACAACGGCGACATTATCCAGAGTCTCGCTGTTCAAAGCGAGGTCGCTATAAACGAGCACATAGCTCTCTTGGATTCGCTTCGACTGAAGGGTCCCCGTACCTTCCTTCATGCCTCGGCTGCAGCATTCAAAGCACGGCGCAAGCAGCGCCAGCTGTACGAGTCTCAGGCGAAAGTTGACCGACTATCAGAAGAGCTCAAGGCGCACATTGTCATGACCCGCATCCCGAACATAGATCGCAATGTGGACCACCTTGGCGATAAGATAGCGTCACACAATTTCTCCATCGATCATGACATGAAGACCATCGAGCAGCACCTGAACAGGGTTCGCAAAGTAACTGAAAATAACTTAAACACCGCGAACGCTACAGCGGAGCTCGTGGTAGAGTTACAGCGATGGCTCAAAGATCAACAAGATTCCCAGGCGAATAGGCAGTGTCTACACGCACTCTACTTCTCAGAACTCAGGAGTAGAGCCGATCAAGTCAAGCGAGCGCACGAAGACACGTTTAGTTGGATCTTCGATGGGACTGGAGACCTGTTTGGATCTATTCACAAAAACAAATTCAAGAACTGGTTACGGCTAGACGATCCTAACAGAAACGTGTTCTGGGTGTACGGAAAACCCGGTGCGGGGAAAAGCACTTTGATTAAGGTAAGTTCTTGAATATATCGAATGTCCGGTTCGTACACTAACTTCATATCCTCGCATCGGTCAGTTCATTACTACTCACCCGGATCTGAGATTGCATTGTCAGTCCTGGCTGGGATCGCGCTCATTGCTCGTCATCGACTGTTACCTCTGGAGACAAGGAACGATTTTGCAACGTTCATTCAGGGGATTGTTGCAATCAATACTCTACCAGGCTCTCAAGGAATGCCCTCACCTTATCCCGGAAGTTTTTCCACGACGCGAATGGACGCACGCCGGGACAGATTTTCAATTTCCACAGGACGTTTTGTGGAACGGCTTCCAGGATCTTTTGAACCTGGCGCCGAGTTTCAACACATTTATGTTGTTCATCATCGATGGTCTCGACGAATTTGACGATCGTGTAGAGATACGCAAAAATTCGGCACCGGATGTACAAGACTTACTACGTCTACTTCGCGCCATCGAAACATGTCCCTCAGCAAAGCTTTGTGTGGCTAGCCGACCTCTGAACGAGTTTGAGATTCATTTGGGGAAGGATAAAGACTTCTGCATTCCCGTACACGACTTGACCTCAAGGGACATCACAATATATACCGAAGATACGCTGAGCAGACACCCTTCATTTTCGCAGCTCGTGTCACAGGATCCTGGCTATGCAACCCTCATCGCAGATATCACCTCCGCAGCGGAAGGAGTCTTCCTTTGGGTCTACCTCGCATGCAACTCTTTGCTCAACGGGTTGAGTAACGCGGACCGTGTTTCTGACCTACAAGGGCGGCTGATGCGTCTTCCCCGCGAACTGGATGAAATGTACATGCACATACTGTCAACTATTGAGCCTGAGTATCGCAGAAATACCGCTCGCTCACTTCTACTATGCAAGATTGACTCGCGTGCGAGACTCCTTACACATTACTACTTGGACGATGAAAGCCGCAAACACATTTTAGACGCTCCAAGCCTGGAACAATTCAGAGATGCGGAAGACTTTGCATCGTTTGCGGTCTCGGTTCGTAGAAGGTTCAACGCGCGCAGTAGAGGGCTGTTGCAACTCGAGGCCACTCGCCGGCGCGATGAGAGAGATGAGTTCATTTCAGTCGAAGACGAGATGTCAAAGCTGAAGTACGAATATGTGGGATTGGCACACAGATCGTTGGCAGAACTCCTTGATAGAGATGAGATGAGACACCAGATCATGACTGAAGCCTGCATGGTAGTCGGGATGCCTGAACTTCATGCCCAAGCATGGCTTGCGTCTTTCAAAGTGTGCACATCTATTACGTGGACGCTTGGTCTGATTGGAAACAATGGGGTTCAACCTAGGGTTCAACCCGATTTGGAATTCGATTTCTGCTCCGAAATGATACTTCAGGTGAACATTTTTGAACAGACAGAGGAAGAGCAGATGGAATCACACTGGTCTAAGCTTGACGAGCTCCTTAAACTTTCGCTCGCGCATGAACTGAAGCTCAAAGATATCATCATGACATGTGTCTCTGATGAGCCCTATCCCGACGCATTCGCCGTGGCTGTCGCCTATTCCGCACCCAAATATGTGTCGCTTATGTTGCGACAGTATCCGAACCGGATCACGGCCGGGCCAAAAGCCTGGCCACCTCTGCTAGTGTCTCTGCTCTGGACTTTTGGGGATCCGTCTTCATTCCGTCGACGTTACCAAGTGATACGGAGATTGCTCGATCATGGCGCCGATCCAAACGAATCTTTCCAAGGCACAACCCCGTGGATGTGCTACTTGGAAAACGTGTTGGATTGTTATCATTCCAGCACTGGCCTACCAGGGAGGACATATGAAACTATACTACATTTACTCGTTCAGTATGGAGCTAACATACACGCTACATGGGATTGGCTCGGGTATTCTTGTGACGAGCGCACTGGGAAGGTTAATCGTGTCATTCCTTCGTTCACACGTGTCATGACAGGCTATCGACAGGAAAGACCAGATACCAAGACTGTATCTTTCCATCTTGCCGCTGCCGCAGTTCTATACCACGTACTGACAGGGGTTGAGGGTCTAGCAAAATCCATGAAGCCGGCACCAGAGTGGCTACCATCAGTACCTGAGCAAGAACAAGTTGCAATGATATTGATTGGGCAAGGCAACTACGAATCTCAAGCTGTTAGAAGAGGGGTGCGATTAAGGCCTTTTCGACAGCATGTTGCATGATTTCGGATGGCATAAATCATGGCTAGCTTCGCTCATGAATGAACTTCAGTTGTAACAAGAGAATATTCGAAGCGATAACTTGGCTGCTGACGGTCACCTTTTCGAACGTATTCGTAGCCTTCCGACACCATTTCTCCCGAGCCACCGTGTTACCTCAGAGCTAAATGTACCTTATTGTTCTCTGCATATACTGTAAAAGCTTTGGCGATGCTGCACGGGTTGTAGCAGATGCAGTACGGTATGAAAATACTGCCGAGCGTCAAGTCGGTATACATGTGCATGCTATACGCCATACGATAAGTATCAAATTTCACAGTCTTCACAGCACCTTCGCCTACAAGAGCTGGGGAGTGGAATCTGAACCCCCAGTTCCAGGAGCTTGCCGCGTCGATACGTGGCTGTAGCATGTGGACTGCAGAACATGGTGATGACAAAATCAATTGGGAAATGACTCACCAACCGAACGATGTACGTGTTAATGCACAGATAGACGGATATAGCGATCACTACAGCTCTGCTGTACATTTGGCAGTACCTTGCATTGCTCCAAGGCATGATTCCAGGGTTAAGCTGACAATATTCTTTCATGATCTGCCCAATTTCAATACAGCACGCCCTTTGTACTCCTGACCTCGCCCTCCCACTGCTTCACCACGGTTGTCGCATGCCTGATAGCGACAGCAAGCGCCTTAAAGGCACTCTCTGCCCTGTGGTGATCGTTGTCACCGCGTATGCAGTCAACGTGGAGAGTGGTGCCCGACGCCTGCGCAAAGCTTTGGAGGCAGTGCGGGATCATCTCGCAGCTCAGATCACCGATCTTCTCCCGCTTGAGACCCAGCTCGATGATACTATATGGCCTGTTCGACAGGTCGATGACAGCCCGTGACAGTGCCTCGTCGAGCGGTGCGTATGCGTGTCCAAAGCGGGCCAGACCCGTGCTTCCCTGCAGCGCATTCTTGAAGGCGGTGCCTAGCGCCAAGAATGTGTCTTCGCTCGTGTGGTGGTCGTCAATGTGAAGGTCGCCCTTGCACCGTATGCGCAGACTCCAGCCAGCGTGCTTGGCCATGGCGTGGATCATGTGGTCGAGGAAGCCGATGCCGGTGTCGACGGAGATCTCCTGGGATGTTGACTTCTGGGTAGCGTGGTCCTTGTCTACCTTCTCGCCATCACCATTGAGACTCTTCTTGTCGTAGGCCGCCCAGAAGTCGCTGTGCTCGTAGGGTGAGAGGTCGCCGCCATCAATGTTTATCGAGACCTGGATCTTCGTCTCGTTCGTATCGCGGTTGAGGCAGCAGGCGCGCGGCATGGTGGCGGTCGTGTGCGTAAGATTGATCTCGGCTGGCTTCGGGGGCGTTGGGAGCTTGTAGAGCGGTCAATGATGGATGGCAAAGTCGAGGGACAAAAAGTTGAAGCGGATGCAGAGGGGCTTCCCCACGCCCCACGTCATGGCGCCAAGCAATATAGGGCTGGAAAAGTCTGGCCAACCAACGAATCGCCGAACCAAAGTCCGCCCCAAAATTTTGATATCGCGAAGTCACGTCTCAAACACAGGATCGTCACTCAGACACAGTCATTTAAACGCGTTATATCTCAACCGACAACAGCTAGTCATTAAGAGCAAGGAACAAGATCAAAATGCCAGGCGCAACAGAAGAACCCACGCAGGTCCCAATCTTGGACCCTACCTCCGAGAACAATGAGGAGATTGATCCGGCGATCGATCGCGACAGGATCAGAGTCGTACGTAAAATCTGAATGATAGAAAAACGCGTACCTAATTTGTCATAGCTGTCCGGCGCAACGGAGACGGCAGCATCTTTCCAGTTTGATGGCGAGGACCACACGCTAGGCAACGCGCTCAGATACATCATCCACAAAAAGTAAGACAACCCTCTCAGCGCATAGATGGAGAAACGGCTAATGGTTCCATAGCCCTGATGTCGAGTTCTGTGGTTACTCCATTCCGCATCCCTCAGAAGCCAAGATGAACTTGCGCATCCAGACATACGGTAGGTCTTGCATGCGAAGCTACGTTAATCTTGCAACTAACACTTCACTAGATGGTGTCAGTGTATACACCGTGTTGGAGAAGGGCCTTGAAGATCTCATGGCCATGTGTGATGTCGTCGAGCAGAAGTTCACAATTGCACGAGATGACTTTGTAAACAAGATGGAAGAGTAGGGCTGCAACGCGCCTATAGTTACGGAATTATTGCATTGCTGGCGTTCAAGGATAGCATGGTCAACTGGCGAAAGGAAAGGAAAATGGTATTGTCTTCAGCTATATACACCGAATTTTGTTCTTGGTTGTCTCCGGACTTTGGTAGTAATGGACAAATCAGTTGCGACCCTATACATGCGCATTAGCATATGATTCCGCGAGAGTATTAGCGCAAAGAGTGAGCATACCTCCAAGAAGCCGTTGATGAAGTTGCTTGGTAGCCGGGCCTTGGGATCCTCTTCCGCGCGGAAGTATTTGAGAACGTGTGACAATTGTTTCCAGAAGTTCAGTGTTTCCTGTACGATTATCAGTACATTCCCCACTATCACAGCGTGTTGGTCCGTGGTGTACCTGGAACTCCTGATGACTGTTGAACAGCAGCACATCTACTGTTTTGAGTTGATTCACGTATCGATGCCGCTCGAATTCCTGCCGCATTTTCGTTCGAAGCGTGGATACGGGCATGTTCAGCGAGTACATGGTCTGGATTTCGGGAGCCTGTAAAGTCATCGTCAGTCCAGGTTCAAGGTCATGCTGCCCGCTTCTCCGCATCCCACGCTTTCCTCCCTCGTCCCAGCTCTTTCCGTACACAACGTGTATCCAATCCCCAAATTCCCCCAAAAGGACTTGTAGATTCCGGGAGTCAACGTACCGACCGGAGCCAGTCCCGGTAGCTGTGAATGACCCTCTTCTTCGCATCAGTCCAGTTGACCGCTGTGCCCGCATTAGCCTTTGCGTTCCTCCAATGTTCCGTGGGCGTGTTCGACTAACAAGAGCGCGTGCGCTGAGCGAGGTAGGTGGGGTTGATGACCATGTTGGCGGTGTTGGGGAGCTTCCAGTCGTCTCGAAGCCGGAGCTGGAGTGACGATGCGGCTCGCGGGAGTGGAATGCCAAGACCTGGTGTTAGCGCGGATTTTACTCCCGGCGCAGTCGCGAAGTTATCGAAGGCTTCTCTCTCGCAACCACGGATACCAACAACGTCTTTACAAAATACTCCAAGCTCGACCGTATCTGTCGCCATAATCGATATTCTACCTCGTGCCAAATTCGCAGATTTCGGCCTGCTACAACCAGCCCAGCCATGCCTCCAGTCCGTACCGCACGCGCCTCGCGCAAGGCCCCGCCGGAGGGCTTCGATGACATCGAGGACACCCTCCTAGAATTCCAGAACAAGATGAAGGACGCCGAAAACGCATCGCACGAGGGCAAGAAGAAGTACGAAATGACGTGGCCCATCTTCCAAATCACCCACCAACGCTCGCGTTACATCTACGACCTATACTACGAAAAGGAGGCCATCAGCAAGCAGCTCTACGACTATTTGCTTAAGAACGGCTATGCAGATGCCATGTTGATCGCCAAGTGGAAGAAGCAAGGCTATGAGAAGGCAAGTCAATTCTACACAGGCAACCTCTTAGCTCGAATCAAACTAACTCGTGAGTAGCTATGCTGCACGCGCTGCATCCAGACCAAGGAGACAAACTTCCGCTCGACCTGCATTTGCCGTGTCCCCAGGGATCAGCTCAAGGAGAACCAGGAGATTCAATGCGTAAACTGCGGCTGCAGAGGGTGCGCCTCCAGCGACTGAGCAGTATGACGAGAAGAAACTGCGAGGACAGACCCATACTCTGGTTAATAGCGATAGACGCTGTCTACACTCTACGAATACTGCCAGGGAGGATACAAAGAAGCGCAATCAAGCGCGCACGACAGAACCAGGCGCAGTCAGCAGGTAGACTGCTGCAAGATACTGAAGTTGGCTGCTCATACCGAATGGGCCGCCAAGATGAGTTTGAGAACACGGTCACAACAAAAGCATAGGGTGTGTCTATTGACCAGAACATAATAATTCAAATGTTAACTTGTATACAGAGAAAAGTGAGTGAATGATGGTGTCCCCAACCTGGACGCCTGCAACCTGTGGGTATACTTGAACCATTACGCAAGTCGTCCAGTCGTAAGGGAAGACCCAGTCTATGTTTGATATCCGCCTGCCCGCAACCCATTAACCAATACGCCTCTCCAGCAACTCAGAAGGCCGAGCTTGCGTCGCTCATCCGCTTGTAATTGGAGTTGGTACTACGTTGTGATGATCTCCGGCTCATATCCCGACCAAATCGCGATTCCGGTAGGGAATCCAGAATGCCTTGCCGCCGAACCCAAGCTGTGGGTGGTGGAGAGGGCCATAGTTCTGATATCTCGGATCCCAAACTCCTCCTGGCCAATTCGCTATGTGTTAATCGGAATGGGCTGGCCCCATCAATAGGTGAGTCTCGACCGGAGCGACCCTTCTCCGATATGCTGCGCGCGGGTGTCTTTGGTGTCGCGCCATCATCCTCTTGGTCTTGATTCACCATTCGAATGTACTCTCTGCTTTGACCGAGAACCTGGGCTTCTCTGTGCCGGCCGTCAGAGACATGAGTGGTGAATGCGGACATGTTGAAAATCTTGCTTCCTCTTCGGGTGCTGTCTAATGACGGCAAACGTATCATGTAGTCTTTCTCTGGGGCCGGAGGAGGTGTTTGCAGAGTTTGCCTCGCTTTCCGCGCTTTTCGTCTGCGCCACCAGAATGCGGTGAAGATACATATCGCACAAAAGGCGATCATGACGGGTATCATTCCAAGGCCAATCTTTGTCCCGAGAGTCATTCCTGGTCCCCCTCGTGCTATGGAGTGTGCAGATGGTGTTTCGTTTTTCATGGCTGATGGGACCGCTGGCGGCGGCGGTGGTGTCGACGAGTCTACGACGAGTGCTCTTGGTAACGACGCTGACTGCGCTGAAGGGCGCGTGGGCCTTGTGCTTGGAGTGTTGAGTTCGAGATTTGACATTACTGGACTTGCTGTATTTGCGCGTGCCCATACATGGGGTATATTAATGATAGGACTCATGTTGGGTGTCGATGTGTGTTGGATAAAACGAAGTAAAGAAATGTTTCTAGGTATGGTAAAGAACGAAAGTAGAAGAAATGGCCATGCTATGTCCAATATCTTTTTTTAGTGAGTGAATTAGTGATGCCGACGAGGTGTCTCTATCATCGCATGTCGAACGCAAACCTGAAACCAAGCAGATAAAGGTGCCTTTGTAGAATACAATGGAAGCACGGTCAAGCACCGCCTACCGTGCTTTCGAAGACAATCACCACACTGACCACGGGATGATTATCGATTTGCGCGTTCCGCTTGGTCCCCCGGTGGTCTATGATGAGACGCAATTTATCCCGACCATAGTCCTACGGCCCCGATTTCGCATGCAACTGCTACATGGTGAAGCCAATGACTGCTGCGTCGTTCCTTCCTGTGCCGGTAAGTACACAAGAGGGGTTCACACCTGCATTTTACAGCTCTTGGTACAGGCAGGATCAATCCGTCCATAGGATGACACTTGCATCCGCATGAACATGATAAGTCTTCCAAGGTTTCTTTTGCGCGCATAGATTCTCGTGAAGTACCGACTCCCCTCAGCACATGCGAACGTCTAAACCCAAACGAACAAATGCCATCATCCCGTCCATTTCTCATTTGCTCAGACAATCGCAAACATGAGATCAACACGACTAACACGCTGATTGATATCAAATTGCCACATACTCGAAGAAGTCGGAAGGTCTAACAGTTCAACACCGATGGTTGGGATCTTGGAATGGCTAGCGTAATGCACTTGCGCTGTTTCTAGTGCTTTTTGTTCGTCCTTCCAGCCTAGGTACCTCTCACAAGGCTACTGAGCATGGCTTGTCGAACGCCCATATATACTCGACAGTCTTTTGTTCGTCGTTCTTACATCCGAACAGCCAGAGAACATCTCCTCGTGGTGTTTTTTGCTAGCTGAAACACAGCACATAGATGATCCCCGAGCTTTCCCCACGTTTCTCGTCGCACCTGCATGCATAAAGATGGAGAGCTGATATATGTGCGCCTACACAGCGTGGAAAGTGCCAGTCTTTTGGGGAAACGGAGCCCATGGCCCATCACTCGCTTTCAAAGCCAATCTGCACAATAGCGAGATGTTGCTCTAGCAGACTACTCACGGCTAGTGTTCCTCCCTTCGGCCGCCCTTGTAGTAATCGCACCCTTGGGTCCTCTCTTTCAGCATTCCACAGCTGTGATATGATGAGAAGGGATCGTCGCATTGTGGCAGAAAATCAGCTTCTGCGATACTGTGTTCACGGCGCAAATCAGAAATGACGAGTATCATGTGCAGCAGCGTTCAGGTATGTACTCTTATGAGTGTCGCTCTAAGATTTGTCTTACTGTACCCTTGGGAAAGCTACCTGCATACATGAAACCCGCTGACGTCAAATGCCATGATTGCTTTCAGTATCCCCATCCTCTATATTATCTTTCACGGACTTGTGATATTGATGGGCAAGGCTGCTAGGGCAGATTATCTTGAGACGCGATGAGTAGCCGGGACAGACACATGCTGTTTCAACGGAACATGACGACTTGTCGATTTCGGTAAACGATCACCTCGGTACCTAGGTAGTGACGCAATGTTGGCGAAACAGCCGCTTTCTGGCCAAGACATCACATCTGATGTTAGTAGCTATTTTGGAAAGATCAAACATAGCGGAACCTTGTCAAGATGTAGTTTACGCTACGCCACACATCCTGATACGCACGAGGGACTGCTCACATATTAGGTTCTCAGCAAGCGATGCCTTGCCAACGCTGATGGCCACAGCCTGCAAAGAGTGGGTTGTACTGGGGCTCTCCCCATTCGTCATCCTCAATCTTAAGGGAGCAAGGCTGCCGCAACAAGACCGAAGCCGAGAGTGAGGCCAAGATGCCATGTCAAACAACTGGGGTCCGCTTGTTTCACAAGGCGCGTTCCAAGACTACCAACATTGGTATCGAACAAAGAGTGTACCGCCCGAGCGCATGGCTGGCATATAACAAGTAGAAGGCCTCGTAATCCAGAAACCTCATATTCGCCAAATCCAAAAAACCCACAATCATGATGTCCTTTACTTCTGAGAAAACGCCACTACTCCCTGTCGTCGAACGCACTCTTGACGCCTATGTCAGGAACATGGAACAGCGCCGTCGCGAAGGCATCGAGTACGCATTGCTGGTCTCAACATTGCTGTTGACGGTCTTCCAATTCCTGGTACTTTACAGCGGCGACAGCCTCGTGCCCGTGGCTCTGGACAGCCGCTACTACGCCCTGTTGGCCCAGCTCGCGCGCGGCCTGCGCATGTCAATCCCAGCCAGCCTGCCCACAGCAGCCATCTTCTTCATTGTCGCGCCGTACCTGGTGCAGAAGGAGCGGGTTGTGATGACGCGGTACGCGATCCTCGTGTGTTATTTGATGGGGTCGACGCTGGGCGCGTTGCTGCTCTAGACGCGCAGGGGTTTTGACTCAACGTGGCTCGCGTGGGGATCGGCGGGCAGCGATAACGGCGGGAAGGCGCATCCTCCAACTTTTTGGGCAGCTTCCATCGCAAGACTCATTGGGCGCAGGACGTCAATTGGGTGAGTCAGACAAGACAAGGGATACAAAAAGATCATCAGGTATGTATGGTCCCAGCATTGGGCCCCCTCGACCGTTGCTGCCGCGAGAGTTCCTGTGTCATCGCGGTAATCGCAAACAACGACTCAAGTGTCAACATAGCTAACATCGTCACACAGTGCAATTGGTTGCTCATTACGTATCGCAAGATGTCCCTCACACGGCCCAACCCGCGATTCCTCACCCGCACAAACCGTATCATCACCTCGCAAATACGAACATACGCTGCACCGGGCGACGGCGTGATCCCACCTGCCAAGAAGAAGTATGTTCCGACTTCAGGCACATACCCGCTTGGATTCAAGGCTGGAAGTGCGCATGTTGGTGTCAAGGCGTCCAACACCCGCTTCGACGATCTTGCTCTCATCGCATCCGACACACCATGCGCGGGAGCGGCCGTCTTCACAACGAACAAGTTCCAAGCTGCTCCAGTCACAGTCAGCAGGGACATGCTGAAGAAGAGGAAGGGCGAGGGAATCCGGGCTGTCGTGGTGAATTCAGGGTGCGCCAACGCAGTGACGGGACGCGGAGGTATTGAGGATGCTATATCCATGGGCCAAGAAACCGACAAGTGCTTCATACAAGACAAGAACGGGCAAGACGACTTGAAGGGAAGCCGGAGCATTGTCATGAGCACAGGTGTCATCGGCCAGCGCCTGCCCATTGACAAAATTACCTCCAAGATACCCACTGCATACTACAATCTCGGAGACACGCACGAACACTGGCTAGGCACCGCACGTGCAATCTGTACAACCGACACATTCCCCAAGCTCCTCTCCAAGACATTTTCGTTACCGAGCACTCAACAAGAATACCACATTGCGGGTATGACTAAGGGCGCAGGCATGATCCATCCCAACATGGCCACGCTTCTAGGCATAATCTGCACAGACGCCCCCGTCGCCCCTTACCTGCTCCGTCAAGCACTTGTCGCCGCCATTGGAAAGTCCTTTAACAGCATTTCCATCGATGGTGACACGTCCACCAACGACACGGTTGCTATCCTAGCCAACGGTGCCGCCGGTGGACAGCCCATTACCTCAGCCGATTCCAAAGACTTTGCCGCTTTCCAAAAAGTCCTCACAGACTTCTCGATTGACCTGGCGAAACTGGTCGTCAGAGACGGAGAAGGTGCGACGAAATTTGTCACCATCAAGGTGACAAATGCCGCGTCGTACAAGGATGCTCACCGCGTAGCCTCGACCATTGCGCGCTCACCGCTCGTCAAGACAGCCCTGTACGGAAAGGACGCAAACTGGGGCCGTATCTTGTGCGCGACGGGTTACGCCGAAGGTGTCGACTCCGTTGTTCCCGAAGAGACGAGCGTTAGCTTTGTCCCCACGGACGGCAGTGAGGAGTTGAAGCTACTTGTCAAGGGCGAGCCGGAGCAAGTTGATGAGAACAGAGCAGCCAAGATTCTAGAGGCTGAGGATTTGGAGATCAAGGTTAGGCTGAGTGAGAAGGAAGGCGAGGAGGCTGTCTTCTGGACATGTGATTTTAGTCACGAGTATGTTACTATCAACGGTGATTACCGGACGTGAGAAGGGGTACATATGAAATTTTATCGAGCGATTCATCTATTACTGCAGATGGAGTGTGCATGCATCATGTTCCGTATTGTGGTTCCCTATGCCCAAGACTTCTGCGGATCACATCACAACCCTGTGAGCTTCTCTCTGCCAATACAAAAGCCAAATTTTCAAAAACTGCCACATACGACCACAGGCAAAGGACTACTCCGGATCCCGTCTGCTCTCCACACGATAAACCTTTAACCGGCGAACTAGTAGTCAGGTGGGTGACCACTGGCGAATAATCGCTGTTGTATGTTTTTTTGCACATGCCCAAGCCTCTACCTTTTCCGGATCAACCCATAGTGCGCGAGTCTAAAGGAGGCAAAGTATGCGCGATAAAACTCGAAATAGTATTTTCTGCGAGAGTTGCCCTATACGTACATCCGGCTCCCCTCAAAGGAGATAGATATCCCAAGGTTCACAGTGAAGCACGTACGTATATGCGTACGAAGTCGTGTAGAAGCGCAGACCACGTTGCTATGCGGCGTTACTTCTTTTCGCAACTCTGATTACTTCAACATTGCCGTGGGACGCTACGGGTATGTATGTACGAAGACATGTACATACGACGCCTACATGGCGACCATGCATGCACGCATGTCCGCCCCGCCTCGCCATGCACATTTAGTATTGGTTACCGCTGTCGATCGGGTAAGCGACTGTATACCGTTCCATGGAACGCCATCGCTCTGACCTACCGAGACTGCCGACATACGTGCCCTAGGGTCTAGCTGCGTGGTCCGTTTGTGGGGCAAGTACAGACTAGAGAGCTGCGCTGCGTATGCAGGTGCATTGACGATCGTGGCTAGTGTTCCGGAATTTGGGTAGGTGAACGGTAGACCGATGGACCGAGGGTACGCTATTATTGCTGCATAGAGAGGGGAAGTAGAGTTCCTTTTTGCGGGAGGAGGGGCATTGTTGGGACGAATGGCCTTTCGTTGGGAGGGGGTTAAGAGAAGAGGGGATGGGAAAAGCAAACGTCACGGAAAATTATCTTGACGCGAAGTACTAGTGTGTATAGGCAGTCCACGTATCGTGATTTGGTGTATGAGTTCTGTTGTTGGAGGCAGACTGGTCAGAAATATACGGATCAACATCAGATTGACGGAAGCGCATGTTTGTAACCGGTACCAAGCTAAGCAGCTTATGAACTGGGATGGAAGTAGTCAGGCACATTGTTTAGAATCAGGTAACATGTTGAATTTGCTGAGCAAGAAATACTATGGAATCCGCTGCGTTCAGGCATGTTCTCATTCTCGTCGATATCATAATTATGCCATGTAAAGATGACCATCTCTGTTCGAGTCCAATAGCCGCCTCAATAGATCATTACGCTTGCATCGCTCGAAGAAACAGGAACCCAAAACACCGTAGTAGGCACAGTGACAGGGGCAATATGTACGTCTGTGTGGCCTTGCAACGCCTCGCCTGATAAGAAGATATGTCGAATTAGACGTTAAGAGTAGGAGGGCCAGCCGTTGCTATCGTGGGTATCGTTGGTCGTTACATCGTGAGGCGGAGTTATCCAATGGATAATCCAAAGTAGGAGGAGTCGAAGTGATGATCTTGGGCACCGTGATATAGAAGGCCAGGAGGTAAGAGCTAAAAGATGTAGTCGCAAGATGAGGGGTATCGAGAATGGCGAAGAATGAGGTATCCAGATCCAGATGATGAGATCCAGGGGTGGCGTACAAAAGTAAGATTCAGCCAAAAGTCAGTCATGATGGCGGGGTGGTAGTTGATTTAGAATCGAGTTGTAGAGCTACGAGCCAAGCTTGGTCTCGCAGACTTCTTCTGGGGCGATCCGTTGGGGGCGACGGCCAAGGTCCTTGCTCCAATCTTCTCAAAGCCTTGAAGCAGGTCAATACCTGGTTCAGACTCGTCGCTGTGCAACAGATGGAAGATGTCCTCGTCATCCTGCTGTGGCTGTTGCGGCTTTGAAGGAACGTGGAAGGATTGAGGAGGCGTAAGACCGGTGTGTGCGTTCTCTTTCTTCGGCTGGGGAAGAGCGAACTCGGACAGAGGGGTAGATGCATTAGACTTCAGCACGGGAGCCTTGATGGGCGACATCTTCTTGGCAGGCGAGAGGTCTGGGATGTTGAGGAAAGACGATGACATCTTCCAGTTGGGAGTAGGTGAGTTGGTCATGTTCCCCTTGGCGCCAGTAATGTCGGCGAGAACACCGCTTGTGGTGACGGCACGTTCGAGGCGGGGGCGCTTGGCTGAACGCTTGAGGGGGCTCTCGTTGTAGCCAAAGTCTCCAAAGATGTCAAAGGTACTCTCGAAACCATGTCCGACGAGGTTGACGTTCTCTTCGTTGGGGATAGACACAGCTGGGCTCCAAGCTTTGTTGTCAAGGAAGGAAGTGTCAACCCACATAGCAAGGCTCTTGTCTGGTGAGCCGCCTACTAGTTCTCGCATCTTGTTACGATGGTTGCGTAGATTGGTGTTGGGCGATGCAGAAGCGGGTGGAAGAGCAGGCCGCTTGAAGACAATAGCAGGGGTAAGAGGATCGAGAACCTTGCTACCCTGGCGGACCGGCGAGGAGATGGCAGACTGCTTGTGAGACCTAGGCTTGGTGGGAGAATCGTAAGAGGAGCCACGTATCCGGGCAATCTCTTCTTCAGCACGTCCACGCTTAAGGTTGGGACGATCGAGATCCGCCTCGGAAGTGAGTAAGGGTCCCATTGGGTTACCCTTGGTTGCAGACGATTCGATGGACGAGTAGTAACCGCTGTCACCGAGACCGTTGAACTTGCGCCGGCGTCCGCCCGAACGGCTGTTGGGTGCGAAGTGTGGAGCGCGTGGCGGTGTGTCCTCACGCACTGAACGAGATCGAGAGACAGGAGGAGGAGGTGATGAGTGGATGTCAGCTGGTGGAGGCGAAGATGGCATCTGACGGGGCGGTGGCATGCTAATAGGATCATGGCCGTCATGCGCAGCAGGGTCAGAGCAAGGGATGGTAGCTTCGGAAGAAGGTAGCTCGGCCTCTTCCGGAAATTTGCTCGAGTCAAATCCCTTTGTCGAACTCATGGGTGGGAAGCTAGCCGACATGGATGTGGAAGGACGCGGGAGATCACTAGCATATGCCGGAGCAAGGGACTCTGGAGGTGCCGGTCGGCGAACGGGCTTGACCTTGTGGTACTGCTTCTCGAATCCAGCATTAATGACCCAGTAGTGGCCTTTTCCAGGGTCGTCCTTGGGGCGTTCTTGCTTGGAAAACGATTTGCTCAGACTAAGGTTGTGGCGGATGCTATTTTGCCATCCAGTCTCTTGGGAGTTGCGGTAGAAAGCGAATGTGTCGGAAATCCATTTGTAGATCTGCGCGAGGGTCAACCGACGGCTCGGTGATCTTAGAATAGCCATGCCGATGAGCATCGCATAGCTGTAAGAAGGCTTGTTGCCGTCGTCCTCAACGGTGGGCATTTGGTCTGGGTTGGGTAGCGGTCCGTCCACGTCTTCGATCTTGATGTCCTTGACGAACTTCTGCTTCTTGGTGATGTTCATGTTGGTGCGGTCGCGTAGCGGGGCGGCGTCCATCAGTGGTCGCTTGTTTCCCTGCTTCAGGGGTGGCTCTGCCGCTGACATGGCGGACATGACGGGGCCAGAGTAGTAGGCGTTCTCCTTATCCATGTGGGACGGATAGCCGGGCCAGTACTGGAGTTCGCCGACCATTGGATCTGAGTCCTGCGAACGCGCAGCCTGGGTCTTCTTGGTGGGCGCGTCGGTGCGAAACCACTGCTCTTGCGGCGGCGGTATCTTGACCGTGTTGAGGCCCTTCTCGGTAAGGGCGCTGGGTGGAGGCGAGCTGGAGACTTGGCGGGTCTTGCGGGGCGATGCTCTGGCGGTGAAGGGTGCGGGAGGGGCGAGGAGGGTGTTTGAGTTGTTGGACACGTCGGTGATGGACGTGAAGGCGTCGAGGTCGCGTGGATCAAAGGCGTTTGCTTGGTGGTGGTCGTGAGGCTGTACAGGGTCTTGAAAAATCTGCATGGAGTGTTGTCGACGCGCTGCAGCCATGGCGAGACTGCGCTACAAGGGCACCAACAGCCTTGTATAGTCTCTCCAGACGCTTTGACGCGTGAAGTCGCGTCTAGAAATCCAAAATGGGTCCGTCGAGGCGACTAAGCACGGTCGGCAGGTGCGGTGTTGACTAAGATTGCGGTGACGAGGGCCAAGTGAGTCGTTGAAGGGGCGGTAAGGTGCAGGCTGTCAATTGTCGGAGGGAGTATGCTGCCTGTCATGTGCGGTGCAATTCTACGTGACTTTGTGAGAAAGGAGCGCGTTTGAGGGAGGGTGGGCTGCTATCTAACCTGTGCTGATGGGATGAGGCAGCGGAGCAATTCGCTTAAGGGCGCTAAAAAAGAACCTCTGACGACAGTAATGCCGGATCTGCAGCGGGAGGGCGGTGTGCGTTTTCTTCTGATAGCAAATAATGGAGGAATGCGGCGGGAGAGATTCAAAGACACAAAGTGGGCGATGAAACAAGAAGAGGAGATCTTGGGCCGCTGCTGGAGCGTGGAGAGAAAGCGGGCAGGACAAGAGGGCAATAGGCAGGCTTGGAGGCAGCTGCAGCGCACCTTCCTTGGCTGCCACCGCAAACGCACCTACAAGGAAGGAGCAAGGGAGCGTGGCCAATGAGGGGGTCCGAGCACGAGTTCCCTCTGATCGATCGCACGTCATGCCCATCTTGCCCAGGAACAACCTCGCGCCGGCAATTACACTAGCCAGCTGTTTGCAGTGGGCGTGCACGGTAAGGCTGCTGCCATTGACGCCCATCTGAAACCCATTGCTTTTGCCCGCCGTGGGATCCAGCACCCAACGCCTGTGGCGACGACTGGGAGAGCCACCGACGTGCAAGCGCCAGTGCGACGCGTCGGTGAAACAACTGCCCCGTCGCAGCCAGCTATGCTGCAAGCCGGTGGATAACAGCTATCGTATGCCTAGGGAGTTGCCCCGGAGCGCAATGCACAGCCTATCGAGTGCCAGACGGTGGCACACTCTGATCCGAACACTAGGGGCGCATGAAACTCGACAAACTGCACCCTGGCCTTAGGTGCAGCTCAGCTCAACCACTAAAGCCACACGCCCACATCCCAGGGGTCGCAGTCCACGCTGCATCGCTACCCTCGTGGTCCAGAAGGGTCTCTCGAGGCTACCACCGACACCTCATTTCGATCTCAACTCCAGCGCACGGAACTTCTCCTGCATCGCGATCACAAACTCGCAAAGGAGATGAACTGTCATCTGGTCGACCACCTGCGCGAGAACTCATCTTGGAACACTACGTGAAAATCGGGTACCTCGTCGTAGTGCGCTCCGAGTATGCCGTCTTCATGCGCGGAAGCCTTCGCTACCATGCCTGCGTGTCAGCTTACCCCAGTACTGCACCCCACTCAACAGTCATATCGCATATGCCGCATCCGGTCTACCGGCTTGTACAGCTCTTGCTCTTTCTTCTGTCCATTGCGATATTCTTTCATCATGCGGCTCAGCTCCTGTTGAAAGGCGCAACGCTCAGGTGCCGGCTAGGTACCCGTCAACAACGTCTGTGGTTCCATTAATAACCTCCTAAGCGAGTCTTTACAGATCACGATGCGGAGCCTCCTCCGTGATTAGCAGCGTGGGGCGGACGGCTCATCATGGTGATCAGCGGGTAGCCGCAACTTCGACCTCAACAGCGTCTGTTCTCTCGTGCGTCTAAACCCGCAAACAGGCTTGTGTAACCAAACCGGGAAGTATGCTTCCAAAGCGGAGGGCACCGGCTGGTCCTTTTCGGTGCTTGCTTGACTCCGTCCGTGAAATCTCCCGCCCGACGTTGACAGTGCTGTCGGATCGGAGCCCAGAATTCAGGCCGGCACTTGCGGAAATACAGTTTTATGGCCAATCAGAGAATACATTAATCGTATCATTTTCTAATCTCAAACTGCCTACTTGAATTCTATAACGGTGAAATTGAAACCGTATACAAACCATCAGTCCAGGAAATGGGAAGGCCAAATGGACAAACACCGGGCCTCACTCAATTCTACACGCCCTGCAATCCAGTGTCTGTTCATTCCAACCTTCTCACCTGATTGCAAAGCTGACGTATGCTCTGGCACTTACTTGTCATGCGCTGAACTCATGACATGAACGATCCGGCAATAAAGCGCTCACGCGACCTGTCATGAGCTGCGAGCGTGTTTTGCGCCGGGGAAGTTCCCTTGACCCTTAAAATGTACCTGGATGAGAGCTCATGCTACCCTTGCAAAAATGTGCCACTGCGGTTCTGCATGGTACAGCCTGTGGGCATGGCACTTGAGTGCGATACCCGACCAGATCACCATCGGAAAGTTTGCAAAGGGTCGCATTACTAGGCATGTAACGCTGTAATGTACATATACACATTGATCCTGTCCCTGAATGTCGATGGGTGTTTGCCCATGAGCCGTTAACGAAGATCATGGAATGCACAAGGATGTACATTATCTGTGAAAATACCGGATACATTCGGGTAGTTGCGCTTGTCAGTGTCTTTACAGTAAGTTCATTTGACTATGTAATTTCACGTCGCTGTCGTCACAGACGAGCCTAGTGATCGTACTGACACCAGACCATGTTTCAAGCGTTTTGAGAACGCTATACATCATCCCGAAGCCTGCTGGACGGCATTTCATAAACCCGGTGTTACTTGAGTTGAATCAGCACAGTGACATGGAGTTAGAAGAGATGACCATGAGATTCAGCGATGATGTACCTGGGTCTGCTAGCAATGGAAATTACAGTTGCCTCTATCTGTTCTGTTCCTGACCGATACATTGACTTGTGTTCCAAGACACAATGGACGCACTCTCGTTCTTTAGGACATCTTCCGTGGTAGATTATTATTGTACGAGAAATGAACGAGAAAGCGTTCTGCGATCGAAGGCATACAAAGCATGCTGAGTGTGACACGAACACATGATGGCAATGTTGACATGCAACTTTGTATCGAAGAGAAAATATTCGGGTATCTAGGTACTAACTTAGTGCACCAAAAAAGGTCTATGTCTATCTCTTGATTCCGCCGACAATGCTGACATGCTCATCGGCAATGTCTAATCTCAAATGATCTATGTGAAAACTCCAGACAAAGTAAGACATCATTCATCGGCTTCAGAATCTCTGATTCAGGGCCCAACAAATATTCAGTTCCTTCGAGACCCGATCCTGAGACCTGGTATTCCCTTCAGGCCCATCTTGCCGACTGTGGACTTCTCCAACATGGGCGGCTCGGGGCAGCCCATCGTGTACGCGTAATCATTAGCGAGACGAACTAGATCGGCCGTAGAGATCTGCAGCTTCTTGACGAAAGTCTTGTTGTAGCCAAGGAACGCCTGGTACGCCTTTGCCTTCGATTGCTCATCGACATTGGTGAAGGCTCGGTCAATGTTTGCTTGATGCGAGGGTAGACGTGACACAAGGTCGACGGGGTAAGGGTTGATAGGCAGCGTCTTGTTGATCCTTGGGAAAAAGGCTTCTTGCTCGAAGAGAACGAGGACGGCACGTCCATCCTTACCGGCACGAGCTGTTCGACCGACACGGTGAACGTACTGGTCAGTGCTTGAGGGGAGACCCAGCTGAACGACGAGGCCAACGTTGGGGAAATCCATGCCGCGCCCGACGACGTCGGATGCGAACAGAATACCGCTTTGAGCGTCCTTGAACTCCTGGGTAGTGCGTGTGCGTGCAGGCTGAGACATGCGGCTATGGAGCTCAAATAGCTTGAACTGGGGCAGCGCATTTCGGTAGAGGTCATAGAGCAGTCCGACACCGTTCGCGGTGGTACCGAAGACAATGGCTTTGAAGCCGGTGGGGTTCTGGTTGTACTCCTCCTCGATCAGGGCTGACAACGCAGGGAAAGTCTGACCGACAGTAGGAACAGAGAAGAAGAATTGTGGTACGCGCTCGTGGGTCGGCACTTCGTTCGGGTCGACAGTCGAAAGATGTGTGTAACCAGGGAATAAGACGATCTTGGCGATGTCAAGAACCTCCTTGGGGAGTGTGGCAGAGAAACACATTCCTTGCCAGCCATCGTTCTTTGGGGGAATGCGCCTGAGTATCTTCTTGACCGCAGGTGCAAACCCGGCATCGAGCATCTGATCAGCTTCATCGAGGATAACCGTCTTCAGATCACTGAACTTTTCGCGAACTTCCTCTTCACCCAGAATGTCGTCAAGGCGACCGGGAGTAGCGACCAAGACGGTAGGGTTGCCGTTCATGAAGGCCTTAAGGTTCGAGGCACGGGAAGTACCACCAAACGCAGTATGGCACTCCATCTTCTGGGGCAGACACGATGTGACACCGTTGCACTCCTTCGCAATTTGTAGAGCCAGCTCGCGGGTAGGGCAGACGACGAGGATGGCGACCTTGCCTTTCCGGGGCATGTTACCGGCTAGGAGATTTTGGATCGCAGGCAGTAGGAAGGCCACGGTCTTGCCCGTACCAGTCTTCGCCTGTACAACACAGTCGGAGGAGGAACTGGGCAGCTCAGTGAGAACCTTTTGTTGAACAGGGGACATGTATCTGTAAGAGTCAGCGACCGTGCTGGGAGAGTGCAACGTAAGAAGGGTTATGCTTACTCAAATCCCATCTTGTCCAAGCCATTTAGCAACGCTGGATGTAGCTTGTTCTTCAGGTCGGCGAAGGGCTTCGGTGCCGCATCGCCCGCCGCAGTGCTGTACATCTGCCGTACGTCGACGCCCATATCTGGCTTCGGCAGCGTGTCTTCAACTCTAGGACGTTTTGGGTGCTGCGACATGGTCGAGCGAGCGTTCGCAGGTCCTCGCCCGGGTGTGCCATTGGTACGGTCACCGCCGCCACCGCCGCCGCCTCCACGGCCTCCTCCTCTGCCGCCGCGGGTCCATTTGCGCTTCGGTGGTGCGGACATGTCTGGGACTGGTGCTGGAAGTGAGGTGTACTGTCTGTATTGGGTGCAGTTGAGTGCGAAGGGGATTGTCGAGATGAGGCTATGTCTTGTATTAGTTGCTAGAGAGCGCGGCTGAACGAGACGAGCAAGAGCGAACGGGCGAGATGAGAGAGTGTGTGAAACTAGTTTCATTATCTTCATTCGTACATACAAAGTAATCCGCACTGAGAAACTAGAGAAAAGTAGAGACGCCGAGGGGTTGTGGATACAGAGAGCGATCGTACCCTTAGTTTGCCTTCCGGCCAGAAAAAGTTCAGCGCACCGAGTCAGTCTGTGCTTTCTGCGACCGCTCGCTGAGTCAGCCATCCTCCGACCTATTCACGCCCGTCATACTGACAACAACACCAACCTCGAACCATTGGCGCGCTCGTTAGCCATCTATAGGCGTACAGTCTCGAAATTCAGAGAGTGATATATAGGCACCCACTGCGACGTCTCACGTTCGAGCGGAGGAGACTTCTGGAGCACTCTGCTTCACCTAAGTACCCGTCACCAGCTACAATCAAGCCATGTCTAGTGCCTCGTGATCTACACGCATGATGCTGCTAAACGTGACTTCAAAGTCCCCAGTACCCTCTCTTTGCACAATATTGTAGCATGGCTCTATGAATTTGGCGTAATCTTCACCCACCAGCGTCCAAATCAACTCGTCTGCCGGAGTGTTTAGGACAGCAACGAGCCGAAATTTGATTCGGAAATGCGTCCGGAAAGTCTCAAAAAGTTGATACATGTATTCCACTACGTCATCAAGATACAATGCCCTGGTCTGGTCGTCAGGGTCTGCATAAGTGGCGTCTACTGTGGGGACAGTAATATATATTTCGACATCTCCGCTCGTGCTTGGGTTCCGTAGTTTGTCCATTGTCATCTCCAGGAATTCGATCAGGAGACGTCGTTCCGCTGTACTCAGGGGGATCGGGGCGGCGGTATTGCATTTCGTAGCAATATCACTAAACCAGTCTCGTACCAGTGTGGAAAGCGTAGGTAATCGTGATGGATCTCCGAGTTCGCTGAAAATTCTCTTGTAATGGCTGGGATTAAGATACTCGTAAAGTAGTGTGTTGAGATCATGCGAAGTTGACTTTTTGACTCGCACCCAATCTTGCTGACCATCTGTCGCGTTTGGTGGATTGGCTTCAAGCCAGTGCTCACCCCATGTATACGTATGTGCGAGTAGTTGTAAGAGGCGAGGCAACTGCTTGATACCCTTCCAGTGCACGAAAAGGCGTGCTTCCTTCTCTCGGTCGAGCGCATACAATGTGTCGCCGGCAGCTTGCTGGATCTCCCGGCTGACTCCAGTGATGCCGGAATTGTATGCAGTGGCCACCCAACGTACATGTTTGATCCCAGGAACAGTATTGAGGACCATACGATTTGAGTTCCATATGTAGATCTCCAGGCGAAGTTCTTCTGGGAGCGCGGCGAAGCCAGTTTTGAGTCTGTCGATTGAATCCATAGTAGGGTGAAAACTCATAGCTCTTTGCTTTCTGGCTACCTAGGTATCGATACGTTGGTGGGCTGATACGTAGCAGGCCTTTGTCTCCTACTTGCAGGTTCTCTGTAGTCTTTGATGGCTTTTTGTCGAAGTTTGACCCTCTCAATGACGGCAGATCTTAGAGTGGGGTCGTTTGAAGGTAAAACCTCAAGAGATACAGGTATGATTGAAAGACTCTACTGCATCGTAGCTCGAGAAAAGAGGTGTCAGTAGCGACATAATAATCTTACTGTGGGCAGTTTACAACCGTGGTTTCGCGTACCCGATTTTGTATTTTCGTCTAGGTCTTACTTGAAATGCAGTGGTTGTGAGTGGCTGCCCAGAATCTCCATCACCAAGTGTCTGTACCTGGGAACAATCCAAGCTACATGAAGAAATTTATCGTCGAGATCCATCAGAGCGCAGGCGCAAAGATTAGAAGAAAGGGCCCTCTCGTCACGATTCATCGTAGACCACAACAGACCTCGGAAATACCTAGGCACTTCGTTCGCGCGCCTACCAAGCTACCCCACTTATGAGTGCGCAGCCGTTAGCATGATGTGTTATAGCTTACTAACGTCGTTGCGAGGAGGATCGGGGAGGTGGTGATAACTGTACTCCTGAAACTGAGAAGGATGTCTATGGCCGTGACGCACCAACAGCGCGACACAAGCATTGATGACCTGCTTGGCAGCGAAGCTTAGCTACGATCGCGCGCTAGGACGCAGATGGCATGATCGAGACCGCAGTGGGCCTGTGTCCCCTCGCTGATGCAGGATGGCTAAACATAATAGCATTTGGCGCCAGACTTCATCAGCGCTGCAGACAAGACTCGATACTGTATGGGTCACTCTCATGACAGTAGCTGTTTCGCAAGCTCCAGTGCCCACCCTAGTTGGTTTGATCCTAAGAGACGCCCCAGCAAGCTTCGCAAGCGGTATCGAGAGACAACGCAACTCGCATATGATTAGGCCGAGGGGGCAGACAAAAAGAATCGCGCAACGCAACAGCCTAGCGACCCAGCATCGGGGATCCGCGTAGGTTCACCCGCGCATGGTGTGCAGCTGCAGCGAGCACGGTGTCTGCCTCCGCGGGTAACTTTCTTGTATAGCTGGCGACGACCCAGGCAGTGCTTTCTGCCCTTGCGTACATAACACATCGTCGGGCCTCCATACTCCAGCTAAACAACACCTGCAAACTTCAGGTGCTACTGATGAGACCGAACTTTTGCACCCACCAAGAGCCCCCGCCCAACCACTCTCCACCGTGGACAGACCCTGTGTTCCTTTGACGACTTGGCAGCCAAGAGCATTTGCGGCTCTTGAACAAGCCTTCTGCGCGACCCAAGCTGTACGTAACTGCTGATCCATCATACATCCATCCCTTCCTTCGCGCCCCACAAGCGTCCCGATTGCTGTCCGCTGTCCGCCTCGTGCCCGTCACGTTAGCATCCATGGGGCTGCGGCGCCGTGCACGACGGCTTGTCTTTGCTCACGCTAGAGAGCACTGCCACCATCACCATCGTCGTTCCCCGCGTGGGACCGCGAGACATCACCGTATTGCCACGATTACGCCGTGTCCACCGCAATGCTGACCAGAGGTGCGCGCTATCCAGTTGCCTGTCACCGACCTTGTCCATCGCCATCACCACAGCCCCCCGTCCATCTGAGACAGTTGCGCGTCGCCGTTGCGTGCGCCAGCCCCGAAGCGATCGCCCAAGAACCACAACACCATATACCGGACACCTGACCGCGTCCTCCGCCGTGCTGGTTGCGCCTATCGTTCTGACTAGCCACGCAAAGCCATCTTCGCGATATACCTACCGACGGTCGCGTGCGCCTCCCGACACCGGTGCCTGCACGCAACAGCTCGTCCCGGCGGCCCAAGCGACTAGCTTGTACTGGCACATTTGTGGAATCGCGTGGGCTTCCGGAGACGACCATCTATACTGCGGATAGCCGCATGATGTGCCTGGTACACGGAGTATGACTTCCAGCCAGACACGTGCAGCTGCTACTCCGTCCTCCCCAGTGTCGAGCCGGTCGTTTCTCTCTCGGCTCAAATCGCCCTTGACATCCAAGTCCCGCAACTACACCGAATTCTATATTCAATCAGATGACCCCCATCGCCATTACACGCCGGGCGACATCATTAGTGGGACTGTCATTATCAAGATCGTCAAACCCCTGAGAATCACTCATTTGGTCGTATCTTTGCACGGCTATGCGCAGGTTTTCAAGAACCCAAATACTCCCGGAGACGCCTACAAGAACTACTGCTCAACAGTCGGCTCTGGGAGAGGGAAAAAGGCAGTGAGCTACTTTGGCAATGGATTCGTTTCGCTGTTCGAGGACGAGGTTGTGCTTTGCGGCGAGGGAAGACTGGCTGAGGGTGTATACCACTTTAACTTCGAACTCGAGTTCCCTTCCAAAGGCTTACCCAGCAGTATTGACGTGAGTAGCGATTCGTCTGCGGTTGACAGACTTACTAACAACCTATCACAGTTCGAGCGCGGAACGATATCTTACATGCTCAATGCCACCTTGACACGCCCCACGACCATGTCGCCGACCGCGTCATGCGACACAAAGGTCTACCTCACCGAATCGATCGACATCGCGCCCGTGCCGCAGCTGAAGCCCCGTGTCATTTCTTTGGAACCCATATCTAGACGAACACGCGCTAGGTCGACACGGAAACGGCCAATAGAGGAGACGTCACATACACCCTCTGGCTCGGAGCTTCAGTCAGTGGGGTCCGCCTTGGAAGCAACTAAGACCATCGATGAGATGGAGGGTCCACGGAGCCCCTCGCCTAGCGACGTAAGCTATGAGAGTCAAAGGAGTAGTGGAAACGCTTCCGGAACAGAGTACGGCGTTCGTTCGATCAACACGGCTACAGATGGATCAAACTCACAGAATGGAAGTCGAGCGACACTGAAAGGAAAGACAATCACAGCCACGATCGACGTGCTCAAGGGCGGCTTTCTCAGAGGCGACCAAATACCGATCAAAGTGACCGTGAATCACACGAAGCATATACGAAGCTTGAAAGGTATCATCATCACGTTGTATCGTCAAGCACGAGTTGACATGCATCCTGCACTGCCTGTCGTACCAAACAGCAAAGGCGACAAGACCAAGTCAGAAGATTACTATCCGAAATCGAGGACTGGCCTAGGAGGGTTATCCCTCTCATCAGCTGGATCCAGTCACTTGTTCCGAAAGGATCTGTGCCAATCTTTTGCACCACTTTTCGTCGATCCCAGAACGCTCATGGCCGAGGTGAAGTGTGCGGTGCGCGTACCGGATGAAGCTTTCCCCACAATATCAAACGTACCGGGCGCAATGATATCCTTCAAGTACTACGTCGAGGTCGTTGTAGACATACAAGGCAAGCTCACAGGCCTCGACCGAATGGTGTCCAACGCTGGGCTTGTCAATCTGCCTTCTGCAGCTGGAGGTACCTCTGCCATGACACGTGACGATGCTAGCGGCAGCATGTTCTCGACTTGGGGAGGTAACTTTGTCGACACCGATCAGATTCGGCGCGAGAAGGGCATCATCTCTGCTTTGTTCGAAGTTGTTATCGGTACCAGAGACAGCGACCGGAACGGCAAGAAGAAACAGATACAGGAACAGCCGGCTGATGACAATGGCGCCTACGGAGGATACTACGATGAGCAGGGCTACGATCAGTACTACTACGAGCAGGACGAGAACGGGCAATACTACGATTACAATTACGATCCAACGCATGACGACGTCCCCGGATATGAACAGCATAGCGCAGGCAGAGCACCAGGGTTCCCTGTGCCTGCAGTTGCTCCTCAAGAAGAGCAGGGGATATCGGAGAAAGAACGGTTGCGACGAGCAGAAGAACGCTTACTACCTTCTCAACCGCCAGATGCTGCTGGATCCTCCACCCCTTCAGGGGGTATTCAATATGGCATACCTGCGTCAGCGCCTGTGCTACCAGAAGATGATGATCCAAACCCTCCTTACGTCGCAGTAGCTTCATCATCTTCGACTCCAGCCCATCCTCCGCCCCCATTTCGTGCGACATCTTCGCCCATGTTGTCGTCACGCATGACATCATCACCATCGTTACAGCGCCGTGTTACGAACATCACAGATGACGAGACGAGAACTATTCGAACTGAGTCCTCGCATACCATACATCCCAGTCGATCAGAGCCACCCGTTAATGGCGAAGACAACGACCCATCAAAACCACTGCCGCCATTGCCACCCCAATTGCCACACATGGCACAAGGCTCCGCACCAGAGTACGTCGCTGGTTCGTCATCACATGTCGAACCTACCGATGACAAGCAGGAGATGCAGCGACGTAGACTGGAAATGGAAAGAAGTGCACCGCCCACAGATCATGATGAAGATGGAGAGTCCTCACATGCTCTTTCAGCGCCACCACTCGATAGAATGCGTACTTTACAATTGGTACCCTCGGCACCTGCGCTAAATGACGAAGACGAAGATCTCGTGGGCGCTGTACGCCCAGGTCGAAGTACGCAAGGTGCGCCGCAAGATAGCAGGCGGCAAAGCGAAGCCTTGCCGGAGTACCGGAGGTGACATGCATGACAACGGCGTTTGTGGTATTTCAGGCGCGACCATGCATAGAAAGGAGCGTTGCGCACAGCGGAATCTTATGCGGGAATCTTTTCAAAACGCAAATTTACAGGAAATAGTTGGGTGGTCGACTCTTATGATATCCTTGAATTATATTACATTACTTCGATGCCTGAGCCCTCAACTTTGAGAAGACATTGCCTGCTTGTTCTGCCATGACTTGGTCTATCACACTTAAGACGAGAATCGTGACTCTAATAGTGGCAAACTGTCCCTGCGACAGGCCCGCGATATTCTGCGCATGCCCGGCTCACCACTCTCTCTCTGTCCTCAGAGGTCTAGGGCTCACTTCATCTCCCGTAGTCGGCGTTCGACGACGGTCTCGAGATCACGAGAGTGCGCGTTGTGTATCTTTTGCAAGCTCGCTAGCTGCCTGCCCATAGCGGCCTCGATATTGATCTTTTGGCCGAGAAGGTCCTGGAGACGTTTGAGCTGTGCTTGATGGGCTGCTGATCTGAGGTACTGTTAGTATGTGGTTCATCATCTTTTCCATGACTTCGTTGCTTACGCCTCAGCCTCGTGTGTGTCAAAGACTGCATTGATAGACTCTTCCAACTCCTCTTTCTTTTTGTTGTAAGCTATACCTACATTCTTCTTCGACATGTCATGATACTTGCGTCGCTGCACAAGTGATTAGCCTCATGTCTCCGACACCCGAATGACGAGGCGAATGTGGGTCATAGATGTGGATATGGAGACGACAGTCTGCTGGTAATGGGCCCATCTCAACATACGTCGTCTACCATCTTCACCATCATTTGTTCCAGCGGACCATCGGAAGTGCGCTGCAATGCTTCTGCCTCATCATCTCCAGCATGTTCATCGTCGATCGCGCTATTGCCTTGGTCGAGGTCTTCGAGATCATCAGCTTCGTTGATGACCTGTTTCCGTGAATGCCTTGCGCTCTGGCGAGTGGTGGCTGTGGAGGGGCTTGTGAGAGTGGATTTCTTGGTGGTGCGCGGTGGTGCCATGGCTGCTGTTGGTAAGTGCTGATGATTAGTGGTGTGAGTGAAGGTGGTGATCAATCGTTTTGCCGTAACCTTCGTATTGCGAAAGTCGTTGTGGCTCAAGTGACGGAAGCTTGTGAGTTAGAGGGTGAAAGTCGGAGGCTTGGATACGGCGAGGCATGGCTTCCCCACATCCATGGATGGATGGCGCCAAGATTCCGCGCTAGCGTGCATCCACAGTTTTTTCGGGCTTGTGTTTGCGGACTCCCGCTTTCTCTTCAACAATCACGAAATCGCTCAGTCTGTTCAGTGTTCAGCATGGGTCTCGCAGCGCCGAAGAAGTACGTTGGCCAGTTTGGCTCTGGCTGTTTCCTGCCAAACTAACGCCACACCAGTCGATCGAAGATCTCCAACGATCCCCAAAACACTACTTGGGCGAACAACACGTCGCGCTTCGGCCATCGCATATTGACCTCGCAAGGATGGCAGCCCGGCAACTCACTGGGCGCGACAGACGCCTCCCACGCCGCTCACTATACCGCTGCCTCGCAATCGCACATCCGAGTATTCCTCAAAGATGACAACCTTGGCTTGGGCGCAAAGCGAGGAAGTGAGCGCGCCGAGAACTTTGGTCTTGCAGGACTAGAGAGCATTCTTGGACGTCTGAATGGCAATGAGGCGGAGGTCAAGAAGGAAGAGGAAAGGCGAGAGGAAATTGAGAAGAGGGCTTTTGTCTACCGGAAATACGGCATGATGAACTTTGTGAGCGGTGGTTTCCTGGTGGGCGACAAGATTACCAAGGGCTCGGATATCAAGAAGGAAGTGGAGATCAAGACTGAGATCAAGACTGAGTCGGAGAGCGAGGACGGCGCATCGGCGAAGAAAGATAAAAAGAGGAAGCGAGAGGAGCGCACCGAAGACGAGCCCAAGGTGAAGCGCAAGAAGAAGAGCATGGATCTGCGCGACGAAGCACGCAAGGAGGGCGACTCATCCAAGTCAAAGAAAGACAAGAAGGACAAAAAAGATAAAAAGGAAAAGAAGAAAGACAAGTCGAAGAAATCAAAACGGGCATCTTCGTCTGATGCCGAATCTTCCACCGACGACGCCGCCGCTCCGGCATCTGACCCAGAACCGCTCACAGACAAGGCACGGCGGAAGGCCGAGAAGAAGGCACGCAAAGAGGAGAAGAAGGCGAAGAAGGCCCTGAAGAAAGCTGCAAAGAAGGCTGCGAAAAAGGACAGCTCAGACGACTCGAGCTCAGAAAGCGAGGAAGACGAGAGCGCGCCGACAACGATCTCATCGGTACCTGTGTCGAAGACATCTACGCCTGTTCCCGCGGGCCTATCATACACCCCAAGAGGCATGCATGCCGTCAGACAGAAGTGGATCCGGCAGAAGAAGGCTGCGACTATGGATGCACAAGCGATGAAAGAGGTATGTTTGCATTGCCATGGCTTGATGTGCTTCCCACTAACGTCTCCATAGATATTCATGATCAAGACGCCATCGTAGACTCATATTGATGAACGGATCTGTACATGCATAGCGAGGAGTTATCAGGGTTTTTTGTTTAGCATGCACGTGCCGGGTTGTATTCTCAAGTTCCGGGCCATCGAGATAGAGAGCATAGAGATGCCCTGTTACACTACACCAATTCTGGCTCTGATCTTGATCTTTCTGTCAGTCGATTGCGTCGCGTTGCATGGCGTGGTGTGGCTGTAAGCTTCGTACAACGGACAGTCGGAGCCCGACGATTGCGTGGCAGACATGGTCATGTCGGGCCTAATAGGGCTTTACAGTTGATAAGACTTTAATATTCCCCGCGTTTGAACTATCGGTCCTAGTATTAAGCCACCGGGCCCCTCGTCAAGCTTACTGCGGCTGTAGAGGACGGGTGCGCAAAAGCAAGGGGCAGTGTTGATATTGTTCGCGTGACTGCGCCCAAGCATCTGAGGTGAATGGGACATGACGGCGCCACCGGTGAGGACTGGGTTGCGTCACAGAGGAGAGAGCCCACTCGGGGCGATGGCGGGACATTTGTTTGTTGGAAATGTGCCGGCAGCCATAGGGCGGTTCCAGAAACAGGGATGCAAGATTACCCCCGTCAGTTCCTGCATGGTGGAGCTGATCACTAGTCCGCCGCCGACTTAGCCCATGTATAATGACCTCGCCCGACTTTGGTACTTGGCCCGCCCGTTGAGCACGACGCCTCCTTGACGGCCAATTCCCTACTCCATTCACTCACGCTCACTTGCCACCTGTTGCTTTTCTTCTTCTTCTTCCACACGCCATGGCAGCAAACGGCAGCATGCGCAGACGAACCGTCGACGCGCCCGGTAAGGCAATTGTCTCGATGTTGTCCGAGTCCTGTATGGCTAACCCGTACGCAGCGAGCCTTCACCCGCGCACATCGTCGCATTCCACCCAAACACCCGAACCCTCGCCTATAGATTCCATGCCCGCGCAATTGGCCTCTGAAATGCCTTCCATTTCCACATCGAAGCCGAACGGCGCGCCTGCGCTGCTCCGGAAGCAGTCGTCACCCATGATGCCTCCTTTCATGGTCTCTGCACCCGGCAAGGTCATCGTCTACGGAGAACACGCGGTAGTGCACGGCAAGGTAGGATTAACAGCACAATCATGTCGGGACACGTGCTGACCGGCTGCAGGCTGCCATCGCCGCCGCCATATCGCTCCGCTCCTACCTCCACGTCTCGTTCCTCTCCAAATCGAATCGGACCGTTAAACTGCGCTTCCCCGACATACAGATGGAGCACACGTGGAATATCGATGATCTGCCATGGGACAGCTTCTCCAAGTCAGGCAAGAAGAAGTACTACTACGACCTCGTCACCTCGCTCGACCCCGACCTCATGGCCGCCATCCAGCCCTTCATCGACGAAGTATCACCGAAAGCCCCCGAGTCGATACGCAAGATCCACCACGCCTCCGCGTGTTCCTTCCTATACCTCTTCCTTTCCCTCGCGTCGCGCAAAGTCCCTCCGTGCGTTTACACACTACGATCGACCATTCCCATTGGTGCTGGATTGGGCAGTAGCGCCAGTATATCCGTCTGCCTCAGCACGGCAATGCTGCTGCAGATACGCGCACTCAGCGGGCCTCATCAGGATCAGCCTCCGCAAGAATGTGAGCTCAACATCGAGCGAATCAACCGCTGGGCGTTCGTGGGCGAGATGTGCATACACGGAAATCCCTCAGGTGTCGATAATACCGTTTCCTCGGGCGGCAAAGCGGTTCTCTTCCAGCGGAGGGATTACGACAAGCCACCTCTGGTCATACCATTGCATAGCTTCCCCGAGCTCCCACTGCTGCTTGTCAACACACGGCAGTCGCGCAGTACGGCAACAGAAGTCGCCAAGGTCGCCAACCTTCTCAAGGTGCATCCCGATCTCACAGAAAACATCCTCAATGCTATTGGCCTAGTGACGGAATCTGCACACAAACTACTCACATCTCCCGATTTCGATGAAACATCTCCGGACTCACTAAGACATCTCGGTGAGCTCGTCACGATGAACCACGGGCTACTCGTCTCCTTGGGCGTCTCACATCCCAAACTTGAGCGTATCCGCGAGATAATCGATCACACGGGCATCGGATGGACAAAACTTACAGGTGCAGGAGGCGGAGGATGCGCTATTACTATTCTTAAGCCCCAACCACCAGCCCTCACCAACGGTCATGCGAATGGCGCGCATCACGATACCTCATCAGACGAATCTGACGCCTCTTCCGAAGCGGACGGGGGCGGCGCCGCATCCGTAATATCCAACGGCACAAAGCTAAAGTACAAGATTCTCGACTCTCTTGAGGTCAAATTAGAGAAGGAAGGCTTCGAGAAGTTCGAGACGACGCTTGCTGGTGACGGAGTAGGTGTGCTTTGGCCTGCTGTTCTACACAACGGAAATGAAGAGGAAGGCGGAGAGGAGATTGATCAAGAGAAGTTCCTTCGGGCCGAGGGCACAGTCGGTATCGAAAGACTGGTCGGTGTTTCCAGCTCGAAACGAAAGGGCCCTAGAGAGGTTAGAGAAGGGTGGAAATTTTGGAGACCCTGGGAGGTTCCCGAGTAGTAAACTCGGGTCTTTTGTTCCCAACAACTCGTCTGCTTCCAACATGTTCTGGCAATGTCCTGGTTGGGTTCGAGTTTCATCTTCCGTTCTTGTTTCTTTGTTGTTTAGCTAGATATAGGGATTTCATTGTACTTGAAGCCTTGACAGGCGTGAAGGAAAAGGCTAAAGAAGTAATGTCTTGTAGATATGAGATGGCTGATACAATCTGGCTGCAAGGCGCCTGCGGCCGAAGCATGGCCTAGCGTGAGCAGGACAGCAATAATGGAATCTCAAAGTTCCTCATGCATCACTTCATTGTACTGCGAGTTCTAGTCTGCGATCCACCTACAATAAACACAAGGGTCGTAGCGATTTGAGGTGTGCATGTAAAGAGTGAATGTGGCGTACCATGTGTGATTGGGCAGCTAATTTTTGGTAGATCAAGCGAGCCACGCGCGACACCTGCAGAAGCCCAACCATTGTCTTGCGCCGTAGTCAACCTTTGATCATTTCCTTCACCCACACCACTCGCCCATAAAACCCTGCGCCGCCGTCGGAACCCTTGGATACATTACTCCCAACAACACACAGCCCATACCTTTTCACAAACAACTGCAACCATGGCACCAGGAAAGTGGGGTACGTCATGCTCGCTGCCACTGCGCGCGGTTCAAGATGATCATGCAAAAACTTGGGACTGACATGTTCTGCAGACGACGAGGATGAGGGCAGCACTCCTCCCACATCCCCACAGGTGGCTCCTATCGCGCGCCGCAGCAAGTTCGACGATGAAGAAGAAGACGACGATGTGCGTCAGCCCACCATGCCCCGCGCTTGAATACTTCAAGCCCCGCCACGACCAATCGGACTGACATTGGACATAATAGGTACTAGATTCATGGGACGCCGCCGAAGATTCCGAAGTCGAACGCGAGAAGGCAAAGAAGGCCGCCGAGGCAAAGGCTAAGGCGGACGCAGAGGCAAAGGCAAACCACAAGTCCAAGGCGCAAAGGATCGAGGAGCACAGGCAGGCCGCGCTACGTCGGCGGCAGATGGAAGAAGATGGCGAGACCGACGAAGAAGAGACTGAGGCTGAACGCCGCGAACGAATGCGCCAGGCAGAACTCGACGCTTCGCGCGCTCAAGCTGAGGAACTCTTTGGCGACCTGAGCGTCGCGCCCAAGGCCCGTACCGGTAAAGCCATCACCATCGCCGACGAGTCCGACCCGGGCAACGCCATCGACCTTTCCTCCCTCGCTCTTTTCAACCCCAACACCAAGGACCAGTTTACTAAGCTCCGGGAAACTCTCACACCTCTGATTGCTGGCAACTCTAAGAAGGGCCAGTACTCGCTGTTCCTACAGGAGTTCACCAAGCAGATTGCTAAGGATCTGCCGAGTGAGCAGATTAAGAAGATTGCATCTGGCCTGACAACACTGAGCAACGAGAAGATGAAGGAAGAGAAGGCTGCTGAGAAGGGTGGAAAGAAGAGCAAGGCTGCAAAGACCAAGACTACACTCAATGCGAGCAGAGACGTCGGCGTCAGGGCAGATACTAGGGCATACGATGACGACGACTTTGGCGAGTAAGTCATGTCTGAGCCCGTCTGGCTTTTGCAACTGCTAACAGATTATAGTGATGACTTCATGTGAGGCATGACGAGGCTTCCTATGCATACGCCTTTCATATTGGAGTTCGTTCCTCATCATTCAGTTTGGAGTCGCGGTTGGTCATTTCAGGAAGGATTAAAAGGGAAACATGCGTGCATGGCGTCTTGCGCTTGACGTCTCTGTTTCGCGGTTGTGCTTCGAGATGAAGCGGCATAGGTTCAGTGCATATGTAGTGCATTATAGATAGGCACGCGTAGAGAGTAGATGTCTGATTCTTACAATCTGGTACTTCCTCCCACCCAATGTTGAAACATTCCAGATCAACGGCACAACAATAGTGTAGTGAAGCGTGTATCAACTCTCTTCCACCAGCGGTGATCGCAGAAACTGGATGTACTATTGTCAGCCCGCAGTCCAGATACGATAGTCAGCCATCTTGAGATTGAGTTGGTGCCGGCCAATGCCGCTTCGTCAAACTCCGACGCATCGCAACGCGGGGCAACATGTGTTGATGGAACGTCATCCCGCCAAAAAAAATTGAACGCGCCAGTCAGTCACGGCTACCAAATTTCCTGCACCAATTGGGATGATGTGAGCCAGAGAATTCCTAAGCCCGATACCATCGATATGCGCGCTCAGTTACCATGCTTTTGAGGGTTCACAGCCATTGGCGCATTACACGTGTAGCTCTTACCCCTCATTGAGTCACTCATTCGAGACGCGCCTCAATCTTGTACACTACAAAACGACACACACATCCACCCACTCGAGCCCACATTTCTGGTCTGACGCCGCCCGCGCATTTAGCCCTCTCCACGGCACCAAGCCCGCATCCAATTGCAAGTGCCGACGTGGGACTCGTGGCCTAGCCCGTAGCAGAATTCCCCATTCAAGTCTTTGTTAGAGGGTGCACAGCGCGCGTCTGCATACTACAAACCCTAGCAATTGCGTGCTTGATTCATAGCCATGGATCTCGTCAACTCGTATGTTTTGATTGTTTCTTTTCCCCATTCTTTTTCCTTCTTCTGATAAGCTTCTTGTATGACCATGGGGTACACCAACAGAAATGAAGGCGCAAGTGAGATCGAGCGCATCGCGCAAAGGGCGCGTCAGGGCAGCAGGAGTCTTCCTTTCATGACTGACCTTTTGGGAAACAGCTTGAACGACCGTCTCCTCTTTGCGGTGCCTAAGAGTACGTCGCCTACATTACTACCGGCTGGACTCATTGGCTAACAACCATCGCAGAGGGCCGCCTCCACCAAGCATGTCTTGACCTCCTCCACGGTTCGGACATTCAGTTCCACCGACACTCCCGTCTCGATATCGCACTCGTCAAGAACCACCCTCTCGCTCTCGTCTTCCTACCCGCCGCTGATATCCCGACTTTCGTAGGAGAAGGTCGCGTAGACTTGGGCATAACAGGGCGCGATCAAGTCGCAGAACACGAGTGCGTTGCACCACCTACTGCCACCAGCGGCGTAGAGGAGGTCCTCGATCTCGGTTTTGGAAAATGCAGTCTGCAGGTACAAGTCCCCGCAAAGGGCGACCTAGCCAAGCCAGAGGACTTGATCGGCAAGAACGTTGTCACCAGCTTCACCAACCTGGCTGAGCAGTACTTCCGGAAACTCGAGGCCGAGCAAGCTGGAAACACAAACGGCGAAGCCAACGGCGATGCGAAACTCAAGACAGTCATCAAGTACGTTGGCGGCAGTGTTGAAGCGGCATGCGCATTGGGTGTGGCGGACGGTATCGTCGATTTGGTGGAGTCAGGAGAGACAATGCGCGCTGCAGGCCTCAAGGCCATCTCCACAGTCGTCGACTCCAGCGCCATCCTCATCACGTCAAAGCACCCATCAGATCCCAAACTGGTTGAGCTGATCACCGCTCGGATAAAGGGTGTTATCAGTAAGTCGCATCGACTTCCGCATTCATTAGCACAACTAATTTCTCGCAGCTGCACAAAAGTACGTTCTGTGCACATACAACATCGACCGATCGAAACTCGATATCGCGCGCAAGATCACTCCCGGACGTCGCGCTCCCACCGTCAACGCGTTGGAAGAGGATGGCTGGGTGGCTGTACAGGCTATGGTGCTGAGGAAGGATATCGCTATTGCCATGGACAAATTGACGGAGGTCGGGGCCACCGATCTCATCGTAACAAAGATCGAGAACTCGAGAACGGGTGATTGAGCAACGCATGGCGCATGGGATTTGGGAGGATATACTGGTCTACATTTCCTGCGCAACAGATGCGTTTGATAGAATGGAACTATGTAGAGAGCTTTTAGTATACTAGCTGGATAGTCCGCTCCTTGTATTTGTAGCCGAATGCTATGGAAGCACAAGCGCCGTGTCTCTCTTGTCTAAGAAGCTTCGCGTGGCGGAATATTACTATGAGGTCTGCCATGAAGTCTCACATGCTTACCGCACGTCTGCGGATCATGGACCTCTGTTACCAAGCTGGCCAAATTGTGGGTCGCGGTCTAGACGACGTAGCAAGTAGTTCGGCGCTAAGTCTCGCAGGACCCTACTCACAGGATCATAACTGTAGCATCAGACTGCCAGTATCACGAACACTGTTGGAAGCGTAGCTGCTCAAATCGACTTGCAGCAGAACAACAAACAAGTATATGTTTATCATGATTTGTCAGACTTCCATCAAGCATTCTTGGTCCAACGGTAGGATAATTGCCTTCCAAGCAATTGGCCCGGGTTCGAGTACGTTCTATTCCATTCCCACTCCATCCAACATCATTCTAACAGCCTCTCCAGCTCCCGGAGGATGCATAACATCCTTCTCCACAATTGCGAGATGATCACTCTTTTTTTGCTCATGCGTCGTCTTGGGCCCGTAAATAAGGAGGATGCGACGCATAGAAATTATTTTTTGCCTGCGCTTAGAGCTGGTATATAATGTTGCGTGTAGTGCAAGCTTTGAAGGAATGCTATGCTTTTGTTGAGGGTATAGGAGTGAAGTGGTCTCGAATGAGGTAGTGGTAGAGTGGTTAAGGAATTTGATGCCTACGCGTCTCACAATGGCTCCTCGCGATACACATCAGCAGTGTCGGGTTGAGCACATTATGTAGCAGCAAACAGAGTATGACAACACGCACGATCCGCCTAGCATGAAATTCAGTTCATCATTTAACACTTCGTACATTAAGAGTATCTCGAAGATCAATGAAACATCACCATCGACATTAGATGGTAAAAAGCGATGAGTTCGATAGGCCCCGTGTCGATCCCAGCGACGGTCCGGTCGGTCTAGCACTATCTCAACCCGTGGTTGCTGTTACCAAGACCGAAGACATCGAACCAGAGGACACTTGATATTGGATACCGAGGAGACTGTGCCAAAGACCAACCAGACCATCACTGAAACCGGCACAGGGGATCATATAAACTTGTTACATTGCGATGAACTACATACAAACTCCTAATACCGCTGTCCGACTAAGAGAGTGAATGCTGCCACCACTACAAACACAGAACCAACCAAAACACTACAATAAACCATCGTAAACTCCATTGCTATGCCACGCTCGCTGATTCAATAAAGGAGGGAATTCGTCGTTCATCGTCATTCAAAGTCGTTCGTTCAAGCCGCTTCGATCTACTCAATGCTGATCTTACGGGGCTGAGGAGCCTGGGCCTTGGGAACAAGGATGCTCAAGATACCGTTCTTGAGACTAGCCTTGACAGCTTCCTGGTCGACACGAGCAGGGAAGGCGAAGGAGCGGTGGAATTCTCCGACTGAGCGCTCGCTGACCCAGTACTTAGCCTTGTTCTCGTCGTGCTTGGAGACGTCCTTGTTCTCGGACTGCTTGGCGACCTTGTTGGACTCGCTGGGGTCGTCCTCAACCTTGGGCTGGAGCTTCTTCTGCTGGGAAGCTTCACCGTTCTCGATGAAGCCCTGAGGGCGTTGACCTTCCTCGCGGACGTGCTCGTGGCGGCCCGAGATGGTCAGCGTGTTGTTGTCGGTCCATTCGATGTTGATGTCCTTTTGCTCGACACCAGGAAGTTCTCCGTGGAGTTCGTAGCCCTCCTTGGTTTCCTTCACGTCGAACTTGGGAGTGAAGGACCGGACGTTGGTGAATTCGCGGTCGAGGTTGCGGAAGGCTTGCCTATCGTACTCGTCGAAGAGACGGAAGATAGGAGCGAATTCCTGAGTGAATCGTGGGAAGAGAGACATTGTTGCTGGTGCGTTGGAAAAGTGTCGAGTAGTTGTGATCGTAGGCTTGGTAATGCGGTTGAGTTGTCGAGGAACTCGTTGGATTGTAGAGCGGATTGATTGCATAGAAGACTCGTTGTTTGTTGTTCTGATGATGAGCTTTGAGAGACGCCTCGAAGGCTATATATACCCGAGAGATGGGTTTCTGGAATGATCGCACTGCGGAGAGGCATTGGTGTTGCGTCGACGATGATGCTGCGAGGAGCCTCGGAGATGGCTCGGGGAGTTTCTAGAGCTTTCGAACACGACGTTTGTCGTCATGTTGTCGTACGCGATCAGACGAGATCGTGAGATGAGAAGCTTCCAGCTCTTGTCGGGGGAAACTATCATGGCGATCTCCCGGTCGATCCTGCTTCGGTGAGGGCCGAGTTGGCACTAGAAAGTTCGGGGTGGTGGCTCAGACCATATCACGTGACATCCGCGCTCGAAGTATCCAACGCCTTGGGAGCGAAATGTGAGGTATCTGCTGCACAAGGCCCGTATACCCCGCAATTCGGTCATGTATTGCGTGATGTTCATCTAACAGGTTGTATCACGGTGACGTTGGGTGCTCGCTCACTGGTGCGCCGCTTCGTTCCTCGTTCCTTGATCCTGCATTCCCCCGCTACCTGTGGATGTCTCGGATGCCTGGCTCAGACCATGTCTCTAGCTGATTTCTTCCTCTTCGAAGCAGATATTCGATGGTACCGAAGTCCTTCTTGCCGACATCCCGGTGCTTATGGAACTCGGATCTGGAGCTACTCGTCAGCTGTCGCAGCAGGTCGTTCATTTAACTTGATCGCACCTTGCAAAGTCCCGGAAATGTGACTGCGTGTCCTATGATTGCGTGAGTAGGTGTTTGTAACCGTAGTGTCACAATTGACATACCGTTGGTTTCTGCTTCACAGCTCTTAAGCATTGTCGGTAGAGGGACAAGACGTCTTTCTGAAGTCCCGACAATCGTACCATCTCGCCCAGATACAGCTTTCGTAAGCAACTGAAAAAACACAAGATGTATAGTCACGTACGTTGGCGACGTTAGGATGCAAGAACGAATGGCGGCGAACCAAGCCAGAGCCGAAGGGCCGTGCTTCTAAGACCGAAGAGGTTAGCGTGATTGATGACGATTTCGATGATGTTGGATCGCTTCCGCGAATCGCAGCATGCTCAAATGAGGGCGACAATACATTCGAGCTCTACATGTCTAACAAAGTTCATGGGGGCACGCAGTGTCACTGATCGCAAATCCACACGCGCGAAGATCACAAGCACGCCAGGAAAACATCGCAGACTCCCTTGGTAATCTAGTATTGCAAGATCGCCTTATCCAGGTACATCGAAACTGTGTGTGGGTGTATCCCATGCTTCGCTCACTATCATCTTGGTGCCGTGCCGCATGGAGATACTCATGGCGCGCTGTAGCTTTCAAGTGGACTCAGCTTGACCTTGATGTCATGCGGCCACACGAACCATTGTTTGTGCAGATCCCACTCCTTGTCTGGATCCTCAAGCTCAATCTTTGAGACATTAGCACTCACATCCACACCCAGAAGAAGTCAAAACGTACCTTATATCTTCCAAATACCGTCGCAACGACCTTGTAGACCTCTACCAGTGCCAATGGTTTGCCAAGGCAGATCCTGTTGCCTCCTCCGAACGACATATCTGCGTCTTTCATCTTCTTGATCCTGGCCTCGTACGCGCCGGGTTCTTCGTGCTCACTTTGCAGCCATCGTTCCGGACGGAACTCATGGGGCTTCGCACCAAAAATGCTCTCCTTGTAATGAAGAACCCATGGATTCACACCGACAATTGTTCCTGGCGGCAATGTCGTCCCGTTGGACAATGGAAGACCAGTTGCAGGGACGACGCGCTCGAGAATATGGCCTACGACGGGATGCATACGGAGACCTTCTTTGATGCATGCATCCAGGTAGGGTAGCTGTTCGATGCCAGTATATGATGTAGGGAAGGAAAGACCTGCAGAGAGGAGTTCGTTGACGAGTCGTTCTTTGGATGCTGATGACTTGAGGATGTGATAGAAGATACCTTTTATCACAATGGCAAGGGTATCGGCACCGCCCAGAATCTACAGGACCGGTCTTAGTTCTACTCACGCCACAGTGCAGCCATGGAACACTCACGTTGATGATCATGTATCCAATAACCTCGTTGTCGGTGACAAGGTCCGGGAACTCCTTCTTCGCTTCGAGAAAGCCATTGAGAAAGTCCTTCTTTCCGTTTCCAAGTTCAGGGTTCTGCATACGCTCCATGAAGCGCTCGACGGAGAAGCCAGCAGCAACGGAGAAATCATCGAACTTATAGAGCGAGCGGGGCCACTTAGGGTTCTTTCCGAGCCATTTGTCGAGAGCAGGCATTTGGCCGACCTGGCGAATTTCAGTAAGAACTTTTGCAATCGTGACAGTTAAACGAATTTTTTAAGTCAACGTAGAACGTACCACGGAGAAATAGCGCATGACACGTTCAGCGGTTCCAAGCATATCGCCAACATCCATACCCTGTTCCATGAAGCCAATACGCTTGCTCCAGGTCATATCACCCAAGAAGTCCCATGCGAAGAATGAGATCCAATCAGCAATATCGCATGTCTGGTCCTTGTTGGCGCCTTCCACAAAGCGGGCGTCCAGTTGACTGCATAGGGTACGGAGGTTGTCGTCCATGATACTCTCGATCTGAAGAGCATTTTGGAGACTGTACAGCTTTTGAACTGGCTTGACATTCTTGGAGTGGAATTCATTGCTGCGCGTACTGAAGATATTTTGAATGAGATGCCCATCTTGAAGGGCGTCGTTGATAGACCGAAGGAGGGTTAGCATGATCCACTTCTAAGAAAGACTGCCCATGTCTTACGTAGTAATCGCTCTATTATGGTGTCAGCAATCGTTCCGAATGGCAGCCGTGTTCCATGCGCTTACCTTCAAGTACGTCCCACGGGTATTGTAAATAGTTTTGATTAGACTGGCATCGGCAATACTGACGGTATTGGGCCCGAGACGAACGATATCGCCGTGCTGTTCATGAAGTTTCCTCTGGGTCTCAATATGAGTTTGCCCATAGTGATTCAGGAAACGCCAGATATCCGAGAATTTGGCTAGAAACGGACCGGGAATAGATTTGAGTGGGGATTGTAAGTAAGCCAAAACGTATCGAGTGACGAGAAGGACTGCCCCGAGGCCGATTGCCTTCACGAATAACCCTGCCAATGCCATGTTGTCACTTAACTCCGCACATGCAATGTGATTCTGAAAAGGAAAGAAGGATACAACCGTAGGAGTGGGAAGAGGATTAATAATATGGTAATGCTGGTGACGAGGCCTTCCCGCTCCAGATTGTTCCGAATCACGTAGCAGCCGCATGTTCAGGTATCGGTCTAGCATATGTAAGTAGACGGGGCTAGGATCGAGTCCCTTTGCTTGGTCGCCCTGGTGCTGCTGAAGCCAAGTCCAACTTTCCCCGAGCAAGGCAAGGCGCCGCTTGTGTACATCCATGGCGTGTATTGCTTTTTCCCACCACCTTACTATCGCAATCCCAGACTTAGCCATTGGTCGTACCAGCCATCGCGAATGTCGGGGAAGCGGTCTCTTGCACTAGTGACGGAGTGACAGCGGGAGGTGTGGAGTTTTACGGTTCACGGGTACTAACACAGGCTAATCATGTGGGGACCGACCGGGTCCTGAAGAGCAGGTGTGAGGCAGGTGAAGTTCGCTCCATCTGCAGGTCCAACCGCACCTGGGCATCAAGCTCCTACGGCGGTTGCGATGCATCTCTTGACAGTCCCCGGACAATGGCGCAGATGAACACGCTTATCTGCGTTCCACAGTCCTGGAAAACTGCCTCGTAGGATTTGAATCCTTCGCACCCTCACTCCTTTCCGCACGCCGCTGCTGGTTAGACCGAGGTTGATCCGTCGGATGTGTGATTGAAACGCCACTAAAGATCGCTTAGCCGAGTCTAGCGTGGCCCACAGCTGACCCTCATGATTAGTAGTGCGGGCAACGGCCCGTCACGGAAAGGCCAAACGTTCCTGTACGACTTCAGATCATCGAGTTCCGCATGCAATAACAAATTTTTGCAATGCCATTTCGAAGCCACTTGCGTAGCATGAACGATCCAAGGTTTCGCGAAGGGCGTGGCCTAATTGACTAGTGCACAGCACCGCATACCAGAGACGGGATGTTACGAGATCCAAACCGGATAGGCCTCCACATTCGGGGACAGTGGATAACCCTCAGTCGCCTACTCCGAGTTTTGGACACTCATTGGTCCTGATACGTTTAGCTTCATCGCTGAACGGTGAAGGAACACCATCCTACTCCACCCGAGCGCTCAATTTGGGGCATTCCTCATCACGCGGATAATTCGCCCTCAGCGAATCAGACGAAGCGGACCCATCTACAACAATTCCTGTTGGACCGCAGGATGTGCTGCGTCAACCCGCAAGCAAAAAAAAAAAGCTTTCCATCTCTTCCTTCGTGCTATGCAAGCTGCAAGATACAAGATGTTTGGGCATATGAAGCGTCAACGGGATATTTTGCTCCGGTAGTTGCGAAGAATTTGTGATCAACACCTCTCCTGTGTACGCAGAATAAACTACCCTAGGAAGAAGTGAAGCAAAAGACGGGAACTAGTTTGGCGGCAAAGCGAAAACAGTCTACCAACGTCAAGCTACATGAGATTTTAACGGAGAACTGCTTTTTTTCGAGGCCTCACATGCATGAAACCTCACTCATGGCGCCTCTTTGCAGGGCAATGGGAGCGACAAGAACGGCAACAAAGCTTTGATACTATGCCTTGTTTGATTGCCTATGCAGGTCCCGAGGATTAGCGGTTTGTTTTGGCTTGGAAACCCGGCCCCCCTTCAGTTCCTCATAGCCACAACGGGGTCGCAATGATGCGCTCGGGCCGTGGACGTACATGCAAGTATGTTTGCTCTTCAGCATGGATGTCTTCGAGGGCACAATTGAGGCTATAGATGCGTCAGTCTAACATTCCTTGCCACCACTCAAGTTGTTGATCTGAACATAAAACCTTTCGCACCGAGAACAGGGCTGCCTTCACCTCATCCATAATTGTCTCTTCTTTGGACACAACCTTGGAAGCCTACACGCTCATCAGCGGCACACTGGAATAGCAAACGACGAGGAGAGAGTCCCCTCCCAGGTTTTCAACCATACCCAGATACCAGCAATCAAGATGGGAAAGCCAGCGGATTTTGCGGACATACTCAATGGGGTGATGTGGTCTCAAGTCGTCCTTGGCACTGTGCTTGTTGCATTGCGAATGTACACAAGACAGTATATTGTGAGAAATCTCGGCTGGGACGACGTACTGATGTTGGTCAACCTGGTACGTTTACACCTCTTCACAAAGTTCAACTTGGTGGTTAGTCAAACGCTCAAGGAACTAACTTCCGAAGGCTACCTTCATCGGTTATGTTGGCTGCGTGTCTGTTGGCATCACCTATGGTGTTGGCAAACAGACGGCCGACATTGTACGACTCGACCTCAACTACTCCAAATCGATCATGTGGGAAGCCATCGGTCAAGGCATCTGCATCATGGGAATAGCTGCCTCGAAGGGTTCAGTTGCACTGTTTCTCCTGCGCATTGTTCTCAAGAGATGGCACATTGCTATCCTCTGGTTTTGCATAGCGAGTACGACAGTGCTTTGCATCATCACAACAACGCTTCTGTACACTCAGTGTGTACCATCGGCGTTCTTATGGGATCAGACAATTGAAGGCGGCTATTGCTGGCTGAACTTCACCGAGGTCGGTCTAACGATGGGCGCTTGGTCTGCAGCTATGGACTTCGTTCTCGCTCTCCTACGTACGTCACCTTGCTGCGTATCACTCCAAAGTAGACGCTGACCGTTTCTAGCCTGGCATATCATCATGGGACTCAACATGAAACGCAAGGATAAGATCACCATCGCATCTGGTCTTTCTTTGGGCATCTTTGCCGGTGCGTGCTCTGTTGTCCGCACCATTGAACTGCGATCCATGTCTTCAATGGAGAACTATGTGTACGACACTGCGAGTATGCTTCTTTGGTCTTCCACCGAAGTATTCCTCACCATTGTTTGCGCCTGTGTTCCCGTTCTTCGACCACTTTACGTCCGCATTAAATACGGTTCACGCGGCGACTCCTCAGGCCAGAACTCCTATCCACTCAAAGAATACTCCAAGTCCAAGAGCAGCCGTGGTATGGATGGAAGTAGGAAGTCGGATAAGATATACATGGGCCCTGGGGAGAGTGTTTTGCAGACAACAGTTCGAATGGGGAGTGATACGGCAAGCGAGGAGACGATACTTAGGGAGAGTCATGGGAACAACGCTTGGAACCATGAGCCGAAGGACCCGGGCGATATAACTATCACCACCACTGTCACTTCGAGGGACGATTTTGTATGAACGAAAGCGATTTGTGTAGATATAGTAGTACTTGCTACCATCACATACTTAATAGAAGCTACTTGCAACATCACGAATAGTCCGAACACCTGTGCAATGCTCAACCATTGTACTCTCATTTTTGTCCTGAGACTGACAGTGAAAGTCTCGCCAACGATACAGCTGCTGACAACTTGCTTGAAAGTGTGCATCAATGTACTACAGCGCGTAGGTTTGCTTTGATCAGACCTGCCGTCCCTCACATCTTGACCTTGATAATTTGAGCCCACCGAATCACTGTACCGCGCTATGCACGTAAAGACCAAGAAAGTTAGACTGCTCTCAGTATTACTCAACACCACTGATAAGACCTCGCTCATGAACGGTAAACGTCTTGTTCGATTACGAACGTCGAAGGCGCATCGAGGTTGCTTTTGCGCGGAACGCGCAGAGGGTCCGTGGCAGCCGACAGCCGTAGATCTCCACACCCCCATCTAACACCATTCCGACAAAAGCAAGATGACCGATCTATGTACTAGCAGCTTGCAAGACCCCTGATATCTCTGAGAAGTGTCTGTAACAGGTTTCAATGGGGTTGCGATTTTGGCTCATCTCCATCCCGAGGGCGTTTCCCGGCCCCGCAGTTTTGCCCTGCGGAAGCTTGCAGGGGTCATGGCGCTTCCGTGGCCGTCGCATCACTTTTATGTGTAGATCCCACTCTCCCCTCTTTCATCTTGCTTTTGAAACGCGTTATCTTCTCTGTCTTTCGCGCTCGATCTCCAGACACGAAGGAAGTGCGCTGCAACAAAGCCTGCAAACGTCACGTTCCCCGCCAGCTCATGGTGTTCTCCACTCGGAAGCAGCGACATCCGTGCCTACCTGGTTAGCTCAAGGCGCTCCATAGGCTTCTGGACGATGGACGCAGAGATTTGCTGCACGGCGGCGCATATACGGTGCGCGCCTTTTCTTTTGCTCGCGCAAGATGCAAATCGACTTTCAGATCAGCAGCAATCCTTCGCAGATGGGTCGCAACTTTTTCGTTAGGAAGTTCTTCCCGGGCCGGATCTAATCTCACCTGGGGATTTAACGCAGCATCAGATCTCGTATGCTTTTACATCTCGAAGTAATTGGGCGCCGCTTTCGATTATTTTTGTCAGCAGTACCAGTGACTAGAAGGTCGAAGGAAGAGGTGGAGATAATGTATTCCTTCATCCATTCCGACCGTCTATGCAGGATGTAATCTTGGAATTAAACGAGCAAAAGCTTTGAGCCGAAGATCGATAGTGACATGGAACTATTCATCATAGGATTGTCCATCACCAAGACTGTTAACTGAAAACAACCCGATGCCGACGAGACCACAGGTCACCAAGATTTTGTCTCCTTCCTTTCATAGCAAGACCTTCAACGGTGACGTTGCCATTATTGTGGACCTCCATGTGACGGTCATTCACTCAGCGACACCCTCGTAGTGTAAAGCATACGATTGAAAGCCTCTGCAGTCGCTCGTTCCGATATTTCGACCGAATTGCGACCAAGGTTCTGGCGAACTGGGCCCCGCGTTCTTCTCACTACAACCCTCTTTGTCCGTTAATTCTCGAGAGCCGTGCGATGGTGTATGGTTGGAGAAGTAAGTCCCGTGCGGTTCGACCTGGTTGTCTTCGTCATGTTCGTCGACTCCGTTCTGTGTTCCGGGCTCAACTGTGGTCGACACAGAGATTCGGCGTCGCTCTATGCATCCGTCAGCATGAATTCTGGCCAATGCACCGTGCTTCATAGCTTTTTTGAAGCATCGAATGTTTCGAGGATACTGTGGGGAGTCCTACTATTGCCTGACAACTGTCGTTGTAGCTCCTCGTACTCATGCAGTGGAAGGTACGGGACGCAATTTTCAGGAGTGCATGCGCGAGATATGGGCGAGCTACCTGCAGTTCCCCTTACTGAGTCCCTTCGTAGATTGATGCTAATATCTGTGGTCGTCGTCGTGAGGTTGGCACTGTCAGACAGGGCGTCGTGGTCGGTGAGCTCTAGGCTGGGAGGCCAAGACTCATCCCCAGGCATATCAAAGAGGGCACCGATGGCGCCAAGTTCGGTCATATCGAAGCTTTTGTTTCTAACTGGGGACCGGTTTCTGGCTTGGATGTTGCGACGGTATTGGTCCTCGCGGCCTTGGATGCGATCTGGATGGATGTCCGAGTCCCCGCTTCTGGACGACATACTGGCTACATGTGGTGAGATTATGCAGGCCGAGAGATGCTTGAGTGGAAGAGCTGAGAGTGAGACGAAGGACCGGTGGCAAGACGTTCCCGGCAAAGCGAAAGGATCATCGGTCGGGATAAAGAAGAGCGGAGAATAATGATATTGCCTGTTGAAGCCAGGTATAATTCGGTATGTTTATCGAAGCGTCGAAAAGACTGGCTAACGACGAGTATATATATAATCACATCTTGTGGTAGGCTGCGCGATGTGCCGTGGTCTTCCACATCATCATCCACAGTCAGTGTCGCTCCGAGTTTTGCCTGTCAAAATGCACCAATGCAAATCAACTTCCCACGAAATCACCAACAACAGATGCATGAAGTCGGAGATGCCGTAAAATTATCAACTAGAGCCGAGGCTTGATAGTAGAGTTATCGTCCGAACCGCCTTCGAATGCTCAAGCTTACCGCATGTGATGAGCGGCCGTCTGACAACAACACGCTAGTACCTGGTAATTCCCGATTGTAAGGCTTCAACGGCGGCGCCGAATCAAGACGAAAACGCCCTCGAAGCTTTGGTAACATGTGGCATACCCGCTTCAAACGTCACTATCGTGGCTTCGGCTGTCTCCAATCTACCGGGCCAGCGGTCGATCCGCGCCAGGACTCGTGTGGATGGCAGTAATCATCCATGAGATTATCTGCTTGTACAGAAGCCGCGGCCGGCAGTGTATGGGCACGTAAGATGCCATCACGATAGCTTTGAATTCCTTGGTCTTTTAGTGTAATCGGCGCACTATGGCCAGTCCTTCCTAATGGCGCGTGGACGGCAGTAAGGTGATGCTCGAGGTATTCACCTCTTGAAAACTACCCACTAGTGGATCTTCGCATGATTCTGCAAGTCTCGCGTATGTCCACTGCCCTGTTTTGTTGAAGTGCACATGCAAATGGCACGATGGTGGTGCAGTTCATCTGTCCCGCCGGCCCAAGCCCATCGCAGCGGGTGGTGGCTGCATATGCAAAGATACATGGGTAACACCGAAAGCCATCGGATATTTTTAAATCAGCTCTGCGCATTAGTGACAATATCCGTGGATCGAAAGCAGCAAAGCAAAGATCACAGTCGGGATGAGAACATTTGCTGGTTCCTCGTTTGTTACCACAGGCCCATACTGGCTCTGAGACTACATGGCCCTGATGCCAACATACTCTAAGGTGATTTGGTATGATTAAACGACTACTGAAGGTACTCCACAGTACTGCGCTATGGTTATGATCGCAGAGAACCATCACTGCTAGCGCAAAAACACCCAAACGTTCCCCTACAGTAAACGACGAGTCGCTGGCGTCCCCGCAAGTCAGACTAAACAGCGGTAAGTTTCAGGAGCTCTGACGTTCTTCTTCACCGGAAGCAAGCCTTTTGCGCCAGAAAGAGGGGTCAGTGATGCCGGACAGCGCGGTAAAAATCCCATTTCGCGCGGTTCAGCGAATGGTATCCCTACTCTTCATTGACGTTGCGGTGTGTTTTGAAGCTGTGAGATCGATTGTCTTTCGGACGTGTTGCACAATACGGACAATGCTCATCCAGGAGATTGGACATGCCGTGTGACGCGGACGCATGCGGCGTCAACGAACCTCGTGCCAGGGAACCCGCACCTATCGCGGATGTTGACCCACATCCCACCCTGTCACCCCAGAGAAATCTAATCTTACCCTGAATGCTGGACCAGATGCTATATTTCTGCTAGACGATAAGACAACGCGCTTCCTGGGTCTAAGCCATCGCAGAGTTGTAGACCTCGATGCCGCATTCCATCTCTTCACACCAGGAACTGAACGCACTGCGACCCTTTTATAACGAGAACTTCCCTAGTTCTGCATGCGATGTAGTATTGAGGCCTCGCTCACACCGAGCGCTACTCACAAGGGATTCGGCCTGGCGAGATGACTACCTGCAGCCACCACGAGGCGGGGTCGGCCTGTCCGACGCTGCCAGCCTTACCCGCACGTCATCACACAGCACTTCACACACAATCTGTCTGGGGGACCGGAAGAGTACGATGCAAGGTGCAAGCATGTCAAGCGTTAGGAAGCAGATTACATCGGCGACGGCGATCCCGAAGACGTAAACCATCGCGCATAATGATATCTGGTAGCTGTCTCCAAACGGTGTGCTGTACGGTGCGCGCGAACAAAGATCACAATAAAGCCAAGGAAGATAAGCGATAATCAGGGTAACTGGAGCCAGGGATCGGGTTTTGATCTAGATAACTGATATCTGGAGCAGTTCGAGTCGAGATCGTTTCCCCTCGCATGGTCCACAGGTGGTCTCCAAGTGGCGTGACGTCATCGACGCAGGGAGGCGACGGCGCGTTTTACACCCTACGAACTGTCCGTCTCTACTCTTGCCGCGACCTTCTTTTTCTTCAATCCAGTGACAGTTTCCACATGATCCGTTCCCAGCACTGCGGCCTTGATGAACAGACCTGCGACAAAACTCAAGAAAGCGAGTACCGTATACGTGATCCACATATTGCGCATCGCGGAGGCAAAGGCCTGTTTCGCAGCAAGTTCCCATGCCGCATTCTCGAACGTGGCAGGAAGCATGACATTCGCCATGGCGCTGTCGCCATCAAGTTGACTCAGTAGATTCTGCGGCAGCCCAGCGTCTCGAAGAAAAGAAGCCTGTCCGTTCATCGAGTTTTGGAAGATGGTACCGCCGATGATGGTGGATATTGCGACGCCGATATTACGAACGAAAGATAGTGTCGCAGTAGCGGTAGCAACATCTTGCTGTTCGACCTGGCTCTGAATAGCAATCATTGGTGCCTCGAACAGTATCCCGGATCCTAGACCGCCGAGGATGACGAAACCTACTGCCTTTCCAGTCGATGTGTATGCGTCGAAGGAGATGAAGAGGCCGAAACCAATGGTGAGGAGCAGTGTGCCCACCCAAATGATCTCACGGAAGTGGCCAGTCTTGTGCATGATGAGGCCGCAGAGAACTCCGGCAATCGCACCTGTGACGATAAAGGGGAGGAGGAGTAGTCCAGACTGTAACGGAGAAGCTTCGAGGACGGCTTGAAAATACAGCGGCATATAGTACTCGCCTGCAATGAAGACGAAGCCGTGGAAGAATACGACGAGGAAAGCAGCGATATTTGTTCCCCGGCGGAATACCGTCATGGGAATCAATGGGTACTTGGCCACTTTTGCCTCGCTGTAAATGAACGCAAATATCATCACTCCGCCTACTACAAGTAGAGCGATGACCTTGGCGGAGTCCCAGGGGAAAAGTACGCCTCCAAAATCGAGACCCAAAAGGATCATAAGCGTGAAGCCAAGGAAGGTGAACATGCCGAACCAGTCTACGGCCTTAATACCATCGATGAAAGAGGTGTGTTCATGCTTGATGTCCAAGAACAGGACTATGAGTACAGCGGCGAATCCACTGATAGGTAAGTTGATGTAAACTGGGTGTCGGGGGGATTAAAGTCAGCGCAAGTTCGTAGAGAAGAAGATGAGAAAGATGACACTCACAGCACCATCTCCAAGTGACCAGACTAGCAAAGATACCGCCCAAGACCGGTCCGATACCACCAGCCAGCGCCCAAATGCCCTCAGTGAAACCCTACAAACAACAATTAGCCAGACTACTCCCACAATACAACATACCAAGCAACTCACCATCAACAAACTCCGTTGCCTCAAACTAAACAAATCACTAATGCAAACATGCACCAACAGAATCAATCCGCCACCCGCCGTACCCTGGAACGCACGCCCGATAATCAATTCCTGCATCGTCTTCGCCGTCGCACAGACCGCCGAGCTAGCAAAGAAAATGGCAAGTGCAGCCAACATAATGGGCTTGCGGCCCCAGATGTCAGACAACTTGGCCCAGATGGGGCCTGAAGCGGCGTTGGCAAGCAGGTACGCGCCGCCGATCCAAGTGTAGCCCGTGGCGCTGTTGAGGTCGCGTGATATAGTGGGAAGCGCTGTAGAGACGATTGTTGCGTCGAGAGCAGAGACGAAGAGGGAGAGCTGGGTGGTTGTCAGTGTGTTGCATGTGAGGGTTTTGTAGGGAGATTGGGCATTTCGTTCATCGAAGATGCCATGGAGAAGGTAAGTAGGTCCAAACTTACAAAAAGCGCAGTGATGATGGCCACCATTCTCAACCTACTCCTCTTTCCACTTTGAGCTTCTTCTTCGACATCCGTTCCTTGCGCTGCTTCCAATTGCCCTTTCTGTACCATGTCTACCTCATCTTTCCCCGTCTCGGTTGACTCAGGTAGCCTCCGTATATCCATTTCCATCTCTTGCTGCATGGTGAATATCAGTCGAACCCCAAAAACGCGTGATTGCGCTCAAAGTTAGGAACCACTATGTCGGGCTAATAATCAAATACGAACATAACGATCCCAAGGAAGTAAGCGCCGAATGTACAATTGGAAAAGATTCCACTCCAATAGCCAGAGCTTTCAACAGCTAACTGGACTTGACTTGAAGGAAGGTTACTTAACGAACAAAGAGATCTAAATGTCTATTAGCCATAAGCGCAAAGAAGAAGCCCATTTTTTTCACCGCGTCACCGCCAACGCTCCCCGCCAATCGGAGTATATAGGTGGGGCGAACTAATCACCTCACTTTCCTATACGGGCTAGACCAGACGCGCCCTACCATGCATGCTCCATGCCGATATGCATACCTAATTTAGCCGCTTGCGCGTGGAATCCGGGGGAAACGAGAGGCCCGGGTGAGATGTTGAGTGGTTTTGAGATGGAGGTAGACTAGTGTTGCTTATGCTGTGTGTTATGGAGTCATACTGCGTGAATATATGCAGATGCATGACTGGGACATATTGGAGTGTCGTCTGGGATACGGCGGTGTGCAAAGGGCCAAGAGATGGGGTATGCGTAAGTGGTATGCAGATGTGTTGCTTTTTGACAAGGGCCAAGAGGCAAGTACGTGATTCTAGTTGCTCTACGAGAATAACGATATTATCTATCAGACTGAAAGCCTCCATACGTCTCGCCCTCATCCGCCTAGTAGGGAATTCCATTAGTAATAAGTTGGAACCTATCATACGTTCCGGTCGAGTAACTCCCCCTACTCTTCTCAATCAAGCCCCTCATGTAATCAGCCGCCTCTCTCTCGCTCTTATCCAACACAAAGCGATCGCGGAAGTTCTTCATACTCTCGGGTTTGAAGCACGGCAGTCCACTATCCAACATGACCTGTACGACGTGGCAAAGATGCTCGCAATGCTGTCTGCTAGCGAGGAAAGCCTTGACGGTGAGTTCCTCGAACCAGCGGTACGCCTGCGATTGGTACGGGTTTGCTGCATTCTTGCCAGACATGACGGCAATCATCTCGGCTGTGAGTTTGAAGGGCGCGCGTTCGAATTTGATGCCGCCGGGTGCGATGTCGAAACAGAAACCAAAGTCGATGTGGATGATGTGACCGGCGTCATCGATCATGATGTTGCCGTTGTGTCGGTCCTTGAACTGCAGGAGGAAACTGATCACGGAGTAGGCGGCCATGGATTTCACAAAGTTGGAGCGCGCTTCTTGGTAGCGGATCGAGTCTTCGTTGCCGTAGCGTGACACGAAGTAGTCGTCAAGTCTGTTGACGGCTTCACGACCGAGCATGTCTCGTGAGATGGAGTTGGGGAGTACATCAATGACTCCGCAACCCGGTGCGGTTGCTGTGACACGGTAGGGGAAGACCCAGACGTCGAGACCGACGGTATTGAAAATTCCGCGGAAAGCAGCAATCATCTGTAGTGCAAGCACATCTTGACGGCAGTCGTCTCCGACTTTGAAGATCGCAGAGAGCCATGTTTCGTAGCTGTTGTCCCGCTGACGCGCAATGTCGCGGTTGTCGTCTTCTTGATCTTCCAGATCCTGATCATCGGGCCTCGTCTTTCTGATACGGAATGTAGCCATGAAAGGTGTCTTTGCGTGACTTTGTAGCGGCTTACCGGACTTGCGATCAATACCAATGACTTGACCATCGGGATTAGAAGGCAGGTAAACACCGACTTCCACTTGAATTTTGCGAAGTTCTTCTTCGATCTTCTGCTTCTTGACCTCTTTGGGTTCATGCAGGACGGAGCGGAGGGTACCCGAGATGCCTGTGACCTCGTTGAAGAAAGCAAACTCCCGCTCGTAGAAGGCATGGTCTTCCTTGGAGAAACTAGACTCCAAGCTACCCATCACCTTGTCAAGCGTGGGCTTGACAGGATCAGGTACCTCGGATGCTTCATCCTTGTACGCGTTTGCCTTCATGTTCCAGATGATTTGGTGGGCAAATAGCTGCGAGAACTTGGCCGTCTCGATGATGTACCGCTCGACGTAGCCCAGGACGTCATATCGAAGAGTCTGTACAATCTGATATACGTAGAAGAACATAACGTCAACCGAGTGGCTCTCCAATGCCCTCATAGCATACTGGATAATGAAAGGATGGTTCCCATAAGCCGGAAGGAAGTACGTGACGGCCGTGATAGGGTTGACAGGCTTCCAGTAAAGCATATACTTAAGCTGGAATGACACATCGCTCGGTAAGAGATTGCCTAGAAGGATCTCTAGAGCATCAGGCTCATCCAAAACCTTGTGCGGGAAGTTCAGTACCTGCCATCGAACCTCGTTGTTGAGGCGCTGCGACTGGAAGCGCTTGAGTAGGTGTACAGCAATGGCAGGGTTCTCCGTCCAAGCGGTCTTTAGATGAGCAGACACGGCAGTCTAGTTACGTTAGCTCCTATCGATTCATGTATACAGATGACTTACATCAGGAAGTGTATTGTTGTGGCGCCCAGAAGTAAAGTGGTGCTTCTTGCCGTAATCGAGTGGGAACAACCACACCATGAGACGGGTCTGCTCATTCGAGAGCAGCAAGGAGAGGAGATCTTGCTTTGCCTTTAGTTTCGTGCCAATCTCAGTAACAGTTGTGACCTTTCCGATAAGGTCAAGCTGCGCCTGCACGTCTGCAAGGACATGTGTTTCAGCCTTGATCTGTAGGCGGTTGCCTCCAAAGGACCATTGCGGGGCTTTCGCAAACCACGCTAGAGCAGCAGTCAGTATGCGATCCGTCAGGCGCCATTTAATGGTCGCCGACAATGTGGTACAGTGACGCGCAATGCGCAATCCAAGCAGAACGATATGGAAGTACGACTCGCGAGCAAGGGGCTGCGAGCAACCACCACTCATGGCATCGAGCGTGATGTGCATTAGCCGAACGTAAACACGCTCCACGTCCGCTCTGCTCAACCTCGAGGCGCTGAAGTGGCTAGACAAGAACTGCAGTAGGCGGAAGTGCGGAGCGATCAGGTTGTAGATCTGCTGCTGGCGTTTTGAGAGTGCTTCTTTGTCTGTCGCAGCGAATTCTTGCTTTCCGTAGAAGGGATCTTCGTGTCTCAGTGCAGGGCTGAAGATACCACGACGCTTGCGCACCGTATTCTCCCAATTTTCTGCAATGGCGACGAGGATGCGGGATTCCATACGAGGGTTCTCTTTGGCAACGCTCGTCCACAGTGATATACCCAGCTTGATGGACTGCTTCGAGAACACGGCGAAGGGAATTCCGACTAGATGCTGAACGATAGGCGACTGGTCCGTCTTCACCCTGCATAGAAGCGCAGCCGCTCTCCGCAATATATCGCGAAGCTCAGCAATTGTCACATGCTTGTGATTAAGGGTGCGGTTCTCCAAGTCCACTAGAAGATTCGTCGCTTCGTGTAAGCTTCGTGAGAGGTATGTCGACTTCCGTCCAGAAGCCGGTGCACCCTGAAGCCATTCCTCTTCTTGATCAGCAACGCCTTCGAGAAACTTGTATTCCTGTCTCGTGGTATATTGAGTGATGAAGTCCGACGCAGTGTTGATGTTAATGCCCTGGCGTTCAATAGCACCAAGGCGCTGATCAGTTGACGGAATGACGGACCCCATCTCCAACGCAAAAGATCGTCCGAGCGATATATGACCAAAAGTCATTTCATCATCGAATTCGGACAAATACGACTGAAGAAGCCCTTTGACATCGAGTGGAGCAATGTCGAGCGCTCCCTTCACCCAAGCGATTGCACGCTTGTGTAACGCCTCGAGAGTCGCTCGTCGGAAAGCGTAGTCATCAGACAGCTCAACCACTATGTTGGACCGCTTTGATGTAAAGGTCGACTTCCAGGTATAATCATCAGTCTCGCCTTCAAGGCAACTGTACCACATCATCGAAAGGAGCTCTAAGAGGGCAAATAGCGCACTCTTTTGACATAGCGTGGATGGCACTTCGCGGATAATGATATCTGCACAGGTAGCTGCCGCTTGCTGAACGCGGGCAATACGATGACAGCAGGCGGAAAATATCGTCGCTAGCTGGCGTGCAAGGTACGGGGTCGAGAATGTGTGGGATTGACCCGACAGCGTCTTTGCCAGATAGGTTCGAACGGCCGTTGTTGCAATGGCAGCCATGCAATTACCCACTGCGCCAGTTCGCAGCTTTGGATCAAGAAAGTACGCAAGCGCCTTGGTGCAATCCCCGGCACTTGCGCGTAAATCTTCAACCAGATATGCAGTGCTCAGGAAGACTGCTTCCTGATAACTCAAGGACTTGGTGTCGGGCTCGCATGACGGAAGCAGTTTCCCAAGCCTCTTCTTCTGCTCGACAGTATGTTCAGGCGACTTACCGCGACGCAACACCGTGTTGAGTTCGATGTCACTTTCCGAAAGGAAGGGCCGCTCCTCTGCGATGAGTGGCTTGCTGAACCGTGCAAGCGTGCGCAACTCTTCCCTGTGTTGTTTGCCAAGATCAGACAGCAGATCGAAGCCGTGAACAACGATATTGAACCAAGCATCACGCTGGAGCCCAATGATGGAATCATCCAGCTCGGAGAACTCCGCTCGTTCCGCATTTCGTTCAAGCAAAAGCGCGAGAGGCTTTAGTATCTGCGCAATCTCTTGAGCCGCGAGCTCAGTATCTCTCAGATGGCGATGCGAAGTCTCCTGGGCATCTCCCTTGCTGACGATGGTGTCTAGCAGATGTGTAAGATAAATTTCGAAGGTAGGCTCATCGGCAGAAATCTCCCTAGAGAGGTTGAGACGCGCTGCCATGACAGCTTCGAGTGTAGCCACATCGTCTGAAACCAGTGCATCATGCGAGAGTTTAGTGTAGACCTTGAGCAGACTTCTAAATTCTCCAGGCGGGCTGTGCACACCCAGGAAAGCTGAATCGGTGATGATCTTCGCATCTACAACTTTTCCAGAACGACCGACCTTCTGGACAAGCATCGAAAGTGCCAGCGCCGTGATCTTCGGATCTTTGCAGTTTCTTGCGACGGACACGATAGTCTCCACGACAGTAGTATGTACATGGTGCGGCTCATCCACATCACTTGGTGTGAGTGAGATGGTGCTACCGTTCTGGTTCTGATAGACACCACCTGTACGTGCAGGCTTGCCGTTGCCGTTCAGGGTGGGAGATGAAGATGGGTTGCGGTCAGGTTTGGGAGCGACGCTGATGACATTGCCCAAACTGTACAGTGTCGTGATGATGGCATCCTGGGGAAGAAGAGTTAGGACAGCGGCGAGCGACTCAGCTGCGACGGAAGTTGTTCGATGGTCGAAGTTGGCTTGAACAATGACTCGAGGGAGCGAACGACCGAGGCTAGACGCCAGCTGCGGAGATACTTTGGCGAGGATGGCCATGGACTTAAGGACTGTGGAAGCCAATTCATGGTCCGCGCTCTGTACCGGATCGTTGAGCACATTGTCGAGCCAGGTAGTCAAGACCTCTGCATCTGTGACATCCGTGTCGTCGTCGTAAATGGTGCAGCAAAGATACGTGACAAGTACCTTGGCCTTGACAGAGGAGGCTTGTTGCTGCTGCCAAGCAGATCCAACCCGTTGTAGATAATCCATATCATTCTCCAGACGTTCCATCTCTTCTCCTGCAATCTTGGCCAGCCCCTCAGCCAGCGAGTTCTCAGCTGAGTCCCTAAGAATCTGGTGGTTCTTCCTGTGGAGCGTGGTCTGCAGGTGATCCAGAATGGACGTTTGCGAAGTGAGGTGCGCACTGGTCCCAACCAGCAGCGAGGCAGACGCTAACACGACCTTCAGAAAAGAGTCGTGCAGAATCATTGCGCCAAGTGGTCGTCCAGTAGCAGCATAATGCTTCGTGTATCGCCTCCACTCCCTCAACCCGTGCTGATGGGAGCGCGCATTACGCACAATCGACAGCACGGTTTCGAATGCGATGAGGAAGTTCTCCGTCAATGCTGCTCGGACGTCTCGAATGAGTTGGAGTCTCTCGTATGCATTCCAGAAGTGGGTGTGCTCAGCAGCAGCACTCAGGAAGCCTAGCATCGAGAGATTGTGTGTCATGACGCGCGCCAGCTCGCCATCTGCAGCGTAGTCGTCGGCCCCATCGTCGACGAATTGTTCCCCCGAGAGCTCCGCTGCTGCTGCGACCCAGCCGGAGAGGTAAGCACCGAGTGCCGTGGCAGCTTGCGTCCGTAGCTGATCATGCCGGAGGCCGAGCGAGAGGACGGCACGCGTGAGATTGTAGGTAAGAACTTCGTACGGCGCGGGCTCGAAGGCGCGTAGGCTGGGCGAGGGCGCAAGCGTCTGCGCGTGTGATGCGATGAGGTATGGGGAGAGGCGTGTCAGCAGCTTCTCAGCGACGTCAATCGACTCGATGTAGGGTGCGGATTTGCATAGTGCGAGAACAGCCTCCAGCTCTTGCAGTTTCATGGAGCTTGTCGCCGGGCATCTTTTGAACAACCTCGCAAAGTCGGAATGGGTGGCATCTACCGACGGCGACTGCGCGGACAGACGGGCAAGCTTCTCGAGCGCATTGCTTCGGATGGTGCGTCTATAGCAATACCATGTCAGCTGCCTGTATACTTGATTGGGCTTCAGCACTTACGCCATCTTCAAGACGCTTCCTGATGTCTCCGCCGCGTTTTGGTGTAGCGCGGTACAGGAACGCGTGGTGATGAGTTGTCCCTGGCCGAGTGACGAAACTACCGCGGACCTCCGAGCTGCCTCCTTCATGCTGATTGGTCGTAGCTTCCACCACCAACACTTCCCCATCAAGTCGAACAACTCACGAATGAAGACTACGCATACACTGGAGCAGAAAAATGATTCGATTCGATCCGAGGATATGGGTAAAAAGACTCTTCTACGCTCCAGTCACATGCCCTGAGAAACCTCCATCAATAAACGCCTTGCCAAATCGCAGAACAGACCCAAAGGGTCGTCCATATGCACAAGCACCAAAGTCAACGCCGACACTGAAATGCACCTCAATCGTCTGCTGGTTCAACACGAACCAGCACCTCTTCGAGGAAACCCTCCAAGAAGCCTGCGACTTCTCCACCCATGCCCACCTCTCCTTTCTCGTCCCAGTGATCCAACTCTTCAAATTTCCCCTTTATGTCATTAACTAGGCGAGTGACCTTCTCATGGCATTCTTGCCTTTGCCGTCTGCGCTCAATGAAGCCCTGCGCATCATCCAGCGACCGAGCCGATTCTTGCTTGTTCCTAACGCTAAGATGATAGGCACGACGAGACAGTGCAGCCTCAAGGGCTGGTATCACCACACCGCTGAGTGCTGTGATCTCGACGGGCGCCGCTGGAGAACCTTGCGTTTGAACGAGGCTAGGATGGTTCGACGTCGGCTTGGGTCTACCAAAGGAGCCGCGCGACATGGGCGAAGGCTTGGTGACGTGTGGTGGAGGGGGAGGGGGTGATTGGGCGACTTGTTGCTGTCTTGGTTGTGACTGCCAATTTGACGACATTGGACTGCCAAATGGGTCGTTCGACGATGACGATGAGTCAGGTCGAGATGCAGAACTTGGGCTGAACGATGTGAACGACTGTTGTGTTGGCGGAAGTGGCTTCTGCCCTGCCAGAGACGGTAGTCCTTGCTGACCAACGAGCGGTGGTAGAGGCTTCTGAACTTGCGCCGGGGTCGGTGCTTGTTGTTGTACCCGAATAGGACTTTGTAGCGGCTTCGGTGCTTGGCTTTGCGAAGTGCTTTGACCAGGGCTTGCAGACTGTCCACGAAATGGCGGTATTTCGGGTATAGTCATCTGCGGTAGAACCGAAGCGCGGCTTGGAGTTGGAACACGCTGTTGTGGTGTGAGTTCCACACTCCTCATTTCTGCAGCAATCTCCCGTTGTACGAAGTCGTCATAAGTGTGCTGTAGTGGTGTTTGTCGCCTAGGTTGTTGCGGGGCCTGCGGCTTTGTTGGTGTGACTAGCCCTCTGTTGGGTGGAGGCTGGAAAAGGCCAGGCACAGGGGACTTTCGTGGAAGCTCTAGGGCTGGTTGGGGAAATGAAGGAGCTGATCTTTTCTCTGGTGATGCTGGCAGCGGTATCCGAGCAGCGGTCCTCACAGAGCCAGGTGAGCCTTGTGTTTGCAATGGTGCTAAGCGTTTAGTCGGCGAAGGTGGTTGTCGGAGGGTGTCGTCGTTCTCATCGCCGTAGCCACCGCTGTTCTGTGTAACAGGCTTGCGTTGTGGCGAAGAGCTCCTCGCATTGGCACCCGCATCGTTCATTGGGGCGAGCGCCGGTCCACGGCCACCTCCTGTTGGCCGCACAGTTCCAAAATCCCAAAGGTCTTCATTGACAGGCTCCTTCCTCTTCACAGGAGTGGCTTCATCTTCTGACTCGGCTGCTTCTTTCGGATATCTGACCTTCCAGTCCTGATATCTCGAGATGAGCTCTTGCAGACGGGCGGGCTTACCAGCCTTTCGGATGAAGTTTGTCTGCAGAAGCTGCTTTGCACTCGGACGCTCCTTGGGGTCTTTTCTCAGGCAGAGTTCGACAAATTCTTTGAAAGCGGGTGAGAAGTTGCCCTGCAGTGTTGGTGGTGGATTTTTTGGAATGAGGAAGAGGACCTTCATCGGGTGGATGTCGGCATATGGAGGCTCGCCGTTTGCCAGTTCCAGCGCGGTAATACCCAGAGACCAGATATCAGCCTTGCCGTCGTAGCCAGATTGCTTAATCACCTCGGGGGCCATCCAAAAGGGCGTTCCAACAAATGTGTTCTTCTTCGTCATGGTCGCCGATAGTTGTCCAGAGACGCCAAAATCAGCGAGCTTGACTTGGCCATTTGCGCTGACCAAGATGTTCGCCGCTGTTATTATATTAGTCTTCTCCCGCATACAGCCGAACCAGCGGGCGTACCTTTGATGTCCCTATGCAGCTTGTGGTCGTCGTGGAGATATGTCAAGCCCATCAACAGTTCCTTCAGTATGACTGCAATCTCAGCCTCTGCTATCTGGCCTGGCTTCATCAAATCTGCGCAACTTCCGCCTGAGCAGAACTCCATGACGATCCACAGGTCAGAGCCGGCCAGAAAAGAGCCGTAGTACTTTGTGACGTACGGCGAGTTCATGCCGGAGAGGATCATGATCTCACCCATAATGTCGTCAACCTCGTCTTCGGCATTCTCGACGTCAATGACCTTGATAGCGACGGTGTGGCCTGTCCGCCGGTCAAGGCCCTTGTAGACCTTGCCAAAGCTACCGCCGCCGATGCATTCCTGCTTGGTGTAGAGGGTGTTCGGATCGACCGACTCGTTCGCGCCTAGTTCGGCCATGTGCGCAACCTTGCACCGGGGGCGTCGAGGGCTGTGTGTTGAAACGGATTGGTTGTAGAGCAAGAATGCGATTAAGACGAGCGGATTGAGGATATGCGCATGCGCGGTGCCCGGGGTAAAGCGAAGGACTCGGTTCGACAGCGATGGGGGCGGTCGGTGAGCGGATCGAGCAGACTGGTGGCCGGATCTGGTGAAGAAAGGCGTCAGTCAGTGTCAAGGCAAGAGACGCAGACCGTGGTAACCCACCACCAAACAAGGCGATGTCGCCTGCACCTACCAAAGAGCGGTTGCTTCGTAAACACCCAATTGCGAGGGCAACAGCGAATGGCGGGGGCCACAGCGGAGCGAGAACAGGTGGGCAGCTGCGCGAATCGGGAGGCAGGTGTAGTCGAGCCAGAAACCCCAGATACGGCGAGATTGGGTTGTTGTATGGGCCGCCCGAGCGAGAGTTGGCCTGTTTACTGTCCCGCTCGCGCTCTGTTGTCATAGAGGGACATGCATGTCCGGCGCGTCAACGTGCAGGGATGCGTCGCGTTCGACTAATGAGCTCCAAAGCAAAAGCAAAAGATCCGTATAATGACGACCATCGGCATCGCATCAAATGCACCCAAGCACTTCTCAGCTATGGTCCTACCATATTTACCAATGAGTCGCGTCACACAAACTTCTCGAGGGCTTCTAATGTGGTTGCGCGGGGTGGTCTGCTACTATGCGTCTCATCGCCTGTCGGGCAGACTAACATGATTGGAGTACCATCAACAGCCTCAAGTTTCGCCATCTTCCCGTTCCAAACCTAGTCTTGCTCACAACAGAAACTCACTTGCACTGCACGCCCAATCAACATGTTGAAGTAAATACATGTGACGTCATTGTAAATATAATCCTAGTAAATGGTATACGTTCAACTGCTCCGCGGCCACACTACAATGGAAGAAAGCGTGTCCTGTCCATCTCCGCACTCACAAACTGGGTATCCATATATCTCGGCCGTTAGGAAGCCATAAATCGTATCAGCCATGGTTCCCGAGTCGTAAAGAATAACAAACGCCGCAAACAGACCCCAACGCGAATGCAAATGTTCCAACAAACCCCCTATTACCTTAGAAACGTCTGCGTATCCTCTCTGCAAGCGCTACATCCTCCTCGCTCTCTTCTTCCACAGGTGCTGGTGTTCTCCGTTCGCGTGCACGGTGTGCTTTTCTTCTCCGGTTGTTGCTGACGTTGCTGGCCGAGTCATCCGGTCCGACCTCGCTTCTCAGATCATCGATTCCTTCATCAGGGTCGCGCATGTTGGCTGGCGTATCAGACCTGACTTCAATGCCACCCATGCCAGCACCTCTACGCTGCTGCGCCACCATAGACAAACCTGCAGCTCGCTCTCGCAGACGACGGCGCACAGTCTCGGCTTGGTTGTGGAGCTGTTCAAATGCGTCCTCCATAGCCTCCATACCAAGATAGATCTCGCGCTCGATTTCGGCAAGCACGGCAATCTCGGTCTCTTCATCGATCTGCACAGGGGCTCCGCCGGGTGGACGGACAGATCCAGGGCGGGCAGATCCCGGTCGAGAGTACGGACTTGGGCTGAAGCTGCCGTACCGGTTCGGTGGTACCGGTGATGCAAATCGTTGCGGTCCATCGCCGGGTCGGACCTGTCCTGCTCTTGAGCCTGATCGGGGAGGTGTTGTGTTCATATCAGGTAGGTCATCGACGCCTGACCAAAGGAAGCCATCGAAGCGTCCAGAGACGAGAATCTCCCATTCGTGTTTGGTCACAGCTGCCAAGGTAGCAAGCATGTTGTGCATGTCTGGATGGCGGATGAGATACATGACTACCAGCTGGTCGCGCGGTGGAGTGTAGAGACGATATAGACGCTGTAGCGCCAAACCAGCTTTTGCCAAGTACGGCGGCGTCCCACTGTCCGGCTTTTGTGTGCGAGGATTTGGGAGCTTGTCCAATCCCCATAAGAGTGCATAGAAGAGTGGTCGTTGTGGCTGTTCCAATCGGGTAAGCATGATAAAAGTCAACGTTTCGTCGTCAGCGTCTTCGGGGACACCGTCTTGTTGGTCTGATAGCCAAGACTGCACGGCAACTTTGGTCTTCTTCGACTGCTTCTCGTAGTGCTCGCGGTATTGCTCAGGTACATCAACGTCAATGCGCTGGCACGGTGCTTCAAGATCAGACGATATGCCCAGTCCAGGCTCGGCACCTTGCTCATAGGGTGGCCAAGTCGGCAATTCGCAACGTCCGGACACTAGTTCTAAGATTTCTCCCCAGTTGACACCTGCAGAATCTTCCACAACTGACTGCTCGAAGCACATCATGCACTGGCAATGCTCCGAAGATATGTTGCGAGCAAAGACATTCTCGAGGCGATCGAGAAGACGCCGCGCAACCGAACGATAACCAGTGGCTACCGCCAAAGATCCACTGGTGTCCATGACGGTGTTGTAGCTGTTGAGTACATTCTGCAGAGGCTTGAAGAAAGATCGGACATCGTGGGCTTGTGCTCCAGATAGCCTTGGTGTGGTGTACTGAGAATAGGCAGAGGCTGGAACTCCATCAATAGCCGCTAGTAGACTTCGCGGGATAGCTTTGGCCAGACCACCATTCTGGAGCAGGTAGTCGACGCGAGGAGCTTCCATCATGGCAGGAGGAGGAGGCGGGGGTGGTGGGGTCATTGGGGATTGAGCATAGCTAGGATCTACCGATTGTGTGCGCGACATGGGGTCTGTCATAACCTCGATCATGGGCGGCCCATCCTTGACAGAAGATACAACAGAGGGTAGAACGGAGTGCTGGGTAGGTGTACGTGGTGATGAATCGACCACAGAAGAAGGCGAGACATCGGAACGCGGGGGTGATTGGCTGCGGCGGTAAGAGCTGCGATCTTGTACGACTGAAGTGGCGTCTGAGTCGAGTGTGTATTCTGAGGGCGCTCTCGTCTTCATCTTGACAGGTGTTGACATCCTGCTTGGTGTCGATGTTCTGCCCGGGGTCGATGTCCTACCTGGGGGCCGAGCGCTGGATGGACTCACGGTCCTCGTTCTCGTCTCCAATTGTGGAGACTTGGCACGGATGGTGCTAGGCTGCGATCCAGTGGTAGAAGTGAGGTCTGTGCCGTCGAATGTATCCTCGTCTCTGACACTTGAGCGCGACGCGATCCGCGGGCCTGCCGTCGAAGTCATGCGCGTGCCGCTGTCTACGCTTTGGCGACCCTCCTCCATCTCTCGCGCGATCATGTCAGGGTCCTTCCTTCGCATGCTGTTGACACTGGCCGTCTTCCTAAGATCTGCGCCTGTGGTCTCAGTGAGCGGGGGACTCGGTGGTGCCCGTGGTGGAGGCGGGGGTGGTGCTCGGTTTGGTGGATGCGGTGCGACTGGCCGCTCGCCGTCCCTGCCTGGCGAGGCCTCGCCATCTGTGGCCTCTGGCGTCGAGGTCGACTTCCTCTTCTCTACACCGTCGCGGGAATAGATGCTCTCTTTGGCGTATGTTTTGGAGTGCGACGGGTAAGGTAAGCTGATGCGCGATGTGTTGTCGGAGCCCAACGAGCCGCGGCGTCCCATCTCGGGCACGACGGCCATCTTGTGCGACTTGGACGTTTGCGACGACGACAAGGTCGAGGTGGACGTCGAGTTGCGCACACGTTCCGTCGACGGGCGCCTGGGCAGCGGCGGGTTCTCAGCGTCGTCTTCCTTGGAGGCCGACGAGCGGGTTTTGCGGGAGCGGGTGCTCTTATGGCGCTCGCGGTCCCTATCCTTGTCCTTGGAGCGGTGGGTGCTGCGCTCGCGGTCCGGGTCCTTCTTGCTGCGGCGGCGGTGCGAGTTGGACGACGTCTCCATGGTGAAGAGGCGGCGTGGAGCTCGTTGGTGTGACTGTGGGCCGGGACGCTGGACGGGCTTCTGCGGGTGCGATCACCAGCGCGGCTATGGGCAGCTTCAATTGGGCGTCGGGTGCGGGCACTTTGCGCGGGTGCGCCTATCAGGACAGCAGCTCGCCATCCATCTACACAAATCAGGGCAGGGTGCGGTGAGGGGTTTACTGTCTTGGGTGCGTTGTAGGGGGAGTTTTGGGTTGTAGTACTCTGACGTGTAGCAGCCAAGTGGGCCGGGCTCGGGACTGGGCGCAGTGTTGACTGCGGGCTATCCTTAGCACCTGTCTAGCCCGAAGGGTCTTCCTTACCCACCTGGGCACCCTCACCCATGGATCACCACTGCTGCAACACCATGGCAACGACTGCCTGTGGGAACTGGTTCATGCACGGCATCGCTTGGGCATGCGATGCAGCAACCACAGCAACCGCCTTATTCTTCGACTTTGTCCATTGTGCTACCCGCACTGCCAGGAACATGCTGGGCGCGTGGCTTCACACGCTTTGCTGGCGTGGCAGGTCACGTCACTTCTCCAAGATCTGCAAGTCATGACCGTCACGGGGAACCTTCTAGCAAAGAAACATTGACATGGTGGTGACTAGTCTAATATACAGGTGTGAAGGGTAGTAACCGCAGAACAGGGTAGGAAAATGCCAAACATCGCGAGTAATCTTAGCATGGGGTATCATTGTAACATGCTCGTCGTGATCCTTGACGTATGTTGATCCATGTAGAAGCCCGAAATCTCTCTGTTGCTCAATCTTGGGTTTTGTACTCCATAGAACGCCTCCGTTATCCAAGCACAAAAAGCAGTGCAAGCCTCACCACAGCGACAACATGCAGCAGCAACGTCACCATTCACGCTATTGAGCCTGTTGGTGGGCTTGCGTGTTGTTGACATGCTGCTGAGCCAACTGGGCCCGGAGCGTGGTGATCTCGTTCTGCAGCGTGGCGATCTTGTCGTTGTGTTCCTTTTCCATTCTCGCCATACGAGACTCTATATCGCGAACGTACTGCCACACATCGACCTGGCTGCCCATGACTTCGCGCATGCTACCGCCACTTCCACCGTGGCTTGACATGCTGCCCGGCTGCGAGCTGCTACCAGGAGCGGCCATGGTCTGATGTTGCAGCATACTGGGGCCATTGCTTTTGCCGCCTTGAGAACCCTGCTTAGGGGGCATAGGGCTGAGCCCAGGGAGAGATGGCAGGTGAGGCCCGCTGCTTGTGCTAGGTGGAGCTAAACCGACAGGAGGTGTCCCCCGCCCGCGAGTGTAGTTCGACTGCTGATGCAAGTGATGCGACAGACTGGGGGATCGCGAGCCCGGGAGACCATTTTCTGGCGCCCCCAGGCGATGCTGTTCCTGCTGGCCTGGCGACAACGGCCTGGGACTCTCCGTCATGCCACCTTGGGCGAAGACATTGGACTGCGTGTTTGCGTTCTGAATCGACGAGATGCTAGTGGGAGCTGCTTTGGGCGAGACGTTAGTCGGCTGCGCAGAGGACCCTGGGTAATAAGGGCGCAAGTTGTTCTGGCTGCTCGAGCTTCGATTCGCAGCAATAGGCGGATATGTGCTGGAATGGTGAGAATACGAACCTTGGGTAGAGTTCCCAGTGTTTTGTCGCTTGCGTGCCGGCTCACTGACTCGCCGACTACCGTCTTCATCTTCGTCGCCCTCACCATCAGGCTCACCGGTGTAGATGACACCGTCCATACCCTCGTCGCCTTTGTCTCCGAGATCGTCATCCATGCCGAAGCTAGAGCGGCGGCCCGCACAGCCACCCTGACCCTTATTGTGTCGCGCAAGCGCATCGCCACGTGCGAACCTGCGGCCACACTTGTAGCACGTGTGCGGACGCTCGCCAGTGTGGAGTTTCGTATGACGTTTCAGATCATGCAAACGACGGAAACGCGCCTGGCACGTGGGACATTCATAAGGCTTTTCTTGACTGTGGGTTAGTAGGTGGCTCTTGAGATTATGGTGGCGAGTGAAATCGGTAGAGCAGTATGGGCACTTGTGGCGCTTGGTGGAGGGCGATTTGGGCGTATTCTGGCCGTATCCAGGTAGGCTCATCTGGCGAGCCGGGGCACGTGGATCCGGCTCCGGGGGCAAAGGCCCAGGAAACGTAAAGGCGCGATTGCCTGGGTTGTCTCCGGGATTCGGTGCGATGAGCTGGTGGTGATGTTGGTGGTGGTGCTGCTGTGGTTGCTGCTGGTGCGCGCCTTCCCGGCCTGGATTGCCGGTGGCAGCACCTTCCGCAGCAGAAGCACCCGGCGCGTTCGGCGCGTCACCATCGCCAAAACTCGAGAGGCTGACGGGGCTCGTTTGCATGCTGTCGCCCGTGACGTTGATCTGGTCGGGGATGATGAGCGGCTTCGTCATCTTGTCAGCCTTGTTGCTTATCGGCGCCGACTGCTGCGGAGCGTCTGAAGGGTGGCTCATGGACTGGACAGTGCCGTTCAGACTTTGCAGCGCGGCGACAGCGGGATTAGGGCTCGTCTGCCTCGCGGACTGTTCGCGGAAGCGGCGCTCATCAGCGATGGCGGCGGCTCCAGTGAGCGGCTGAGGCGAGAGTCGAGGCGACAAGCCGCCGGGAGACTTTGTGAGATGGGTGCCAAAGGTCGCTCCGCCGTTGGCATTGCGCGCGGCAGAACCTGGGGTATTAGGCCCATTGTGGGTGGTGAATGGGCCGGTAGGCGTCGGCGTGATTGCTCGCGTCGAGGCAGCCATGGTGTGGAGCGGCGAGACGGTTCAATGAGCGTATCTTTGAGATGGGTCAGCATGGCTTCTTTCTTTCCAATGACAGCATGCGCGTCACCCGTCTCGACTGTCCAGATGGAGTGGGTGCGCATGCATGGGTCGGCTAACCTTTGGGTGGATGCAGCCTCTGGTGAGGGCGCAGATGGCCGTCGTCTACCAACACTCCAGATAGACTTGGGCCGTGGAAAGCGCCAGCTTCGCAATTGACAGACGTTAGATTGCTCGCATGTGCCCTCGGTCGCAAATTGCGGCTCGGGCCAACCAAGGCGATCTGCTGGCTATTTTCCGAGCAGACGAGTACCACGGGACGCGCAAGCACGGCGGCTGCGCGAGGAAGGCAGGTGAAGAGGCGCTGCGCGAGGAAGCCGATAAATGAGGCGTGGCCGTGGAGGAGGGGTCTTCAGTCGGCACGATGTGCGACGTGCAGGCGGACGTGGGAGCAGAATCGCGATCCTGGACGTGGTGCAACTAAGCGGTCGCAGGGTCGTAGGGTGCAGGTCGTCTGGTAGTCAAGGTGCCGATGACGAGGGCCCGTTGGGGACTCTTGTGGCTGATGATGGTTCCAGTCCGGGCTAAGTAAGCAGGCTGGCGTGCGGGCGTGCGTGCGCTCAAAGACGGCGACGCTGGCAGACAGTCACGGGACTTGGATGCGGCGGCGCTTCAGTCTCGAGCGGCTGCCGTGCAATGGAGCGCGCGATGGGTGCAGACACTTGAGGAGACGAGAAGACAGTCCGGCGATGGGACTTGGGACTTCGGCAGCAGACAAGAGGCAGCCTCAGCGCAGCGCGGCGGCTTCAACGGAACAACGCAAGCCTTTTGGGGCTGTGTATCGCCGCGGCCAACCACGCTGCGCTGCAACGACCCACCGCCAAACATCCAAGACGTGCCTCTCCAAACAACTGCGTCGCAACACGAGACACGTCGACGCCACACGCCCCGCGAGACGAGGCTCGCCCTCCCTCCAGGAAGATTCTGCCATGGCGACTCCGCGGCGGCGCGCCCACCTGAGCTGAGCCTGCCAATGCTCCCAGCCTGTGTCGGGCTAGACGCGACGAGCAGCATTGAGCCGGTGTGGTGGCGCAGCCCATCCTGCTCGTGCCTGCCTCGACCGCGCGCTGCTTCCCCAAGCCTACCCGTTCTTGCCGATACACCAAACCAGCCCGGTGTTGCTCCAACGAGCCACCTCGCCGCCAGCGCCCGCCGATCCATGCCCTACAGGCTGAAGTCGTCTGCCAGCCTAGACTGCTGCGCTCGACTTTGTTGCCGTCCTACCAACGGCGCCCCTCTGTTCAGCCACCGTGACATGCGTCATTTCTCACCAGACCTTGTTTGCCATGTGCGCCGCGCCTTATTTGCTCGGTACGACCACCATGGGTCCACGCATCGAAGACCGCGTCTTGATCGATCGTCAGGTACGTCCGGCTTGGGTACCCGCCCGCAGCGCAAAACAGGTTATCGCATCCAACTTCACCGTTAACGCCCATGGTCGTTGCCAGTCTTTGATGCGATCCGGCCTCGATGTAGACAAGCCGGGATGGCCCACACCTGTCAAAAAGCAACACTTGTCACTACGCCACAGCCGCCACACGATGATCTCGCCACACTTTACATTGCGAGCAACACCCGTCGACGAGATTCGCCGGATCGCCCTTACCATGTACCTTCCTCTTTTGTATGATCGACTTTGATTCCCGCCACCTGTACAGTACATGGAAAAGCTAGGATATTGCCATCGCTGGTCCATCATTGGGCCAAACCACTTCACTCTACAGCATTACATGCTGATCGTGAACGTCAAATTCAGAACGAGAGCCAGAGGTCATGCCAAGAATATACCGTTGCCTCACAACATATGGAGCTTCTGGATCCCTATTACGGACGGTGACTGCCTGCAATGGTTCACCAGGAATGCCATCATGGGTAGATTCGGACTATTGCTGAAACGTACAGCCTCGTAGACCGACTGCTAAAGAGCATGAGGAAGCTGTGTCGGCCAAGCAGAAAGAATTAGAATGACGGCTCTAGCAGCTGTCTGGATGAACAACAAGGGTTTTCCATCAAAACGATGTCGAGTGGTCGAACGATCCATCGTATCAAGTATGCAGGACACCTGCCCTGATACTGCTGAGAACCAGAGCTCCTCCTGAGACTTTACCAAGAGTGACAGCTACCTTCTTTGCCAACCGCAGAGTGTATTTGATAAACTGTGTAGGTTGGAGATGTCAAAGCCGTCAGCAGCCTGGTAACGGTGAATCACATGACCTTTGGCTCAACACAGTATGTGATACATTTCGAAAATGGGCTTGGCTTGAGTCTCGACTACGATCTGGTTGTTACACTGACCCATTGGCGGCTAAGCCATAGAATTGGGAAAGGGCTTAGCGCAAATACCGGAAGGTTGTGTAGCCGAGAGTGAACTAACTCATCTTGACCTCAGACGGGCCGTACGAAAGGGATCGATCTTGGTGTTGCACCACGCTTTACCAATCGTGGCCCACGAGCGGATCCTCACTAGGGACGATCACCCTTGGTAGTCTCGTTCCGGCTTACGTGAACATATTCGAGCTGTGGGGGAAGGCTGTTCTGCCTCGCTCTTCAATCGCCTCAAGTAGGTGGAAGATGGAGCTGGGAGCCATGTATTCGCAGTCCCTCCCATCGATCAAGCGATAGTTGCTCGTTCGAGTTAATTACTAAGTTTGAAACGAGAACATTCCAAACCACAAGCAACTCGTTGATCGTGGTACAATACCAGACACGTCCGGAGCATCCACAGCACGCTGCTGCTGGGCAAAACCCGTTTGTAACGCTCCGCATTGGCAAAGAACTCGTCAAAGGCACTGTCGTCATAATCGAGCCGACCAAGACCCCGCTCTTGTCGAGTTGCGGAGACGACTGCAGGGCGGTGGAATCGGTCCGCAATCCTTCGAGCTGCATCTGCCAAAGACTACAGCCCTGCGAACAGGTCCTACGAAAGTTGTATAGTCTAACGCAGCAGACTCGCTTCTTGTCCGCTCATGTCACTCGTGAGCACATTCTATGCTCTCTCGAAAGAGGCGACATTTGTTGGCAAGTCGCATATCCACCTTAAATCTTCATTGTTTTGCAGATATACGTCTAGGGCTCGGGAGATACCCCACACTCTGCCATCGAGTTCTGCATACGTTCGGACAATATGTGCAGGATGAAGGTCGCAAGCTGCACCGAACAAACGCGCGACCGAAACTATATTGAACTTCGCTTCCTCGTTAAGGGGCAATCAAGAGTAACAAGCAGTGGTGGATGATATTGCAGAGCGGTCAATACATCCTTGGGCCACCCGTGGCTGGCAGCATCTGACGAATGAGGTGCAGGTACGCGGTTAGAGCTTACCCGAACAGGTCTAGGGAGTTTTGCGCCGACCGCATCTCTGTTTACAGCACCCATGGACCACTACTGCTTGCCCCATCTCTAATTTCGCTCCCCCGGTTTCCAGATTGCTGACCGACGGGATGAAGTCTTCGCTGTTCTTGCAACTCTGTCGTTATTCTCATGGTGCCCCACTCTAACATGACTCATTGACACATGCCTTCTGTCCCAAGGTTGATTTCAAGGCACATCTCGTACATCAAGCTGGCCCGTACAGTATGTTCAACAACCCTCTTGTCTTACTGGTAGTCCCCACCAGAAGGATTACCGGTGAGCCTCTACATCAAGACCTGGAATGTAATATCAAGAAGGTAGCCTAATGATACATGCGCTATTGGTACAAACCCACCCGACAAAGCGCTATTGGTACAAACCCACCCGACAAAGCGTTATTGGCACCTCAGCCCAACGGCAAGGCTACAACTGCTCGGTCATCCCGCGTCCGCTTTGATGCATGCAGTTACTGTGTAGAACGGACTCCCACCTCACCTGAAAATTGCGTAATACTATATACAGGTACACGGATAGCATTCACCAATAGCATGCGATGGAGCGTGCTGACGAGTGAGCCTCAGAGTAATTGGTGTTTCTTGCCGCTGTGAGTCTCAATTTTATAGTTACAACACACGAACTGAACGTTCAAAGCTCCATTATAAGTGGCGGGCCGAGAAAATGCAAAATGACAAGAGTCAAAACTGGTTAGCTTTGCGCAGCTACTCACCGAACATCATGAGCGACCCTCTTCGGTGATTTCGAAACTTCAGCCGCGCCCTTTTGCACATGAACCCTTCATATTAGCGTCATCATTTTAATGAAAGACTCCACTGCTTCGAGGCCACCACTTCTCATCGGCATGGCTTGAGTATGCTGGTGCGGTGGATCATTCAACGCGCTCCTTCCTCAAGCATTACGTCTTGCGGCTGAGAGACGGATCCCTTAAAATCACGTAACTATAGAGATGCTGACTATGAAACAGCCTAACAGATGGAAATGAAGTTCCTGTACTATACTTCTACGTCCATACGCTACTTCCCAGCAACAGGCACGTCTCCAGCCGGCCCATCATCCTATACAAGACACCCGTCTTGACCACATGTAACAACTGCAAGTCGCGACCACTCCAACGCAAAAGGTCTCGTCAATACTGTCTCTACAGCTCTTGAAACTATCTCAAGAAGGCATCGCCTCAATAAAGATCACCTCGCCAGACTCCCCAATCCTACTGCGACTCCATCACTGGAAGCATGTCTCAAGACCAACAACCCAGCCCCAACCAGTCCACCCCGAAAAGCGAATCCGTCGTACCTGGCGACAATTCTCCAGAAGCCGGGCCCAATTCCTGGTCCGACATCAAAGACCCGAACGAAAGACGCAAGATACAGAACAAACTCGCCCAAAGAAGATTTCGTTCGTAGCACCAACTGCAATAGCTATTTTGTTTTCTACGCTAACGTGAACCAGGCGACAAAGTAAAAGAGCTGAAAGAGGAGGCAGAGCGAGACGTTGAGAATCAGCGACAAGCTGGAAGCGCATATGCATCGCCTGAACCAGAGAAGACTGATGAAAGACAGGCGCTATCGGGTCTGCCGTGGGGTGGCATCTCTATGAGACATATTGTTGAGATGGGGAAGAGTAAGGAACAGAATTCACAGCGCAACTCTCGTGAGAGTTCGACACAGGATGGCGCGTCTTATACTGGCTGAGGGAGCCTTTGACCATTGTATGGGACAAGATATCGTATTCATGTGTGGTGCTGGTAACTACTGATGCCTACTTATTAAAATCCTGTGCTTTGCTGTCATGTGTTCGTCCTGCTCGTGAAAAGGCTTCTCTACTATCATACATTTTCATGTCTTGCATGGTACATCCCCCATTAACGTTGACCTCTTTCATAAGATTGCATGGTGAACTCCACAATAATCAAGCAATAGTAGCGACCCTCTCTCTATCCTTCGCCATCTGCTTGGCGGCGCGCTGAAGCTCTTTCCGGAGTTTTCCCTTTGTGCTCTCCATACCCTGGAAGACATCCTCGTAGTCGGTGTCGTGTCGCTTGATCAGGGTGCTCAGTACATGCTCGCCATCCTGCGCGTACATCTCAGCGATGTCGTCTACACTAGTCTCGTTGCCGACAATGTGTTGCATAACCCGCTTGGAAGTCCTTATCATCAGTTCATGAAGATCGCGCTGGTGTGGCTGCAGACTCGCTTCCCAGTCCATCTCTTCTGCTTGCGAAGTTGGTAGAGGTGGGTCCGTCAATGGCTCGCGTACAGCAGAGGTTGAGCTATGGCTACTAGAAGAGCCTAAGTGTGGTGGGGAGGATTGGAGGTGTAGTGGCGAAGCGTCAAAGAAGTCATTGTCGGCTTCCTGATTGACTTCACCGCCACCGATGAGAGTATCGTCATCGTGATATGCCTGCTCGATAGGCCCGTCATCGTTCAATTGCCGGATCCTTTCGTTGAGTTGTTGCGGTTGGTCCACGATCTGCTGAGTCTCTTCGAGCAAGTTCCTTGTTTCAATGGCTTCTTGGTCGGCCTGAACAGTTGGCTGAGTAGTATCGATGAACCGCGAGTTGAAAAGCGAGGTGGGTACAGTCGTTTCGTTTCCTACCTTATCTTCAGGTACCTTTCGGGTCGTTGTCTTCTCTTTGGATAGCGCTGTGGGCTTTGGATACGTGCCAGCCCGCTCGTTATGTCTCTTTGTGTCGTCTTTTTGTTGCACTCCTCTTTGATCTCTCGACTCTTGTGTCTGATGATCTGTTGTGCCCGTATAAGGGCTCGCAACCTTGGGATTTGGGTGCGCCTTGTTCGTATCTCCTTCTGTAAGGGTCGCCTCTTTCCCACCCGAAGGCGTCTCTTGTAGGAATGGTCGACTCGCTGCAATTGAAGGTAAGGCTTCAGTTGCGCTAGAACCGGCGACTGGCAAAGGCCGCTGGTTTGAAACGTCAATCGCAGGGGCTGTGTCCTCGTTCAATGAACCTTCTCCAGTCAGTCGGCGTATGAACGATGTGGCCTTCTTCCCAACAGATCTTCGTCCAAAGGGGTCGCTTTTCGCGGTCTGCCAATCTCCTGTCTTCTTCTCCGAGGCTATATCCTCACAATCAGCGTGACCAGAGATCGCAGTGGATTCTGCATTTGGTGACGCGGGGGTAGGTTTGCTGTTGCTGGAGAGCATTGCGGTCTCGACAGCAATCGCATGATGCCACTCATCATTTTCTTCGGCCTCATCAGCCACAGGCGGTGACGATGCCATGTAGTGCAAAGCATCATCTCCAGAACATCTCCGTGCTTCCACAGGGGTTTGGGGCCGCACTGATACTCCCGCAGACTTTTTACTCGGTTTGGTAGGAGTTGATGGTGTTTGAGCGACTCTTGCAGGTAATGTTGGCTTCTTGAACGGGCTCTCGGAGATCTTGGCAGGTCTTTGGAGACCCAGAAGTCCTCCGATCAAGGTGTGTCGTGACGAAGGGACGGATGATGGAGGTTTTGATGGTTTCGCCAGCGGAAGAGCTTTCGCCTGTTGTTTTGCGCCGGTCACAGTCGACCTCGGACCTTTGTTCGGCTCTTTACGGGATCTCTTTCTCGGGTTATCATCGGTCATTGGATCTGGCGTTGCTTTGCGTTTGGGGTTTGTCCTTGTTTTCGGCCTCGTCTGACTTGGTATAAAATCTTCGTCGTCGTCTGCTCCATTCTTGTTATGCAATGTGCGTGCCTTAGTCTTAGTCTTGACTGGCTCCTTGTCGGAGGCAGCCTTTGAGCTTCGTAAATTTCTTCGGGGAGATGAAGCAACACCCGATGTGTCCGAAGAAGTATTGCGGACATTTCTCTTGCTTTCTATAAGCACATCGAGAGCTTCGTCTTCCGAGTTGAGCTTTTTGAAGATATTTTGTTTGGTGGCCTGAGATACACGAGGTAGCTTTCCCTTGCCGTACGTGCGTTTCGATGTCGACGATGGATGCTGTGACGGGGGTTGCAGGGCTGTCGCACCGCTACTGTCTGCGGTAAGTTTCTTACAGGTGACGCGCTCTTTCCGAAGCGTCTGGGAGCCACTTCGAAGCGATCTTCTTGCATTTGACTGTCGGATCGAAGGCGAGCTCGCATCGACAGACAAGTTTCGAGACACTCTCAAACGAGGCTCACGTTCTTTCTGATGGGCTTTGATGCAACTCTCCCACTCTAATGCGTCTCCCGAATGCTTGAACATTAGCGATAGATCAGTCGCAATGCGTTGCGTGGAATTAAGACGGTAGCTCCAGGGCTCAGACGTGAGTGTCATGACGAGATCCCATGGTTCGTGCTCTGTACGTTGAGCCTGTGAGTTGTGTAGTTTCGACGGTTCTGATCGCGTGTTCAGAATGTGCTCGACTGGTATGTCTACAAACTGGCAGTCTTTCAGGTGCTCATCGGGCGCAATGATGGTCAGCACTCCAGCCTCAATGAGCGCGATAGGAAACGTAGCGCTTGACTCCCGCCATTTAAACCCATCTGTGGCGAATAGTGAGACTAGGTACATGACAGAGGGCTCGCTGGTTGGTCTCGCAAGTGCCAGGTCGCTCAGAATGTCGAGAAAGCCCTGGAACTTCTGCATCCATTCGGCATCGGCCTCGAGCGGAAAATTCGGCGCGCTGTGTCCGACTTTTCCCGTAGACCAGAACCTGCTGTACTCGATCCCTTGTTCCAGTGCCTGCCGTATGATGATACCAGCAATAATTTTGATCTGCTCCTGTTCAGTTTCGCTCAGAATGATGGCTCCCAGATTGCGTAGACGCTTAGTCGATGCCCCGATGTGTGTGGCCACCGCCGGCATTTCCAGCATGCCTGCGAGCGCGATGCCGATCCATCGCCGCCGGATTATAGAAAGACCAGGGTCGCAGAAACTACTCAGATAGTCCTGCGCGACTGAAGAAAGACTTGAGCTGCTGAAGTCGCGTGCAGAGACGAGCTTGTAGAGACGTAAGTTGGACGCGTCGTTGTCGGGCAGCTTGAGAGCAGCTTCAAACGACATTGAGGTCATTGCGATAAAGGAAAGTAGAAGAGAATGGAATTAGCATTTTTCGCCCTACACGAGCAGGATAGCGGAGTGTCGTTGAAGATTTGGACGCGGGCAATGCACCTAAGGAAGTGAGAGCGCGGTACTGCTAGGATGGAAGTCGCGTCCCATCGGCGTTTGACGTCACAGCTGCAGGCGCGCGCGAGTTTCGCGTGGCGGGCTTGAAACCACGAACACCAACCAACAGTCGTTACCTGCACTTTACCTTCAAAAGAAAGCGCTGCGACTAAAGGAAATCGCTGAGGACGACTAAAGGGGGTACAAGTAGATAGGGGGGCTCCCAGCTTTCGCGGCCGCTCGTCACGGCTTTCAGTGGCTGTGGGCCGCATCGATGCCTGCATGCATGCGTTTGTACATCCCAAGATTACTATACTCACCCAGAGCCGGTTCCCGTGCTTTCCGGTTGCGCATGCAGTTGCGAGATGGAAAGCGATGCAGAGGTTATTGAAGGTGCTGTATTCAAGGTGAGAAAATTCGGAAGAGCGGCTTCTCCTCCACGCGTTACCCCAAGCGAACGCGCTTTGGACAGGCAAGGACCGCAGCATAGGGACAGGGCGTCCTGCTTGTCAAAGGCATGCGGACCTTCTGCAGTCTGGCGCATCGCAATGCAGCAGCTCTCGAGTCTGCGGTTCTTACCCCGCTGCAGCCTAGAAGCATGCGTTCTATTGGGACGGATGCAGCCTTCTACAGCTGACCTCAATCCGTGCGAGCCCTGTGTCTGCTGCAGGGGCTTCATCCTTCGCACATGTGCTTACGCCGCAAACGTGGCTGGTAATTTATAGTAAGACGGGAAACGGACAAGTATCTCGACCTCGACAACATCATGGTCGACAATGACAGTAGCCGGGTTACGGACGATATCACACCCTCCGCTGTGCCAATCGTACCGAACATCAGCTCGAATCGGTTACACGTCATTATCGCTGGACTATGGCTGTGTCTTTTCTTATCTGCCTTGGACACTACCATCGTCACGACCGCGCTCATCAAAATTTCGAGTGATTATGGCGCTCTGGAGCAGGCGGCATGGCTAATTACCGCGTATCTACTTACGTATAACTGTAAGACTCATTCGCTCGGGAGTCTGGTCACTAGACTAACGGTGCAGCGTTCTTGATGATCACAGCAAAGCTGAGCGACATTTGGGGCCTCAAGAGTCTCCTCTTACTTTGCGCGTCAATCTTCCTGGTATTCTCCATGGCTTGTGGCGGAGCGCAGACGATGACTCAACTAATCGTGTTCCGCGCCTTCCAAGGCATTGGAGGATCTGGCCTCTACAGCTTGACATTCGTCGCCATCATGAAGATGATTGTACCTGAGAAGATTGGCTTCTACTCTGGTATTGTCAGCTCGGTATTCGCTCTGGCAAACCTGCTAGGGCCTCTACTCGGTGGAATCATCGCTGATCGGACAACTTGGAGATGGATATTCTTCATGAAGTATGCAAGGTGCCGGTTATTGAGATGTGCGAGCTGACTAGCATTAGTGGCCCCGTAATCGGTGTCGCAATGGCAATGTTATTCTTCTCGATGCCTGCAATCGACGACGGTAGAACGAATCTGCAACGCATACGCCATTTGGACATCTATGGTGGCATCTTGTCTGTCTGCTGGCCTATACCTCTCATCTACGCCCTTCAGGAAGCCGGTGTGTCGCATGCCTGGGGCAGTGGTGTTATCATCGGACCACTTGTAGCTGGAATCGCTCTCCTGGTACTCTTTGGGTTGTATGAGTATTGGATATCGTCCAGATCGCAGACAGCCCCCATCTTTCCTGTACAATTTCTCCGGAATGCACCCATGGCGTGGACTTTATTGTAAGTCTGGAACACTGCAGTCGGACTCCGCTAACAGCGGGACAGGAGTCAGTTTCTCTTAGGATTCGCCTTTTACGTTGTCTTCGTCCAGCTGCCACAACGCTTTCAGGGAGTGAACTTTACAAGCGCGGAGCGTGCCGGTATCCTTCTGCTTCCTGCTACCGTTGTGACTCCGATTGGTGCTATGGCGTCTGGATTAGCAGTGAAGAAGGCACCAGTTGAGATTGTCTTGATTGGCTCGACCGCGATCGTATGCGTTGGTATTGGACTTCTTAGTAGTTTGCCGACCTACTCTCATCTGTGGCCTGGACTGTACGGTTACGAAATTATTACTGGTCTTGCTTTGGGTCTTGCAAGTCCGCCATATTTCGTGCTTGTCGCTACCTCAATTCCAGAAAAGGACATCGCTGTCGGTACCGGAGCGCTCAACATGGTGCGGACGCTTGGCGGATGTGTCGCCGTCGCCATCTGCTCTGCAATCCATCGCGAGCACTTGAACACAGGGTTGTCCAGTTTTTTGAGTCGCGAGGAAGTCAGGGAAATGCAAAGTTCGACATCGTTGATTGCGCACTTACCGGATGCGGCGAGGGATCGTGTTGGTGTTGTCCTTGGTAACAGCTGTAAGTTTCAATTCTCTGGAAATATAGCCATACGAGACATACATGCTGATTAGCACCACCATGCCAGACAATAGGCAGTTCCAAGTCATGCTGGCGTTCACAGGACTCAATGTCATCGTCGCTGTCATTTTAGCCATCGTCAGAAAGCGATCCGGGCTATTCGGCCTCATACCTGAAAGGAAAGAAGGGAACGAGTATGTGGAGGCTAAAATCGACCAGAGCGGGCCTGCATCGAGTGGAGCGCTGGCTCAAGATACTTGTGAGAAACAGGCTTCTGAAATCGCGGCTCCACACAGACCGAATGATAACGCGGGCGCGTGCCTTGGAAAACGATCATGAACAATTTACGGTATATCCACATTTTCGGTCACGAGACGCTGTGTGGATACTATCATGGTGGCTCCATGCTGAAGCATTTAGCGATTTCGGCACTACCGCAGTAGGGAAGTCCGGCAGGAAGCACCGAATGGACAGGTATTGAGCCTTGCTTCAGCGCATCAATCCGCGCCTCTCCTTCATGGGATCTAATGACACTCTCCCACCAGAAGGATTAAAAAGCTGTACATTTTTCGACTTACGGTGTCGAGACGTGCTTAATTCCGCACGATTATATCCGTATTGCTAGCAGATAAGCACTTGATGATGTCTAAGCAAGCAACGTCACAAGCGCATGCTTATGTGGAAGCTTAGCCGTCCCCCGCATCTTTGACCCCCGCACACGTTGCAACGCCCTTCACGCTTGAATGCTCGGCATGCGACGCCTCAATCCTCGGCATCAATAATACTGCGCCGTTGAGATCTGAAACAACGTGCACATCGTCTCGTCCAAAGGATGAGGCGGCATCAAATACATTCTGTCCACGCTGTATCGTGTCTTCTAGACGGCCACTAGCGGGGGATGTGAATAGTGGGTCACATGCGACACGAGCCTCTTCGTCACAACCACAGCGCATTACCGCTACGAGCATGAACAGATTTAAAAATACGAAGAAATGCTTAGAACACGGAACAAAGCTTCGGCAGCATCATACAAACAGTCAGGTTTTCAGACAAACGGCACTTCGCTCCTACTTCTGAACCCCGACTCTCCGCGGGAGAAGTTTCTCTGGTGGTGAAGCCAGGGATCGGCAAGCGCTAGGGAGTGGATGGTGGGGATTGGGTCCTGGAGTAAAGCACACCAGTCCCTGCCGTCATCGGAACAAGATCATCATGAGTGCACTAGATGATAGGCGGCTCAATAGCCTCGGGCTGATGATACCCCAGCCGCTTTCTCCAGTGGTTCGACAGTCGGTGACGTTCTTAAGGGACAGCGTCTCGCTCGCTGATCGAGGGGTAATTCCGGACAAGCAAGTTCCCAGTTCCATGGTTGAGATTACTGACTTGTGATTCTTTCGGACCGCGATTTGTTGCTTGACGTTCCTGCGCGAACCATTTCCTGTGCTCTGGGCACTGGAATTCATTAAGAGGCTTGTTTGAGGCTTGACATCTTGCCCAGCTACTAGCTCACATCCTGTCTCTACGTCGACAACATGGCCTCTGGAGTAGAGCGGCCAATCGATAGGTCGAGCGAGGAAGAGAAGACTATCGGCGAGGAGCATGTTGAGACGGCAAAACATGTCCATACGATCGAGAACCTACCTGATCCCGACGCTGGACTCAGCGAAGAGGAACGCGCTGCGCATGTAAGTCACATCTCAGCTCCTTGCCATATACATACTAACATCCCACCCCACAGGACAAAGCCCTCCTCCGCAAACTCGACTTCCGACTGATTCCATGGCTCTCTTTCCTCTACTTGATCTCCTTCCTAGACCGCACGAACATCGGAAACGCCAAAGTCGATGGCTTGCAAGAAGATCTCAACATGACTGACGGCCAGTACAATGCCAGTCTAACCATCTTCTTCGTCAGCTACTCCGTCTTTGAGCCGCTGACCAATGTGCTGTTGAAGAAGTTACGTCCGAGTATCTTCTTACCACTTATCATGATCTGGTGGGGGATTTGTATGACGTGTATGGGGTTGGTGCATAATTATGCTGGTCTCATGACAGCAGTGAGTCTTTTTCGATTGGTGATCCGGTATCAAGGGTTATTTAGCTGACGATGCGTAGCGGTGGTGGCTGGGATGTGCTGAGGCTGGACTGTTTCCTGGAGTAAACTACTACCTGAGTTGCTGGTACAAACGCTCCGAGTTCGGCATCCGAGCTGCAATCTTCTTTTCGGCTGCCGCTCTAGCTGGTAGTTTCGGTGGCCTACTCGCCGCTGGAATTGCGCAGATGGGAGGCGTAGGCGGAAAGCCAGGCTGGGCGTGGATCTTCGTAAGTGCAACTTGAACGCTTCCTCTTACCTGTGACCATGTTGCTGACAATAACCTCAGATCCTTGAAGGTCTCGCCACCATCTTCGTAGGAGTAGCAAGTTACTGGATGGTCCACGACTTCCCCGCCGAAGCCACATTTCTCTCTCCTGACGACCGAGCGCGCGTTCTCCGCCGTCTACGCGCCGATAAACAGGCCTCAGCTGCGCACGAGGAGTTCCAGACCAAGTACTTTTGGCAATCTATCAAGGACTGGAAGACGCTCATGTTCAGCATCATCTACATGGGCGCAGACGGTTCGCTCTATGCCTTCAGTCTCTTCCTACCCACCATCATAGCTGGGTTGGGCTATAAGTCTACGACAGCGAACCTGCTTTCCGTGCCACCGTATGCAGTTGCAGCTGTGGTGACGGTGGTAGTGGGTTATATTGCTGATCGCACGCAACAAAGGGGTTACTGCAACATGGGAGTCTCGCTGTTTGGTATTGTGGGCTTTGCCATGTTGCTCGGGTCTGCCAGTCCGAACGTTCAGTACGCGGGCACATTTTTGGGAGCTGTGGGTATCTATCGTAAGTGAACTCATCTAGCAACATGGATCGCTTAGTTCTAACATGCTCCACTAGCAACAATAGCGAATACCATATCCTGGGCCGCCAACAACGTCGAGGGTGTGTACAAGCGTGGCGTCACCCTTGGCTTTGTGATAGGCTGGGGCAACATCAATGGCGTCGTTTCGTCGAACATCTACCGCAGCAGGGATAAGCCGCGCTATTTCCTGGGACATGGTGTGGTTCTGGCGTATCTGACGCTGTGGCTGCTTGGCGGGAGCATTGTGACCCGATTTCTGCTTGCGTGGGAGAACAAGAAGAGGAGGCAGGGGGCGCGGGACCACTGGATTGATGGTAAGAGCGAAAAAGAGATTGAAGAGATGGGGGACCAGCGGCCAGATTTCCTATATACTCTTTAAAATGTAGGGTTGAAGCTTAGGCAGAACAGTAGAGCGGACTCTAGGCGTGTCGCAATAGACATGGCACTGTCGAAACTTCTGAACCTCGGCTTGTTGAAGTAAGCTTCCAAACTTCCGACTCATTTTCACTTGGATAGTAAACGCGTAGCTCGATAAAGTGCAGAAATGGTATATTCGACGGCGTGGTTGCTCATGGTATCTGGGAGACAATGTTGCAGCCTCGGAAAGAATGAATAAAGTGCAAGTTCGCAAGCTTTTAGCCCTGCGTCCGTAAGTCGAATACATGCCGTAAGATTAACGCCGCCCAATGCATGTCGTTTTATAAATTGGCCTCTCTCAGGTAAAGGTCAAGTGCTCCAGCTCACGCACCAACCTTTCGAGACTTGACGCTGTTCGCGCGTTCCTTCCTCTCGTTGCGGCGCATCCTCTCCTTCCGGTCTTTCCGATTATCCGCCCTCTGGTCGTGAGCCTCACCGGTCTTGGCTTCCTTCTTCTCGTCAACCTCGACCAGCCAGTCGTTCTCGCCCGCCTTGTTCTTGCCCTTGTAACCCCACTTGGGTACCCAGTCACCCGTGGCCTCGTCGTAAGCCAGCTTGGTGTCGCGCTTCGTGTTCTTGATGCCCTTCTTCGCAGCAAACTTGTCCCACTTGGTGGGCTCCTTGGCTTCGGGAATAGGCTTCTCGCGGGGGAGGGGTGTTGTCGGCGCGGGGAGCACGAGGTGGACGCCCTCTGAGTTTGACTTGATTTCGCAGGTCGAGAGGAGCTGGTTGATGAGGGCTTGAGCGGCATCGCGGGCAGTGGCAGCGAGGGTGGCTTCGTCGGCGCCGGCGGGGACGGGGTTGGGGTCGTTTGCGAGCAGGTTGCCCAGGTCAAAAGTGAAGGGCGTGGGCTTGTTCACCGTGACGGGCCTTTGTTGAGTCAGCAACGGTGTGGTAGAGGACAAAGCAAGCATGCGACGTACAGTCGGCTGGAGACGGTCGAGTCTGCGACGGAAGGTGCGCCGTTGGACTTGACGTCCATGGCGCCTCCGTTGATTTCGTCGGCGAGCTGGGAATGCGTGGGCGAAGTGCCACCGAGCGCGACGCCGCCGTCCATTTCGGTGTCTGACATTTTGCGAGGGTCGAGTGGTTTTGGTAGAATTTCACTTTGCACGCCTGCTGCCAAAAGTTCAGAATAAATTTCGAGTCCGTGCACGAGCGGCGGACTCCCGAGGCTGCGACCATCACAGAATTCGTCTCTCGCATCGCCAATTCGCCCATTGCGGAGGGCCAGAGCCTCGACCACCCGTCATGCCGCCGTCCACGTGTCTCCGGAGCTTCTCGCAGCTGTCGCTTGATGCCGCTGCCCATGGTTGCATTGCACCGCGCGTGCTACGCCCCCAGATAGCCTGCTTTTCCACGTCGTCCGCCCGCTACGCCGTGACAGGACCCAAGAAGAAGGGCATGACCGCCGCCCCCAAGAAGGGTGTCAAGTCTCTGAACACGAAGAAGGGCAGAGGAGCATCGGGAGGTGACTCGGGCAAGCGGCCCGCCCAAGGAGAGCGAAAAGCCCAGCGGAAGCGCATCGTTCTGAGCAACGACAACGCTCTTGAAGTATCTTCGCTGCGGGACCTCACCAAGGACAATGTTCTCAGCGAACAGAATGAGGGCAAGGTCATGGGACTACCGCAAGAGACTGTAGTGGATGCGCTGCGAGCCGTCGAGGCATTCAAAACAAGCCAGGGATGGGGTCTGTTCCGCCGACCAGCCGTGTTGATGAGGAAAGAGGCGATTGAACTCGCGAGGCTGTTCAACGAGGCCGAGAGCTCCAAGAAGACGATAAGACGGATACTGTGCGGACAAAGAATGAGCGGGAAGAGCACATTGGTACTTCAGGGCCTTACCATGGGTTTTCTACGGGACTGGTTTGTGATCAACATCCCAGAAGGTATGGACTGTGGTTTCGAGGCAGAGACAAGCCACTGACAACTCTCAGCCCAAACCCTCGTCAACGCGCATACAGACTATGCGCCTCTTCCCAACTCAGAACCGCCGCAATATACTCAAGATACGTACACAGCAAATCTTCTCCAGCAAATTCTCCTGTCGAACGGAGCATTCCTTGCTGCCACAAAACTTAGCACGCAGCCTGAACTGCCTCTGCCGCTTCCTGCGGGTGCTACACTGAAGGAGCTGGCGGCGCTTGGTATGGCCAACCCCGAGGCATCATGGCCAGTCTTTGTTGCGTTATGGAATGAACTATCTCTGCCCGGCCGTCCACAAATTCTGCTTGCCCTCGATGGTCTGTCGCATATCATGCGCCATTCCGAGTACATGTCTGCAGAAGTAAAGCCAATTCACGCTCACGACCTGACTCTTGTACGCCACTTCGTCGATCACCTTTCAGGTCAAAGGAAACTACCCAACGGCGGCGTGGTGCTCGGCGCAACATCACGATCAAACGCGCCTACGTCACCAGCCATGGACCACTGCATCGAAGCAGCCGAAGCCCGTCAGAAGTCTGCAGACAAACTGCCAGAATGGAACCCCTACAAGAGCGTAGACTTGCGCGTCATGGAGGCTCTCAAGGATCTCCACAGCGACTCCAAGGAGCTTGACATTATCAATGTCGGCGGGCTGACCAAGGAAGAGGCCCGGTCGATCATGGAGTACTATGCCGAAAGCGGGATGCTACGACACCAAGTCAATGAGGGCTTCGTGGCGGAGAAGTGGAGCCTGGCGGGTATGGGCAACATTGGCGAGCTAGAGAAGGCAAGTGTACGGATGCGGTTGTAGTTGTATTATACTGTGACACGAATTGTAAATCAAGCATGTCAATACCAAGTATCGTTTGCTATTGCTAGTTGCAACGGCATATTCAGACCAACGGCCTTTCCCATGGCCCCTATCCATATGGTCAGGTACTTATCTGCTGTTATGACGCTCTCGACACTGGCCTCCATCACATCAGCCGTCTGACATGGATGGATGAAGAACACGGGTCTATTGGTGAGTGGGTGCTCCTGCGATGGTTAGTTGAATTTAATACATGAGATCACATTTCTCACAGTAACGGTAATGCCTCCAATGACACCAACATGCTCTGTCTGCGCTTTGAACTGTGGCGGGACCAAGTGCTCGTACAACGTAGTCATTGTCGGCGGATACCGGTGCTCAGGGTCACAAATGCTGATGTACAAGACGGGCACGCGATAGACATCCGATAGGACGATATCGTAGTTTACAACTGGCTGGGGTGCTACGATGTCGTGGAGAACTTCCTACCTCAATTGAGCTCGTATCGGCAGATCAGGGCCCTGGCGTCACCCACCTCGTCGTCGTCTACTACTTCCTCCTCTTCAATAGCGTCCCGATCATGCACCACAGGTCGATCTGCGCAGAGCGGCAGATGGGTGGTAATGTTGAGATATACGGACCCATTTCGGTGCCTCTTCTCCACGGAAAGCCACTCGTGCTGCGCGCTACCTCTCAGCTGGAAGCATCGCTGCAGCGCATCGCAGGCCTGCTCAAACTCAATTGCATCGAGCTGAGGAAAACCTGAAAGCATGCTTGTGCGTGGTTTTGTTCGGGCTGAGTAATGCAAATGAGGAAGCTGTCATGGGTGGCAGTTGACGGTGCGTCACTCCGGGCCACTTAACAGGGCGGCAGGCTCGCCACGCGCAAATCGGCAGGGGTGCGACGCGACTTCCCCGGCTCCAGGGCTTGGCTGCCTGCAACATCGTCCAAGGCTCGAGGGCCTGCGGACGTTCAATCTCAGTCCAGCTTAGCGGCCCAGACTCGCCCGCCCTTACTATTCGTTTCCATCGTTCGCAACACTATGCTGCCTATCTAGACAGCCATACCCGCCCCAGCATTGACCCCGTCTCCGTCGCCGTCTCCGTCTCGACTCCACTACTCGCTCTTGTTGTCAAGATGCCGGCCCAGACTGAGAAAAGCCAGCTCAAGCGAAACCGCGTAGGTAGCCGTTGTACCGCCAAGTATGTGACTGGGAGCGGGCGCTGACGCTTCAATTGCTGTAGTACTCGCAGGGCGAAGAGGCCGAACCAAAGCGCACTCGCCACTCGCGCCTGTCGCCGCCTCCCAACGGCCGTCTTAAGCAGGGACCGTTGCCTTCGCCCGTAACCCACAAGGAATCCACCGGAGATGCTTCGGAAGGCTACAAAGAAGGCACACAGAGCCCCCCGCCTAGCAAGCCAAGCCAGGCACGCGGCGGTCTCTCGTCGCCCCCATCCGACACCCAGCCCTTCTCCCAGTTCGTCTACCCGCCCGACAGCCGGACGTACGCCGTAGAAGATGAAGAGGAAGAAGAGGTCTGGGGCTACCTGGTGCCTATGGATGGCCGGGACAAAGACGTGCTAGTACTGCGCCGCCGACAAGCATGTCCTGTTCCTCAGGCACTCGTTGGCCAGACCGAAGGAACCGAGCGGGTACCAAAAGAAGAGTACAAACAGCAGGAGGACAAGTACGAGAAGGAGAAGCAGGAGCGCGGTGTGCCGGCAGGTGGCTACCTCATCGGTCGTCACAGAGAGTGCGGTAAGTCGCGGGAACAGTCCCTGCAAAAGAGCGCTTGTCTGACCATGTCACAGATCGAGTCCTCAGTTCACCCACCGTCTCAAACCGTCACTGTCTGCTGTTCACAGAGAAGAAGGGCGGCGATGTTGTCGCTGTACTCGAAGACTTGTCTGGAAACGGAACATTTGTCAACGACATCTTCGTTGGGCGGAACAAGCGACGCGAATTGCGCGAAGGTGACGAGATTGCTATCTTGGACCAAGCCCGCTATGTCTTCAGATACCCGTTGAAGCGCAACACCCACCGATTCCGACAACAATACACCATGCAGGAACAGTTAGGCAAGGGACATTTTGCTTCAGTATACCTTTGCGCAGAGAAAGCGACTGGCGTACGGTACGCAGTGAAGAAGTTCGAGAAGCGTTCCGGTCCTGGCGAGAAGTCCAAGGTCGAGGGTCTGCAGCAAGAGATTGCCGTGTTGATGAGTGTTAGCCATCCGGCGCTGCTGTGTCTCAAGGACACCTTTGATGAAGATGATGGTGTTTACCTAGTGCTCGAGCTCGCGACTGAGGGCGAGCTGTTCAACTGGATCGTCATGAAACAGAAGTTGACCGAGACGGAGGCACGCAAGGTGTTCGTACAATTATTCCAGTCGGTTAAGTACCTGGTAAGTCCTCAGATACCCTTCTGGTTCAACACTAACACATATCAGCATGAGCGCAACATTGTACACAGAGATATCAAGCCCGAGAACATCTTGCTCACAGATAAGGATCTGTCGATCAAGTTGGCTGATTTCGGTCTTGCCAAAATCATCGGCGAAGAATCTTTCACAACCACACTGTGTGGAACTCCATCATGTATGTTGTTCTATTGCAAAGTACAACAGTATGCTAATCTTTTTCAGACGTTGCGCCCGAAATTCTGGAAAATTCCAACCACCGCCGCTACACCAGAGCTGTCGACGTTTGGTCATTGGGCGTCGTCCTGTACATCTGCCTGTGTGGGTTCCCTCCATTCTCAGACGAGCTGTACAGTGAGGACAACCCATACACACTCTCACAACAGATCAAAATGGGCCGCTTCGACTATCCGTCGCCGTACTGGGATTCCGTTGGCGACCCTGCGCTGGATCTCATCGACAAGATGCTCACAGTCGATGTTGAGAAACGGATATCGATTGATGAATGCCTGCAGCACCCGTGGACTACGCAAGACAGGATAAGCGTCACCGACAGTACAGACGGTCTTACGGGGGCCATATCCAAGCTCGATTTCTCTAAGCGCAAGATACAACGGGAGCGCACTATGCTTAGTAGCATTAACGATGTCAAGGTCACCCGTGTCATTAACGCCGCTGAAGGCCAAGAGCCCGTCAAGGTTTACGCAAAGAATGGAGTCGAGAACGGTACGAAGATGAACGGCAAGACCCATGGTGCTGCAGAGGTAAGGCCTGCCGATGAGCGAAATCCCAACGAGTTTGTCGAGATGGGTGGTAAAGGCGATCAGACTTTGTACTCGGAAGAGGAGGACGGGTCCCGCTACGCAACTGACCAAAGCCTTGCATCCGCACAGAGCAAAGGTCAGGTGAACTGAGATGGAGTGGTGTTTCTTTCGAGCGGAGCGTCTGGCGTATTCTGAGGGTTAACGGGTTATGGAGTTCTAAGGCAGCACAGGCAGAAGTGTAAAATAGTGGGCTAGGGATCAGTACACGTACTGCGGCCTAGTCATTTTACGGAGCATAGCGTAGTAAAGATGTCATTTTGCACCATGACCCCACCTGTATATCAATGCTGCCACAATGCTCAGAGTGCCCACAATAAGTCCAGCCACAAGGCTGTGAAGTAGGATAATGAGAGATCGACTGCCCACAGTGGTACCTATGCAGAAAGCCCAGAATTGGCCAACGCAAACTCCAGAAAGCCAGTAGAAGAAAATGCCCCCATCGTACATCGATCCGATCGAGCAAACTAGACTTGTACCCAACATAGCCAAGAACCACCATTTATCCTTCTTGAACCAAGTTTTGAGGCCTTCCCGAATACTATGAGTCTTCAGCGTGGAGTCGGGATATGCGTGGAAGACTGTGCCGCCCTGTATCTCTTTGTCAACCCTTTCTTTCAGTTGTTTTTCTCTAAGCACTGAAGGATCAGTGTCCTCGATATCGAGCTCAATCCTCATAGCTGCTGCCAACTTGAGGACTGCGCGATATTCTCCAGAGACTTCCTCGAAATGGCCATTGTTGGACGCAATAGTGAAATGTGTATAGATCCACATTATATAGATCCCAACCGTCCATGCGAGTAGCAGTACCATGCTTATAATGAGCTGCAAAAGTGAGAATCCCCATTTATAGTCCTTGAACAAACGCTTAGCATAACATGACAATATCTCAAAAGCCCAGTGACGACCTACCTCCGTGTTCTGGCACTTGCCGTAGAGCTCCATGTACGTGCAATCGAACGTTTTGTTCTCCCTCACCCAAGTTATGTCTAATAGTTCAGGAGAGTCTTGGCCCCCGAGCCACTTCGCTTCGCTTTTGTACGCAGTGATATTGAGAACAGGTGGTTCTATGAGCGTGTCCATAAACTGCGACGATTCGTTTCGGGTTCCGCCAAGTCCATGGATTTCGACATCTGTGGCCGCTTAGCAGGTACGCCATATAGATCACGCACGGTCTTACATTGAGAGACATGTGCCACCAAGTTGCACGTAGAGCTGCGGTGACTCGACGGCGCGAAATCTTTGCAAAAATTGTACGAGTTCAGCACGGGGTCATCTACGGGTCTCGGTCATTGATTGATCATTCTTGGACGGTAATGGAAGGGAACAATATGCTCACATTGACTTTCAATATCCCTGATCCAGTATTCGCCATTTTCGCCGACTCTCCAGCCATCGTGAATGACATAGACAACCCGCGCATACTTGTTGAAAGGGACAAGGTTATCATCGCCATCTTGGACACGAGATACAACGTTGGAGTCGTAACCACTCATAGCGCTCATGAGTGTAGGGAATGCCAGGATAAATAACATAGTGACAGCCATAAATACCATGGCGGTTTTAGAACGTAATCTGCGCTGCCGAATGAAACTCTTAATAGTCCGACATGTCGATATAAGTGAAGCATCGTTCTCGATAAATATTGTCCGAAATAGCCGATATGTGACGGGTTTGTCTTCCATGCATATCGTCAGATACCTTGCGAACTCCCGCCACGATACGATCGCCAACAACAATTGACCTCCACGGCCCATGACCTATCAGTTGTCAGTATCGAATTCCGTGCCTTCCAACTCGGGCCAGCTCACAACGTCCCATACAATATCAACCGCCTTTGCTTCTGCGAATGTCAGGTGTCCTCCACCTAACGTAACTTGGAAAAAGCCAGATGATGACCACACGTTGTAAGCCCTTGGATCTAGATGAAAACTGCCGTCCGCTTGGCAAGCCTCGAGGTCAGAACGACACAGCCACGCCGTTCCGGTGGCGACTAATATCAGAGTGACGAAAAGGCTGGAATTCCAGACGGATTGAACGGAACGGTTGTATTTATCTAACAATAAAGAGAGAGTGCTGCCAGGGCGATGATGAGTTTATCTAAAGGTAAAGAGAAGGCTGAGACATCGCCACTGCTGACATGCGTCTACCAGCCGTGGACGCCACGCCTCCCTTCAACTGGCTGCGCTCATCTACGTGCATCGATTCCTCAGCCTCGGACAGCCTACCAACCTACGAGAAACGGCGCTAAGTAGAGAAAAAGCATGAACTTGTCATACAGCCCACTGCTGCCTCGCATGTTCAACCATCCATAGTTGACGATGTGTACCTGGAGTCCATACCTAGGTATGCTGCAGCTATACCGACGGCGTGTTGGAGGCAAGCCGGAATAACATCAACAACGAAACCAAAGCGCAGTAATGTTCAGACACCTGATGGAACAAGAGCCGTAACGGAATAGGCTAGGGATAAGTACATGTACTACGCAGTCAAATAATTGAGCATAGCGTAATAAGGGTGAAATTTTACACTTGGGTGCTGTCTGCTTCGGGTTGTGGATAAAGTGATGTATCCCTCAGACCAATGACGTGGCACGACGTACGATGGGAGGGTATTTGGTTTGGATGGCCTGTCAGTGGTGCCATCGTGCGTGTCTCCTTTGAACGGGTGCGCTAGGATCCGCAAGCCGGTCCCTGCCAAGCTCTCGACACCGCCCACCGCCCGCCAGCCCACCTGGGCACTCATCCACTCAGACGCCGCCCTGTACGGCTATAGTATGATTGGATAGCCTGGCCCCTGCGCGAGCCTCAACTCGTGGGAAATTTATTGAGGCGCGTCCCCGTCAACAACGCCATTCCCTCACGCCCTTGACTTCTGTTGTTGCTTCTTGTCGCGCAGTATGGGTCTCCTCGCCAATGTCGCCGGCCCCTTGGGCAACTTCACCTCCACCTCGTCGCTCCCCGTCCTCGTCGCCGCCGGCTTCGCCTCCTTTATCCTGCTCGCCGTCGTTCTCAATGTCTTGAAGCAGCTGCTGCTCAAGAAGCCCAATGAGCCGCCCCTCGTGTTCCACTGGCTGCCCGTGATCGGTAGCACCGTCACATATGGCATGGACCCGTATGCGTTCTTCTTCGCCAACCAGAAGAAGGTGTGTAGGAGATGCAATGGCAGAATTGGAAATGACTGACTGGAAGTAGTATGGCAATGTCTTCACCTTTATCCTCCTCGGCCGCAAGATGACTGTGTGCCTGGACACTACCGGCAACAACTTCATCCTCAACGGAAAGATCAAGGACGTCAACGCCGAGGAGATCTACTCCCCGCTCTGCACACCGGTCTTTGGCAAGGACGTCGTGTACGACTGCCCCAACTCGAAGCTCATGGAGCAGAAGAAGGTGCGTACGACCCAGTCTCATACTCGGTCCATAGCTAACGCGAAGATAGTTCGTCAAGTTCGGTCTCACCCAAGACGCCCTCCGCTCCTACGTTACCCTCATCACACAAGAATGCGAAGACTTCGTCAAGCGCCACAAGGCTTTCAAGGGGCAGAAGGGCACTTTCGACGTTCCCAAGGTCATGGCCGAACTCACCATCTACACCGCCTCTCGTTCGCTCCAGGGCCAGGAAATCCGCAACTCGTTCGACTCCAAGTTCGCTGAGCTATACCACGACCTCGACATGGGCTTCTCACCCATCAACTTCATGCTGTCTTGGGCCCCGCTTCCCCACAACCGCGCACGCGACAACGCACGTGAGACGATGATCAAGCTATACTCTGAGGTTGTTCGCAAGAGGAGATCGGGCGAGGTCAAGAAGGACTCTCCCGACATGATCTGGCATCTCATGGACTGCAAGTACAAGGACGGTACACCAGTTCCCGAGCACGAGATTGCCGGAATTATGATTGCGCTGCTCATGGCTGGTCAACATTCGTCCTCTTCGACCATCTCCTGGATCATACTCCGATTGGCACAAAACCCGCACCTGGTCGAGGAGCTCCTTGCTGAGCAGAAGTCGGCTCTTGGTGAGGACCTCCCACCACTAACCTACGAAGATCTCCAGAAGCTACCCCTCCATACTCAAGTCGTCAAGGAGACCCTCCGTATCCACGCCCCGATCCACTCTATCATGCGCAAGGTCAAGCAACCTCTTGTCGTCGACGGAACAAACTACGTTGTACCCACCTCCCACACCCTCATGTCCTCGCCTGGTTTCTCAGCTCAGCTCGATACCCACTTTGTCAACCCCTCCGTCTGGGACCCGCACCGCTGGGACGCCGAGCACCAACAATACGACGAGGAGCGTGATGACGCCGACCAGGAGAAGATTGACTACGGCTGGGGTGTTGTGTCCAAGGGTACAAACTCTCCCTACCTGCCCTTTGGCGCTGGAAGGCATCGGTGCATTGGCGAGCAATTTGCTTACCTCCAACTGCAAACTATTCTCGTGGCGTTTGTACGCGAGTTCAAGCTCAGGAACGTTGGTGGCAGCAAGGACATTGTCAACACCGACTACTCGAGTTTGTTCTCCAGGCCGTTGGCTCCCGGTGTTGTAGAGTGGGAGAAGAGAGAGAAGGAGTTGTAGAGGACTTCGGAATTCTTCACTGCTCTATGAAGCTTTGCGTTTTTAATGATGGGTGCATGTAGATACAGGCGGTTATCCTGCTTTCTACGAGCATGAGCGCGCATGAGGTTCTGGGTTCCGTTCCATGCCAACATAGACTTTGGGATTAGTATATTAGTTAATACTTTTGGGTATCTAGGAGGGAAAGATGTAATGAGAATCGAACATAACAGTAACATGCCTTGATATGAGTTTAGTCGTGTTGTAGAGGTAGGTTCCATGCCGGATAAGGCCGACTAGGTTCATAGTGCATAGCCGAGGACATGTCATGGCCTTCCGGTAGGTCTACCGGAACCTCTAAAACTGGAGCGCGTCATCTTTCCTAGTCACGCATCCGAATGAGGCTGTCATCTCGCACCTTTTCACATACCTCGGTCTTAATACAGATTCATCCTACGTTATGTCAAAGTGGTAGAAAAGACTTGAAAAGCCAGCATTTGCTAGATCTAGTTACCCAAAATCGGTTTCACGCTGAGCTTCAGGAGAACAGAATCAAAGACTATCCAGGACGAGGATAGATTATCAACAGAAGAGAAGAGTACATGATGGACGACATGCAAAGATTGAAAGTGGATTACCCATGGATTCAAACGCCGCTGGTGGTAGGCGCGCCGATGCGCTTGATCGCTCTAGCGGACATGGCTGTTGAAGTATCGAAAGCCGGTGAGTTGAAGAAGAGACAATCACGCCAATACGTTCTCATGTTCTTGCCGTGGGTAATCTGCTTGATCGAGCCCCTCCATCTTATTTCAAGCTTTCCAGCACGCATTAGCACTCCAACATCATCCTAACCAACCCACACAGGAGGAATCGGCTTCATAGGCGCAGGAACAGACGTATCAGATCTAGAATCCCACATGCAGCACGCAAAGAGACTCCTGAACGACGTACCCGCCACACTACCAACGAACAACAGAACACTTCCCATCGGCATCGGCTTCATAAACTGGGGCGCAGATCTCGAAACGGCCATTCCCATCATCGCGCAACACCGCCCAGCAGCAGTATGGTTCTTCGCGCCTTCATCAACAGCATCCCTCGTGCAATGGGCAGAAGCAAGTAGAACCGCCTCTCCCTCAACGAAGATCTGGGTTCAGATAGGCAGTGTAAAAGATGCTGTGGAAGTGGTCGAACAAATCGGCCCAGACGTCCTCGTCGTCCAAGGCACAGACGCGGGAGGTCATGGTCTCGTCCAAGGCGCAAGTATCATAACCCTCCTCCCTGAAGTCGGCGACGCCATCGACACCCTACATCACCGAGCCCAATGTGCCAAACCCATTCTCCTAGCCGCAGGCGGCATATCCGAATCCCGCACCTTCACCGCATCCCTCACTCTCGGCGCCTCAGGCTGCGTCTTGGGGACGCGTCTACTCGCCACCCCCGAAGCAGCCATAAGCACTGGGTACCGCACCGCCGTTCTACGCACCACCGACGGCGGACAAAGCACCGTGCGCACTAAAGTCTACGATTCCCTGCGCGGCACGAACTGGGCGGAGACGCATAATGCGCGCGGTATTATCACGCAGAGCTATGTGGACGCTGTGGAGAAGGGGATGAGTCAGGAGGAGAATACGCGGTTGTATCGCGAGGAGATGCGGAAGGGGGATGACGGGTGGAGGGAGGGTGGGGGCAGGATGACGGCGTATGCGGGGAGTGGAGTTGGGTTGGTTAGGGAGGTGAAGGGGGCTGGGGAGGTTGTGAGGGAGGTTAGAGATGGGGTCGTGGGTGTGCTGGAGGGGGTGGGGAGGAGGGCGAGGTTGTAGTGCTTTCCTTTTCCTGGGTTCGTAAGATGGAGATGCGATTCATCTGGTAGGTGGAATGTACATATACATACATGCATGTCTGGAGTTCGTTTCTCTGGTGGAACATATGAAAACACATAGTGGGTTGAGATGCGAGGGTGCGATGATGGAATCGTCGCTCGTATATTTTGACACATGGTAAGAAACAGAAGAGCATGCCACCTACTAATTGCTCGCTCGTATACTCCTGACGGCTGCCACACACATAACCCCAACACCATGCTCCATTCCCGCCTGCTCTTTCCTGTACTCCGGGTATTTTTGCACCGGATGCGTATGTGGCTCGACGTTTGATAATTTGATACTAGAGCTGTACAGTCTGCAGCCCGCGGCCGTTCGGAACACTCTACAAAGCCTTGGTCGCCCGGTACCTGCCCGTCTTGAGGTTGAAGGCACGCTGGTCCTTCAACCACCTTCTGTATCCAGCCACGCTACCAATCTTCTCGCCGTAGTAGTCCGGTGGGGGGTTCGCGAGCGAAGAGGCAGTAGGGTCGACGCGGTGGCGCTTGATGCGGTTGAAGAAGGCTGAATCTTTCTACACACACTACCGTCAGTATCCGCCATCTCATCACTCTCCAGACGTGACTTACCCGCGTGAATTCGCCCAGCACACCCCTGTAAGCCAGATTGAAGACCTGGTTGCCGAAAATAGGCCCAATGAGCCATCCCACAGCCATCATGCCCAAGGTGCTCAGTCCCATGAGCATGAAGGGATCGAAGCCGCCGAGTTGGGCGGAGAGGGTCGCGTCATAGCCATTGTTGATCATGGTGGTGAGACCAAAGTACGTCACGCCCACGGCGCCGACTCCTGAGCAGGCCTGGCCAATTCTCCGGCGCGTGCGGCGTAGGGCGAAGAAGGCGTTCCATGTGAGTTGGGGTTGTGCGCCGGGCGAGTTGTTGGCCACGGGCTGTGCGGGCGCAGTCGATGCATGGCGTACTATCAGTCTGGTGGGAAAGGTGGTGCGGGAGGCAGTGATCGGGCTGTTGCGCTGTTGTTGTGGGAGCTTGCTTGGTCGTGTGCATGTGGAGAAGGAAGTCGCGGCGGCGGTGGATGCGGGCGCCAGTATCGCGGGTGGGAAGCGGCTGGCAAAGGCCCTCGCCGGGCACAGTGCACTTCGTGTGAGCATCGTGGACGTGTCTTGGACAGCGGTGGGGCGGCGTCGTGAGGTCGCAATCGTACCGCCAACTTTCCGCTTCGATAGATGTCAGTAGCTGCAGATTGCGGGCCTTGGCGATTGCGGAGAAGCGTCCTGCACTGTCGTCGCCGGATTGAGTTTGCCCTGCGCTTTGTGTCTTGCAACAACCTGGACTGTTGCAGCTCTTGATCCGTAGGATTTTGCGAATGCGCTCAACGTTGGCGAGACGTCATTTCTTCATCTTGCTCGGAGGCTGCTGACTCATCCGTTCGGCCATCTTCTCCACACTATGGGCCACGACCATCTCTTTCGAAACTTCTACGTTGTCTAGTCTCCTGACGTCTCACGACACGATGTGCTTCATGATTCAGATCAGCACGTCTCCTCGGTTTTTGTTACGTCTCCAGCTGTGAAGAGCAAGCCACGAGTGGTATGCCCCTCTGCAAGAGCTGTGCAGAATCTGGCAATGAGAGGCGAGGGCATGTGTCCAGTGTGCCTCTTCACGAGCTCAGATCCACCTGATCGACACTTTGTCTGTCAGGCCTTGTCAAGGGCAACCCCATGGGTTGTACCTGCTACACGCACGTTCAATACTCACCCTTGTCTCCGTGCCACGCAAACAATACAGACGCACAGCGGTACCGGTCCAATGGATACGTACTTCATTCCTCAGGCTCTTCCTTCCTTTCTGGGAATCATGGTTCAGTGCCCGTACCTGCAGTTGTCACCCACCGGTGTGGCGCGATAGTCACAGGTCTGGACACGGGTAGATCGATCGTTCAGCGAGACCACCACAACCTTGGAACGCTATGATATCCCTGTACACTATGCCTCGGCGACTGGGGATGGTCTAGCTGCTTTTGGTGCCATGCTTGAGGCTTGTCAACCGCGCAAAGGCTTTCTTGTGAACTTGGCCCAGAGTCTGAATCATTGGACAACATGAATCGGAAAGACACGTAGGTTGTCATTGTAGGTGCTCAGCTTGAGTCTCAGTCTGTTACCACGGAGAAATCATATTGTCTCTGAACAGTGGCCGATGCCGCGATTCGGTGTGACATGAACGAAGTATATCAAGTCTCGTTAATATAGCAAGTCAGCCAGTCAAATGAATGATCTGCCAATTCGGAGTTCGACATCTCCACGTCCTACTGTTGCCCTCTGCCTGAGACCAACTGCTCGCTATGCAGCAAACTCGTCCCCGCCCAATCTCCCTGAACATCTCCACGAAATCTCCAGCTCCATGGCGCGCCATCCGTCCCCCTACACCACGACGCGCAACCTATCCATCAATGTCTGCATTGGTCAACGCCAACCATGAAATCCCTCCCGTACCTCCCTTATCCTACTGGGATCCGGACACGCCGTCACCTGTGGCGTCTGACCGCTCAGAAGTCTCACCGAGCTCACCAGTGAACCCATTCCTCGCTCCGCCCAAGTCCCCAGTAGAGCAGCAACACCTTTTCCCAAAGGCAGCACCTCTCCTTCCGGCCTCCCCTCTATCAATCTTTGACAGTCCAATGTCGCCAATGGCAGTCACATTTCTCCGTACACCCACCCCTTCGCCAACCAAGGCGACGTTTCTTCTTTCAGCCTCTCCAGATCTATCCCCGCGCTTCTTGCTCCCACGCTCACCGCCTCCTTGTACGATGGGGAAGAGAAGGGTTTCCGTATACGATGTTGTGAAGGATATCTCGGAGAGGAGAGGGAGCGTGGCTAGCATGGTGAGGATGCAAGAGATGATGAAGTCGGAATTCTACCAGTCGCTATTTTTGAAAAGACAAAAGGAGATGGGTGGTTATTTGGGGAACGAGAAGAAGGGAACGAGGACCAAATGGACGATAAAGGGAATATGGAGACGATTGACTGGTGGCAGAAATGACCGGGAAGTCGGAAGAAAGAGTAGAACTGTACTGGGTGTGGATCGCATGAGAATATCCAGGCCTCAGAGCCTTGTGTTTGGTGTTTAGTTGTTACCTGAGGTTATTGCATGATTCAAAATGTGCCTCTAGAGTCGCCTGCCGTGAGTTTGAAGAACACCCATACGCCCTAGAGCGACAGTTTTAGAGATATCAGTTCGATACAGGAATCAAGCTGACTGGAAAGTATCCACGGATCGAATGATACAGGCTTGAGTGAATCATTGGCGCGGGTGTAGAGTTCAATGGTAGATAGTGGCAACGGGACGCTGACGAGCTAGCGAAGAATGGGTTGCGAACCACGGGTGTCTCGGAGGTCGATCGACGTAAAATCTTCAGATGCCATCCTTTCCGATAGGCAAATCAGCTTGTAGAGGATCTTGTGAGTAAGGCGTTGCGATAACCCATAGAGCAGCAATGACGTGTAACCTAGTAATCCCGTTGAGTGGATTTGTGGCGCGAAGCGGGCTCGAGATGCCGTTGATACCGAGTTGTGCATTTGAGCAAACTTCTTTAGAGTAGAGATAGTGCGATTGTTGAGCAATGTTGGACATATTATTTGCGACACAACACCTTATGCGCAAACCTCAGGGTCCACCGTGATAAAGGCGTGTAATGCGGGTGGAGGCGTCATTCTCGGCGATACTGCTGAGAGACCACCAGCTCGGTGCAAGTGGGCTGTCGTACTGGGTGTCACGGCCGCTTAAGCGGCGAAAAGGTCGGTCAGACTTTAGCGTAAGGCACACTGTGGTCAGACCGCGCCAGACTGGCTATTGGCTCCGCTGGAACGCTGGATGATACCATTGTGACATTCGCCATGGCAGGCGAATGCCAGGGGAGCGACGTCAGGCTCCGTGGCCGTGGTAGGAGTGAGGTTATCTGGTTCCAAGACCAAGTGGATGCCGGTGGATGGCAGTGGATCCTAGGGTGGTCCCAGGCGCGGATCGAAGCACCCCAACATACGACGCTCAGACAGGTGGTTATCAGTGGAGTCGCGCTAAGAACAGACGAGGGAGCGTTTGCAATTCGAATTTGACAATATCGCGATAAAGGATTCTGGTAGACCCTGATTTTCTGCGGGCCTGTATACAGTGGCCAGGCTGCTGGATCAAGGTGCTGTGTTTGACTTGTCGACTGGTCCGATACGCAACGCTTCCAAGACGTTCAAGAAATTCCAAGCACCATTGGCATACTGCACTAAGACGATTGGGGAAGCAGCCGAGCCTGACTCCGTGATTGGCTGCGATTCCTGGGGCAAATAACTGTGGTTTTTCGGGCATCAGCACGGTGGATCTGGGAGCCGGTGCCGTTGGATAGGAACGTTGGCCATGAGGTGTCAAACACGCGACGTCGCACCTCTTATGGAGAGGATTTGGTTGTGTGGTTCCCCCACGCAGTGATAACGGTCTTCTCGAAGCGGGTGATGGAGCGAAGACGGGCCTAATTATCGAGGAAACTGAAACGAGCGAGGGATTGTCGTGCTAGGATGCGAGGTTAGATGGGCAATGTAACGCAATACTGCGGTGCCCATTACGCCCGATAACACAACACACGCCGCAATCACGAGCGCTTGGCTTTGCCTATTCGCGGACTTCGCGATGGCAAGACTGAAGCGCCCCGGAGCGCCACCGATGGAGTGGTTGACAAACAGTAATGTTGGAGAGGCATCGCGTCTCGGGCTAACCGAGGCGGAGATGACGGAAGCGAGCGCGCTAGACCGGCCCAGGCAGGTGCACATGGAGGTGGGGCACGTGAGAGGCTTCTCCAGACTACACCAAGTAAGCGCAACCATCCGGCTGCAGATAAGACGGCCGGTATGCACCAACCTCGATTCGCCAATTGGGGCAGCTGGCAAGGAAAGCGGCGTTGGATCCGAAGACAACCGCGGTAGCCAAGGGAGCCCAGCACTGCAATCAGCGTTCTAGAAAGCCTGCTAGAACTTTGCTAAATCTGTCTCTCGCGGTTACTCGCAGGTCGCGCATTCGTTATCAGTCTTCTTTGGGACCAATCTCCGCCCAGCGACCGGGTCTGACCAAAGGGCACCAAGGGCCCCCTCGAAGCTCACACCAAGCCCTATGCGCCACCGGCCGATTTGCTGTTGCGGGGAGGTCCCAAGCTAATCCCAAGAGCCGCGGCGGGGCGCCAATTCACCGTCCTTGTTAGTGCTACCCGCTTGCGGCGAACGCTTGTTCTGGGTGCACACGACCAGCCAACCAAAGACAGCGCCAGGCTATCTTTCGTCAGCCTGGCCCTTCACTGTAATGGAGGGGTGCCAAGCTGTCGGCTCGTGCGCCTCGTGCATCAATGAACGGGGGTCCCTGTCGCTCTTTCCGCGAGCCATCTCGAACCTGGACTGGATAAATGTCAATTGCCTCCCCCTCCGCTGATCCATATCTGACATTAAAGAACAGCCGGTCCCAGGGTCTCTCTCGACTTCATCAGTCTTTTCTACCCCCAGCACTGCCCTGTCCAACCGCCCATCATGGACTACGAAAAGGGGACCCCGCCTAATGAGAAGACTACCGTCCCTCACCCGACTGTCGAAAGTCATGGTGAGGACTCCGCCGACTGGCGCGAGCAGGAGGACTTCATGACCCGCAACGGTCTGAACATGAAGTCCTTCCAGCGTCGTCCCCAAGAGGGCCCTATGGTCGTACTCGACAAGTCCATGAAGACTCGCCATCTTCACATGATTGCCATCGGTGGTTCCATCGGTGCTGGTTTCTTCGTCGGTTCCGGTGGTGCTCTTTCCAGGGGTGTAAGTTGTACAGTATGCGGTCACTTCTGGATATGGACTTACAATTACTCAGGGCCCTGCCACGCTCCTCATTGATTTCTCAATCATGGGTATAATGATCTTCAACGTCGGTATGTAGAGATCACACTTATTTTGCGCACGCAAGCAAGACTGACACGCCATGCAGTCTACGCTCTCGGTGAACTCGCTGTTATGTACCCCGTTTCCGGTGGTTTCTACACCTACTCCGCTCGCTTCATTGATCCATCCTGGGGTTTCGCCATGGGTTGGAACTACGTCTTCCAATGGGCCATCGTCTTACCACTTGAACTTCTCGTCGCCGGTTTCACAGTCCAATATTGGGAAGGGGCCAAGCCAGTCAACGTCGCTGTCTTCATCACGGCTTTCTGGTTATTCATTTGTTTCATCAACATTTGGGGTACCCTGGGATACGCCGAAGAAGAATTCTGGTCCTCGTGTATCAAGCTTGGTGCAACCGTCGTTTTCATGATCATCGCCTTGGTTTTGGTTCTCGGTGGAGGACCCAGCAACGGCATGTACTCTGAATACTGGGGAGCGCGTACCTGGTACAACCCCGGTGCCTTCGCCAACGGCTTCAAGGGATTCTGCACCGTCTTCGTTACCGCAGCTTTCTCCTTCTCCGGAACCGAACTTGTTGGTCTCGCTGCCGCTGAGACTAAGAACCCTCTGAAGTCCCTTCCCGGTGCTATCCGTCAGGTCTTCTGGCGAATCACCCTGTTCTACATCCTTGGTCTCACCTTCGTTGGTCTGCTTGTCGAGCACACTGACTCGCGTCTCATCGGTAACTCCTCCGGTGACGCCAACGCCTCGCCCTTCGTCATTGCTGGCAAGAACGCTGGTCTGGTTGGATTCGACAGCTTCATGAACGTTGTCATTATGGTCTCCGTTGTCTCCATCGGTGTCTCTGGTGTCTACGGTGGTTCGCGTACCCTCACCGCCCTCGCTGACCAGGGTTACGCTCCTAAGCTCTTCACCTACGTCGACCGTGCCGGACGTCCTCTCTGGTCCGTTGCCTTCATTCTTATGTGGGGTCCCCTCGCCTACATGAACTTGGCCTCGACCGGTGAAGTTATCTTCAACTGGTTCGTCTCTCTGTCTGGACTTGCCGCTCTCTTCACCTGGGGCTCCATCTGCCTTGCCCATATTCGCTTCCGCAAGGCTTGGGCTTACCACGGACACACCCTGGATGAGATTCCGTTCAAGGCCGCTGGTGGTGTCATTGGCTCGTGGATCGGTATTGGCATTATCGTCATCGTCTTGATGGCACAGGTAAGACTTCCTCCGATCGCTTCTGTAGTGCATTCTGCTAACATGAACATCAGTTCTACACTGCCGTTTCCCCTATTGGAAAGAGGCTTGGTACTGCCACCGACTTCTTCCAGGCATACCTCGCCATCTTCGTCGTTGCTGCTTTCTGGATTGCCGGATACTTCTGGAAGCGCGAGGGATGGCTCCGAACTGCCCAGATGGACGTTGACACCGGCCGTCGTGAGCTCGACTGGGACCTCATCAACGCGGAGCGTGCCGAGATCGCCACCTGGCCCGCATGGAAGCGTTTCTTGAACCGCATCTTTTAAGCTTGTCTTTGCATGAGTTTAGTGTACGGCCACGGATCGTTCAAGTGTCGTTGAGTTGATTATCAGTCGATGAATTTTTCCATTATCGACTGATATATCATGTTCGCCTTTCATATAGGTGATCTTAAATGTTAATATACCCCTTCTTTCAACTTCTGTGCCATGTCGTGAATGCGATGGCTGCTGTGAGATAGTTCGCGGATATCAACGACTTGTACATTATTAGCCTAATTAATAATGCTCCGGCTTCTTCCCATCTGAAACTGGACGACGAGGTGTTGCCCCTTGGCTGCTTTCTCATCATGCGCACCACACCGATGAAGCTTTCTTGTCTTGAGATGGTCTTGCGCTGCCAACCTTCTTAGCTCCAAGATCATCGCCTCGGCTCCGCTGCTCAGAGTAGCCAAGTCTCTTGCTTTTTCTGTAGTCACTGCACCTTAATGAAGAAAAGATTGAACACCATGCAGCTTACATTACTACAAATTATTCTGTTTTGCTCGTCTCATCCAAGTGTAGTCTGCAGATCTGTTCAGCTTTACCTTGTATGAGGTGATCGTGTTGTACAAACGGTCTTGCACAGATACACACAGCAGATGTATATCACATGCGAGCTTGGATGTCTGAAGATAAGGCAAGAGTTACGAGACTTGTTGTTTGCTAGCGAAGCGTAAAACAGTATCAAAACTGCGAATTCCGTTGCTAGTCGCTACGTCGCAGAGACGCCGCCACAGTCTGAGTGCCATATACGCTTCGAGAATTGAGCGATATATCCTACCCCAATCAAATAGGTCACATCAGGAAAAGGAATCCATGAACTCTTTCACCTCTGGCGCTTGACCACCAAAATGCTTCTTCGGAAGAGCCGTAACTTCCAGACCGTGCAATGATCTCGCTCGACTCACTGTGTTCGCTGTTAGCTTGGTATCACTGGGGTAGATATGATTTGACGTACGAGCAACATATACTTGGCTTGGGTCGAAAGCCTTCTGCAGATTGACCTTGACCTTATCCATTGTCATGCCCTGAGCCTTGTGGACGGTAATAGCATAGCCTGCCATCAGCGGGATTTGAGTCCTGGACAAGAGGCTATAGGGCGTAGTGTCGCCCAGCTCGAGGCTCGAACAGTTCGGGAAAATGGTCCTTGTCTGGCCGTCATCGAATTTGACTACCGGCCAAGGCTGGTAATTGTTTTCTTCGGCGTATCTCCGGATCTCATGGTGCTCGTACGTGGCGTGTGACCCAGCGAGAATTGGCCCATCGCTTCCACGTTCCTCACTTTCCTTACGGGCCCGGGGCAACTTTCTCTCGTCATATGCCTCGAATTCTACGATGACGCCCTGTGACCCGTTGACCAGACCAGCCTCAGGATCCAGATTGTGCTGCAATACAACTCGCATATCTTGTTTGAACTGCAAGACTGATTCATACCTGTGTTGATCCTGGAGAGGAAAGATCAGTAGGATGTCTATGTATGCGACAAGTGGCGACTCACCAGCTCTTTCAGGGTACCATCCTTGTTTCTGAAATTGTATTTCTTGAACTCTGGATTCGCCTTTTTGTGCTCTGGTTTCCAGTTGAAGTAGTCTTTGCAAGCGAAGCGCCAAGGTTGAGATGGGAGCGCATTGATGCACTTGTTGTTGATGCGAAGAACGTCTGCTCTATGTGGGTATATTTCCACTGCGCCTTCTGTTGAGCATTCATGGTTCAGAAGCGTGTACGCATCATCCTCAGGGATGTCTACATCTGTAACTTGTCAGCGCAAGAGTTGCATCATGGCTCTGGACTTGTTTACTTCTTCTGATTGACTGCAGGATTTCGACGAACTTGCGATCGCTTTGTCGAAAGATCTTGGTCAAATTGACATTTACGAATCTGCACTCCTGTGATAGTCAATAGATGGTCCCTATCTGATGGGCAAAAGGCTCAAATTTACCTGCCATGCGCTACTACGAAATGCCCATTTGTCAACGTCATGGAAGAGGTTTTCCAGACAACTCCGGGTATCGCAGTGATATTGGTCATCATAATCGTCCACTCTCAAAGATTTTCCACAGTTGAAACAGTTCTGGAAAGGCTTCACTGGAGCGAGTTGGCAGAACTGGTATTGCGTTAGTCTTTGCATATCTCAAAGTCGCTACTACACTTACGTCTCCTGTAACCACAAGTTGAACGCCACCGAAAGGTTGGCTCGAACCTCGTGCCGCCTTCAGTACTTCGTTGAGCCGAGTGAAGAAGTTGTTCTCGACCATGCTGATCTCGTCAATGACGAGGACGTCCGTCTTGTTCATCCTGTTCCAGACTTGCTTCCTGTGAGCATCTCTTCTCAATGTGTCCAAGTCTTTGTTGACGTCGGGCACTATCCAGCCAGCGTAAGACCTAACTAGACGTCAATCAGATGTCCAGAGATGTGGGGCTTTACCTCGTACCAAAGCGTGAAGCCACCGACGTTCAAAGCGGCGAGGTTTGTCGGCGCACAGATACGGACGACCTTGCCGAGCGACTTCAGTTCCTTGACAAAGGCCCGCAAAATGGTTGACTTGCCGCAGCCGGCGGATCCTGTGTAGAATACATTATGGCCGTCCACGATAAGATCAACAACTCGTTGTTGCTCTTTGCTTAGAGGAGGCTCAGCTTGGGCGGGTGGGTTAATAGGTCCTGCTGGCTCTGTGTGCGTGCTGGCTTCCGCTTCCGGGCTCGAGTCTAGCTCCACTGGGGCGTGTCGTGACCCTAGCGGGTGTGAAGACTCATGTCGCGCAGCGTCATTGGCTACGCGCTTGCTCGGAGGCGAGAATCGCGATACGGACGCGGTTCGTTTAGGCCGAGGCATGTTGGCTCGCACAAAGGAGACGTCTCGTTCTGCAGGTGTCTGGCATTCCAACAGAGTTCAGACAAGACGCGTCGCGTCGAGCGGTAGGCGCTAAACCTTTTCGCGAAGCCCCACTTCAGGGCTGCGTCATACGTCATTGGCTGCCCGCCACAGCTGCAGCAAAAGGAACATCACAGTTTTACCATCACAAACGTCGCCATGCGATGAAATCATTTAAGCATTTAATAGCCAAGTTGCTGCAAGCCATACCTCGTGAGACAGTCGTCATACAGACCACCTGCCTGCACAAACAACAGGACTATGACAAGATGCTTCCCTACACTGCGCATGACCTAACTCCTGCCCCGGTTCCTTGTCCTCCCTACCAGCGACGATTTAACCTGACCTGGGCTCCCTGTCAGCAAGCTATAACATAGATGGCATACTCGTCACTAGACGTACAAAACTTTTGACTCATTCGACACCTAATTAGAGGTCTACCCCGTGTCTATTGCTCTAGGCTGGATCATCAGTATTCTAGTCAACGCGACGTTTTTTGAGAGGCGGCTCACTGAGAGGCGGCCAACTGGAGCTCGCATCCTCTCGCATCTTGTATTGCTTGAGCTCCAGGATGAGGCGGTTGTTCTCATCGTTCAGTTTGCGATTCTTGTCCTTCTCGACGCGAAGCTCCTCTAGATACCTTTGAAGGCGCTTCTCAGGCACCAGTCTAGTCGGTTCTACCTTTGGCGCTGGTGTAGCATCGGGTTTCTCGTTCAAGATATCTTTGAGACCTTCAATGAGGAATTCGACTGTTACGCCCATCTCGAGAGCACCGTCGATGGCTGCTTTGAGATTGTCGAGCGGACCCTGGAATTTGCGCGGAAGACCTCTGGCAGGGTCAAGGTTGGCAAGACGGTCACGTAAAGTCTTCTCAAGTTTTTGCAACTCTTTGTAATCCTTCTCTGGTTCGTCGGAATGGTTCGCGCGCTTGTATGCTGTGGATAAAAGACCGTAGGTTGTGCGACAGCGCCGGTAGTCAGCCCTATCGATGGTTTCCGAAGGTAGGAGTTCTTCCATGTCTACACGATGTCAGTATCAATACCCTTGTCAGTTTTTGAATGCTTTCGGAATACCTTCGATAATCTTGCCAATCTGGCCATGACCGATTTGGGAAGTAGCCATTGCAGGGTAAGAATGTGTGTCTATTGCGGGTTGGAGATGGTTGATGAGAGCGATTATGAATCAGTCGAGTTGAATCAACAGTCGGCGCTGCAGTGGTCGGAGAGAGTGTGGAAAAAGTAAGTAGCACCCGTGGAGGTGAGTGTGATTGTGCCTGGATAAGTGGGTCATGTGAGAGCAGGCACGGGAAGGAATGAGAACCTGCCCAGGTGGCACCTTCCGCAAGTGCAAGCGCAACCCTTCTTGTTCTAGTTGGCTTGCCTCAACTGTGCGCATATGTCATGTTCACTTCGTACATTCGTATATCTAGGCTTTGTTGAGGTCATGAGTGTGAAACGAGTGATGGACAGAACCGCTTAGCGGTGGCCTGGTTCGCGACATCCTCAGCCGCAGCAACCTCCTCCACTTATAAACCGACAGCAAGTGACAACAGCATCTAGGATACAACGAAACGCGATTTTCCTATACTCCATCAAAGAATGGATTGAGCCCAATCTAGTCATCTAGATAACTCCCGGTATGGCACATATTTGTAGACTTTTGCCCACAAGCAATTGTCAGTACCGTCTTTGTCTTGTAGAGATCACACTCCGCCCGAATCTCCTTATCCGACCAGAACCACTCATCTCCCTGTCTGATATCTATGAACCTGCTATAAAGATCCTGATAGAAATGGCGGCCGAGGAAAGCCATCATCTTCGTCGTGTCGAGAGTATCTTGAGGTGTGGGAACCGGGATCGCAGCACCAAAAGTATGTGATGCAGATGGCGCCACCTTAGCTGCCACCTTGGGTGGATGCGCTGGAAGCGCGATGCGAGCGCGACGAATGTTATCGAAGCCTACAATCTCCATTGTGTCGAGGACAGTGTCTGAAGCCTGCTTACTCACGCCGTGAGCTTCCAGCCGACAGGAAAGATGCTCGTCAACCCATGATGATAGCTTGGGCCCTTCGCAGCTCATGTGCGCATCCACTGAGAGTATTTCGATCTGTCCACCGGGCTTGAGCACACGCATGCAGTCGAAGAATGATCGAGCCCAATCGTCGTTTCGAAGAACTGTCGCGACGGAGCGCGAGATAACGGCGTCGAAGTAGTTATCGGGAAACGGCGTTGGGGATGCAAGTGAGGGAATGTATAGTGTATGATGGTTGAGAGGCGCAGGGTACGTGGTAGCTGGCTGAGTCTTGGTGGTAGAGAGCGTATATACTGTCACTGCAGGGTAATGGTGTGCTAGCATCCATCCATCCGCTGCGGTAGTCAGCATCAATGCGTGTTTCGAGCGAGGCAAAGCTGCAGGACAGACATACCTAGAGAACCATGTATTTGGAGTACCCTCCTCTGATCTGCTGGTTGACTATTACTCAGTAACTCATGCGCAGGTGACTGCAGGGGTTTATTCTGCGTCAATCGTTGATAGGCAGTTAGTGCCCATAGCCGTTGCTCGAACATAATCTCTTGGAAGCTCTCGTCATCGTCCAAGCCGTCCCACTCTTCGCTTAATCGAGCGGACATGATGCGAGTACCAGCATTCTCCATCTTCGCCAGTGCCCGTGTGAACGGCGTTTGAGCTGCTTTGACACTTTGGACGCGTTCATTGCTATGTGTACTGCCAGTTCGCGAACCGCGCTCGACCGGCTCGAAATGAGGTGGTTGGGAAACAGGCAGAGGCCTGAATGAAGGTTTAGAAGGGCGAGGGTCATCAAAAGCATCGTCCGAGAGAGCAGTCTCGTACCCCGAAGCGCCCGAAAAGACACTGTGGTTTGAGTGTGTGACGCTAGATGGGTTGGATGAAGCGCGAGAAATAGTGGAGTACTGTGACTTCCTGTCTGCTGCGTGTGTAAGCATGCTGTTCGCGTAAGATCACGGCTCGTACATGTATACTCCAGGAGACTACATACGCAGTCATGGTAGTCGAAACCTCATGTTTAGGTATCAAGAAGACGATTTGTACGTACCTGGTATACTGACAGGGCTAAGCATCCCTGGCGTAGGAGGCAGTGCACCAGACGGAGGAGGAGATGGCAGCGGGGGTGGAAAGCGCGGCGGCTGGAGTTTTCGAGATGTCTGATCAGAACGCTGGGACGGCGGCCTCTGAGATACTTGATGTTGTGTATCTAGAGGAGCAGTGGGTGGTGCCGGTCCTTGGTCAAGTCCGAGTTCAGACTCTGGCTTCATCGCCAGCTCTTTTGGACGTTGTGTCTCCTTACATGTCGACAGCGGAGCGATCTCCTGGATGCCCTTTTTATTATTCTTGCTGAACCAACCGCCGAAACCATTCTTTCCTCCTGATCTTGAGTCTGACGAGCTCGATGCATCTTGACGTTTGCTGCTGTGCGTGCTCCCGGATGACTGCGAGGTTGCCGAGAAAGACCGTCTGGTCGTATCGTCTTCCTTTGCTCTTCTTGCTTTGCGAGCTCCTACTGTCTCGGCATGCTGAGGAGGAACATCAAATGTTGGAAACATGTCGACTATCTCGATACGGTGCCCTCATCGCCTTCCAGGCGGGGATCTTCGCTCGATAATAGTTCATCGTTTCGGCATGTCATAACACGTACCACCTGTTAGGCCAGCCCGTTCGCGGGAAATAGTCTCAATCTCGCCAACTGAGCCGGCTAGCGTTTTTAGCGTAATGATTGCAGTTTGGTGTTGGGTGTTCCAAGTCAGCGGTGGTTGGTGGCCTTACAGACCAGCGACACCAGGGCGCCCGGTTCCCACCGAGAATAGCGCCGAAACTAGTGCGGAAGTCCCCATCGATAACAGGGCAGATGATGATCAGCGCAAGTGACCTTTCCCAACCCACACTTTCGGAACTGACAACCCAAACCAGAGGGGTACTGGACGATGATAGTACCCAGATCTTCCCTCCTCCTGCAAATCGCAACAACACACGCGCGCAAGCATGTCACTCCTTACCGCCTATGCAGCACCGACACGTACTCTGTAGGCACATGAAGACGGTTTTATCACACGTGCGCCACCAGCCACTTTTAGCGTCTGCTAGATGACCGCTTACCTTCCCCCTTCATGAAAGCCCCGGGAAGCGGCACAGCAGCCATTGGATCGAGCACGTCAAAGCCATCGTTGGGAATTCTGCGACTCGTTAGAACTCCTTGGAAGACCCGACAGTCAGGTACCTTTCGTTCCTGATGTCCAGTAACCAAGTCAGATTCCTCTGCCGATGCGCCATCGGTCTTCGACCCTTTAGACTTCAAGACCGCAACTTCGTAACGACTAGACTTGTTTGCGACATGCACCGCACACAGTCAGCCTCGGCAGCTATGGAATTAATACCGCTGAGATGCTGAAGGAGGTGCAAAGCATACACGTACATGGCACACCACGTCATTACCACGTATCTATCGATTGCTTGACTCGTTTTCGCTTCCTGGCTCAGTTGAAGTTATCTAGATACTGTGCTAATGCCAGTGGATTACTCAGTGCGGCCCACAACCCGGAATCCGACGACCACATTTTAGTGTAGGTGACATAGCCAAGGCGGACGGTTCTTCAGTGGCGTATGCGCGGTTGCATCCCACCGAAGGACGGCTTGGATGAGAAGATGAAACAGCAACACACCTAGCCGTTCGACCTGCCATAATGGAGCGGCAGATTTTTAGGCATATAGTGTCTTCCACATTCGCTTAACGAGAATCCATCTCCGATCACGGAGGATGCCTTATGTGGCTTACCGCGAACTTCTTACGGGATCGTTGCGGGCACCTGCATGACGCGAGCGAGCCTGCTACGCTCCATCCCCTGCACTAGGTGTAGTCTCCGTATCTTCCTCTTTGAGTACGGCAGGTATATCTGGGGATTGATCTCCGTCGTTACCTGGGGTGTCGATGGTCTCGTAGTGCTACACCATTCTATCATACCCGTTGTCTTGCTTTTGGCCTCTCAAAATGGGTTTCATTGAACGAAACAAAGCTGCTCTCAATGATGTGGTTTCCGCTTCATTTGTGGGCAGATATTTTCATCTTGACGGATCAGGGCATGTAAGTCGTTCTTGCATTTCCAACATAGCACGCAATACTGACCATCGAAGCCCAATGAGATCAAGAATGCGCGGTTTACGACAGAGCTACGGGCTGGACTGACGACCTTCTTCACCATGGCATACATTATCGCTGTCAACGTATGTCACCCATGCTGTCAAAGTGGTACGTGTGCTAACGGAATCACCACTTGTAGGCATCCGTCCTCACAGACTCCGGTGCGACATGTGTCTGCAACGACCCTGTCGACCCAACATGTATCAACGATGAAGCCTACTCTCTCTGTCTCCTCGAAATCAACCGCGACTTCGTTACTGCTACCGCCGCCATCGCAGCGCTCGGCTCGTTCCTCATGGGCCTCCTTGCAAACCTTCCAGTCGCGCTCGCACCGGCTATGGGTCTTAACGCGTATCTGGCATATCAGATTGTGGGATTCCACGGCACAGGTCCCATCGATTACCGTGTCGCAATGACCGCTGTCTTCGTCGAAGGCTTCATCTTCGTTGCGCTCTCCCTCGCTGGTATTCGCCAATGGTTGGCCCGCATCATTCCCGCTAGCATCAAAGTCGCGTGTGGTGCGGGAATCGGTCTCTTCTTGACACTGATCGGACTTTCATACTCTGCTGGTATCGGTGCCATTACAGGAGCTAAAGCCACGCCACTTGACCTTGGAGGTTGCCCCACAGAATACCTCGACCCGGATACTGGCTCCTGTCTCTCACACAAAGCCACCAACCCGACCATGTGGCTCGGCTTCCTTGTGGGCGGTGTCTTCACTGCCCTGCTAATGACATACAAAATCCGTGGCTCAATGATCTTTGGTATCGCACTGGTCTCGATTTTCTGCTGGCCTCGCGACACTTCAATCACCTACTTCCCACGCACAACAGTTGGTGACAGCCGTTTCGAGTTCTTCAAGAACATTGTCGCTTTCCATCCTATCAAACACACTTTGTTGGCACAGGATTGGGATCTGTCTAACGTGGGCGGGCAGTTTGCTCTGGCCGTCTTCACTATGCTTTATGTCGATATCTTGGACGCGACAGGTACTTTGTACTCCATGGCTCGCTTCTCGGGCGTTGTCGATCCTGACACGGGTGACTTCCCCCGTTCGACTATTGCGTACTCAGCGGACGCTATCGCCATCTCCATCGGTTCCCTCTTTGGGTCCTCACCTGTTACTGCCTTCGTCGAATCCGGTGTAAGTACCATATCAGACTGCTTTGAGTTCCGTCAATACTAACATCTACAGGCTGGTATCCAAGAAGGCGGTCGCACAGGCCTCACAGCAATCACCACTGGCATCTGTTTCTTCATCTCCCTCTTTTTCGCACCCATTTTTGCCTCCATCCCGCCTTGGGCAACAGGTGGAGCACTCATCTTGGTCGGCTGCATGATGATGCGCGGTGTCTTGGCCATCAACTGGAACTATCCAGGCGATTCTATCCCCGCGTTCGTCACACTCATGTTCATGCCTTTCTCCTACTCAATCGCATACGGTCTCATTGCGGGTATTATGTGCTACGCCATCATAAATACCACAACATGGGCTCTCGGTGCCATCTCAGGCGGGCGCCTGCTTCCACCCGACTATGACAACAAAGAATACTGGAGCTGTAAGTCTCTCCATGTACTGATTCCTTCCCAAAAGCTGCGCTAACATTCTCATTCCAGTCCGCTCAGACTCGCCACGCGCTCAACCTTGGTTCATCCGCGCCATGAAGGGCGACAAGAAGTTCTGGAGGCCCCAGGATACCGACTCGTTCGAGTTGGAATCTACCGAAGCACGCGTCGAAGCCCATACCAAGGCCTAAAGAATTGTTCTCGTGATTGTCTTCGCGATAGACCGTTTGTACGCCTTTTCTGATCTTACGATACCAAAGTCTGGTGTGGTTGCGGTTATAGATTCGCTTAGATAGACTAATTAGATATAAACTTGAAGACATACTACTCCACAGCTACATGCGTGTGATGACTTTCAAACAGCTAGATTGCCTTCCTTTCGACACAGCTGCCCTAATCATAGAACACCAAACATCTAACCTCAATACTCTGCCGACCCGGTGCATCCTCGGGCGTATTCGGATCCGCAAAAGCAGTGTGCGGTGTTCTAACAGCCACACCCTTCTTGCCGTGAGACATGCCCTCTCCAAAACTATCATAGCACTTGAGCAAAATAACTTCTTCGGGTGTCATATCCTTCTGGTAGTAGAACTTGTGCTGGTCGTTCGCTGCCACCGACATAGTTTCGCCCTTGACCTCGTAGCCCTCTGTAGAAGTATGGTTGTTTGGGTCGGGAAGGACTTCCTTACCCCGGTCGTCGACGTCCATTGAGTCGGCGCGCTTAGGGTATAGGAGATTTGTGGCAACAAAGTCGGATGTTGATGTTGTTCTCCAGTCTATCATGGCGAGGGGATGATCCGAAGCAGGGTTTTCGATAGGTCGCCATACGTTGATGATTTGGTAGCGGCCTTTTACCCATTCGTCGGCTTCCTCGGGAGAGAGATGGCGGCGTACACGTGCTTCTGCGGCGGCTTCGGTCTGGTCTACATGGACTTGCTGGACTGGTTGCCGAGGAGAGTTCTTGTCTCGTCTCCGGATGGTGTGGTCAAAGATGACGACCTTTTTCACGCCAGGCAGCTTGTTGCGTAGTAAGGCTTCGACTTCGGCGTAGTAGCCTTCTCGTACTGCTGCGTCGTCCGTGAAGGCTTTTTCTTTGGCGGGATATTGGTAGACGGCAAAGCCGGAGTTGTCGGTGTTGAATTCATGTTCGTGGCCGCGTAGATTGTGGACGGATCGCTCGTGCCATTTGTGCGAGAAACTGGTGCCAGGTCCGTCTACCTTGGCCCAAGGTTTTCCGGAATAGGAGTCGGTGTCGATGTGGGAGAAGCTTGCTGTAGTCATATTGATTGTTTGAGCTTTAGACTGGAGAAACCGGGTTTGCGCGTGGCTTCCCAGGTATGGAGTGTAGAAAGTTGTCTGATGTAGCTTTGGGAAGTGGTGGCTGTAGCTGGTTCGGGCTGCTCTTGTGATAGTCGAAAGTCTTGTGGCAATGCTCATAAGCGTGGTTCTATCGTGATCAGGTTGAGTGGGGTTCTTAGTTGAGAAGTAAGAAGGAGCTGATGCTGCAGGTGTTTATGTACGCTCCACTGCTTAGAAATGATACATGACGCCATACTGAAGTTTGGCCGATGTGCTCATGAACTAACCAATCAGATTTCTCCTTCACGCCGACCGTGAAATCGTCGTGAGCAGTCGCGTGCTTTGGTGGCGAACACGATGCTACGTAATAGGCTACATCCAGACTGTGCGGACTTTTCTTATACCCGATTGGCTGAAGGCGACTTCCCCGCAACCCTCAGTTCGGCTTCAACATGTGTGCCGTCACTGTCCGATGAACTTCTGTCCCCTCTCCCATTATGCCACGACATGCCGTTAGCGACGATGACGAACCACTCGAGGACAAGACGGCTGCTCTTACGCTCAAGAACAAGAAGACGGAGCGCATGAAGCGCAAGAACGCGACGAGACAGCAGAAACGCGACGCCATCGTGAACATAACAAAGTTGCCGACCGAGCTCATCCTCGAGACGCTCAAATACCTCCGTTCCCACGACGTTCTCGAGTTCAGCTTCGTCAACCGCCGCTTCCACAGCATCGTCGAGGCCAATGCGAACGTCATTGGCGACGCCATCATCGCACGCCGCTACAACATCCTCATCAAATGCCTCCCCACCCCCCGACTCCTCGCCGATGTAGACGCCCCGATACGAACCCTCCTGGTTGACCCCGCGCGTCAAAAGCAACTCAGCATACACAACCGTCCATACCAACACATACAATCGCCAGATCCACACCAACTGTGCACATGTCTGACCTGCATCCTAACGTGGAATAACCTAGGCCTAGTCCTAGACTTCGCGCACTGGCAAAACCACCTCGACACAGGAACTCCGATCCCCATCATACCGCGCGGGCAGTCACCGGAGTGGAATCAAGAGCTCGTGGCGCGCAATGCACGTATAGCGCGCAAAGCGGTAGACAACTCGCTGTGGCACGCTGCAATCCTAGAACGACACCTGGAAAGTACCACGCGCGCTATACGGCGGCACTCGAAGAACAGAGGGAATAAACGTGTCCATGTGGAAATGACGGAAGCGGATGCTGCGGAGGAGACGGATGCCTTTTTGGCGAAACATGGACCGCCGAGTCTGGAGTTTCCGTATCAGCGGGATGAGTATTATATGCTGTAAGTCATTTTTTTCACTTATATCATATGTGCACTTAGGCGCAAGATTTATTGACAAAATGCCAGGGAAGCATACCTACCCAACCGGTGGTGGAGGAAGCAAGAAGCATATTGGTTCTATACGATCAATGGGCAACACGAACGCGATCTGGAACTCGTTCAACGCTTCGCAAAACGGTAATGCAATACCTCAGACTCTTCGAGCGCCGCACAATACTCACGACGATGTTGTGGAACATCTAGAGATTGGATGTGTTATGGATTGCTATGCGAAGAGATGAGTATTCGTATATAGAAGCATTCGCTAAAGCGCAGACAACGCATGAACCAAGTCCAAGAGACAACGCCTAGCCCAACCGCAATCCCAATGCAAGGTGATCTAACAGCTCGAAAGCAAAAGAAGCGCTCATATGCAGAAACAATGCAACGTTGCTGTCCTATCCACAGTTTACCTCTAGTTCAACCGCTCCGGCCCACCACTAAAGCTATACCCACTCCCGCTGTGGCTGGGCGCTCTGTCCATACCCATACTACCCAGAGGCCCCGCAGCAGCCTCTCTTCTAAATTCTTCATATCCGCCCGGACTCAACGCGTCCACGCCGGCAGCTATGCTCGCACTACTGTCTCTGTACTCTGCGTACGGAGGCACAGCTCCCCTGCCACCGCTGCCATATGTTCCGTTCCTATCCTCGCCCCAACTCAGTGGCCGGCCGGGGTGCCTACCCTCATCCGTTTCCGTGCTGTGCAGCAACGCGTATTCGTCTTCTTCTTGGTTTCCGCCGCGGTCGGTGCGGCGATCGAGCGAGTCTGAGGAGTCGCGGCCGTTTGCGGTTTCGATCTCGGTCGACCAGGCTGCGTCTTTCGGGTTGTTGTAGGCGGAGTCGCCGGAGGCGTAGTGGGTGTTTTCTGAAGAGGACTGGTAGGGCATGACGCCTTCGCGGAGGTATTTGTGGAGGTAGTAGCCGGATACGCCGGTTGTGATGGCGAAGAAGAGGCTGCGGTAGGGTTAGTAGACGTTCTGTCGTATTTGACATTGGGGTTGCAAGAGGTACTTACAAGACCATGACACCGACGCCTACAGCGGCCTTGCTGACCTTGCACTTGGCCTCATCTCCGTATAAGAATGTTGTGCAGTTGCGGTCGTCATCTGCAATCTTCTCCTTCTTGGCTCCCTCTTTGATACCGTGGGCGTTCCACATGGCCACCGAGATGAAGGCTGCGAACCACAGGATAGTGTATAAAGCGTCGACGGCGAGGAAAGCGTAGGCGGAGGCGAAGCGTTGGGCGCGCGACCACATGGGTACCATTGTGAGGTAGATTATGGCGGGAATGGAGACGAAGCACTGCGAGCAACCTTTTGTCAGCCATGTCCATGTTGACGTAAGAGACCATCTTGAAGACGATGCTGTGTAGGAAGAACAGAGTGCAACTTACCATGGCAAAGAAGTACTTTGTAGGTCCCTCAACGGGGCCATCCTTGGTCATAACAGCGATGGTAAGACACGCGGCTATGAAGACGAAGATGGCCTGGAAGACATGTGCCACCACCTTGCACTTCTGGATATACGACTGCGGTATCCGCATCTTGTGTGGATATGTCTATGTCCCCGATCTCAAAGTCGTAGTATGCGTGGAAGGGCGCGGAAAGGCCAGAAGGGTGAGCGTAAACAGACAGCGGATACGTCAATACGGGTAGCCTCCGGTTCTACCGAGTCTGCTCTCTGCGTCACGCAACCGCTAAACAACAAACAACTTCTTGAATTCGTGTGCGTAAAGAGATGCGAAAACAGAGCCGCAAAAGAATGTCGTAGTCTCCCCGGACAACAATGGAAGGGCGCAGCGTCGATGTCAGACACGGTTCGAGTCTCAGCCTCACTGCTTGGTGGATCCCGCAAGCCTGCCAAACTGCCCAGTCGCGTCCCCGCCGCGCAGCCCGCTTCTTCGCTTCTGCAGGGTTTGTGCCTAACCCGGCAACCACACTGTAGCGTCGCTGGTGGATATTAATAGAGGGCGAGAACGGGTACCGACTGAGTTAGGCGGTTTAAGGGCTAGGGATGGGCGTTCCTGGTTGAACCGTTTGGCGTTGGCGTTGGCCGCTGGTTGCTACGGGTGAGGGCGATGACGTGGGCTCTGTCTGGGCGACTCTTGTGTATGCACTGCGAGACTGGAACAATGCTGCGGTGTTATTGCTTGCGAATATGTCGTGCATCTCACATATATACATTCACGCTCGCGCATTCCCTGATCGATGAATGTGCCTTGCCTAGACACCTGACCTCGTGTTCGTTCAGCTTTGCAGCTCACAGCCTCCGCCTAGCAACGCACCACAGCTCGAGAAACGCGCCACCACAGGATTCTTCACCGGTACAATGCTGATGCTTCGACGGGCTTCCACTTTCTTTGCGCATAGATTCCTTCCGCCTAGCGTGTGGTACACAGCGAGTTCTGTCACTATGATCCGTCTGTGACGCCAACAGCAACTGCATCTCAAGACCAGTTGGCATGCTCTTCAACCCAGTTATCCTTCTCCAAACCGCCATCAAGTAGGTATGCCTGAGCAGTCGCATTGCCCCTCCACTGCCATTCCAGGTACGCGACAGCCGCTTTGCCCTGTTTTCCACCATTCGTAGCTGCAAAGGTGCCGTCGTGGCCAGTATCGAGGTTGGCCCTCAACTTGGGAGTACCCGTGTTTAGGAGAGCGTAATCCTTCGCCGACTACCGAGAATTAGCATTGATAGAGACCGGGATCTGTCTGGTCTTCAAGGTAGACTCACGGTATTGTACCCCATATCTTTCGGTCCTCCAATCAAGTACACCATAGGCACCTTGAGCTCTTTGAGTAGGTACCTCCTGTCATCCTGGAAAATGGCAATGTTGAAGAGCATGATTCTCTTGACTCTGTCATCGTGGTACGCTGTCGACATGGACTCGAGACCTCCACAGCTATGGCCCGCCGTCGTAACTTTTGTCAAGTCAATATTTCCATATTTCTTCGCATTGCCGGCGAATGCCCAGTCGAGAGAATCGCGCATATCTTGTACTTTGGACTGCTGACCAGCCTGGAATCCAGAGCCATCGGGTGTGCCGTCTGCAGCAATAACGTATCCATAGCTGGCGATTTCTACCAACAGCCGCTCGTAGATGCCGGCATTGAGGCCGCATCCGCCGTTACCCCATGCGATAAAAGGGAGGCTAAGGTTGCCAGTCGGAGGGGTCTTGGGTGCAAAGATGGTGTGTCTCGGTAGTGTAGAGTCGGTCAACATTTGCGCTGGGTAGGGTCCCGAGCCAGACGTCTTCGCGCCATTTCCTTTGGGGGACTCAGGGCCGGTCCCACCAGCGCCGGTATATTTGGGTAGCTCGGAGAGGGATATGGAGAAGATACCGCCTGCGAAGTCGCCATCACCTTTAGCTGGGAAGTTTCCAGGTGCGGGCGTGAACGTCTGTGCCAGAGCGACATTCAAGACGCTGGGCACAAGGCCAAACAGCGAGAGCAGGGCGGAATTCAGCATATCGGCAGCAAGTCCAGGTGGGTCATCGAGTCGTGGTTGCTATTTCAGCGACAGGCGTTTTCATACACCCATCTTATATGTGAAGTTCTAGCGGTATGCGTATGAACAATGCTAGTCCTTCGCGCAAAGCCCATTCTGTCAGGTTTGCCGCGGCGTCGTCGATCTGACCCATTGACGATACTCGAATAGATGGGGAAGACCGCCAAGGAGACCGAAGTAGATTAATGGTTGATTGGCAAAATACTGATTGAGGAGAAAATCTGGGGAAATCGAATGCATGTTAGTGGGGACCAAGAGTCTCGGATGATACTTCGGTAAATAACCTGGTGATGAGTTGAGCCGCGGCAAGCGTTTCGTTAGTTGCTCAATATAGCCGCTGGGAAGCCAGATCTTCGCAAAAGATCAGCACTCAGACCTGCGGTCAGGTTCTCTGATCGTCATTTGCGAAAGAATCGTGACTCTGGCCAAGTTTGCATGAACTGCACGTCAGAAGCATCAAAGGCCTAGAGCAAAGAGAGGGAGTGGAGTTCTCGCGAAAGAAGGTAAACCTCCACGTCAAGGGTTATGTATGAGCCCGAACCACGTACTGTTCCATTGACGCAGCAGCGAGAAACAGCAGTCTAGCCTGACTTCACTGTCATCGTGTAAAGACGTGTGCATGTCCTGCTCAACGTCGCGATTCGGACCTGCTGCGATGGCGGTCAACTGTGTCCTTCCGAAGAGCCGCAGATTGCTCTATAGGCCGAGTCTGAGAAGCTCAGCTCGCACGATGACTGGTGACGTTTCTCTTGGCAATTGTATAGAGGATGCGACGATGAAAACTTGACGCGTCCTTCAGCCCCATGCCATGAATGTGATGCTCTCGAACGCGTTGCGTTCAAGGCCTTTCGCGAATCCAGGCGACGTGTCGCGCTTCCAAACGACGTCCATTAAGCACAGGCAGGGCTAGGAGGCTAGTCTTTGTACTGACGTATACAAGCTAACAGTGGTGCGACCGCTTCCTTCCGACGGGTATGCTCGGCGGATGTGAACAACGCGTACTTCGTATAGCGGTGCTTTTATGAAACGTGGTAGCCAATCGCATCTCGCGCGCGCTGAGAGATTGTCGTCGAGGAGCGTGATGACTGAACGGCCGAGATTCCGCGATCCCATCTCCTGCTGGCGCATAATACGATGCCAGCCATGTTCGCTACACCAGCGGTAGCTGTACCCATCGCAGGCGTCGGTGTCATCGGGATATGTAATAGACATCACAAAAAGGAAGTACAGCTGCACGCTGTGCGACGCAGGTTGGGTGGTTGAGGAAGACAGACGGATCGCGTGCGCCGCATTGAAGCTAAACCATCGCTTAAGCAGGCCTCGGCTGATCGGCGGGATGCATGGCACGAGCTCAACCCTCACATGCCCTCGTCGACCGCATCGCAATGAAGCCATTCTGATATTTGACAAAAACCATCGACCATCTGTAACACCATCGCCACAGGGCTTGTCGGAGCGCCTGATGCGCTTCGGTAATCACTTGGCAGCTCGCCAACCCGAAGAAGCTGCCGCTCGCGTACGGTGTGCTATACTAATCAGAGTCGCCCTTGCCCGCCTCCTACTGTTTTGTAATCACCAGGTTACAATGGAAAAAGCTGGTTCCCTTAAAACAGCGCTATGGCATTGTCCTCTGCGGACAAGATGTACTCGGAGTTAATTTGCGTAGCTTCAGCGAGGGAGTCGTAAAGCCACCGGCTATGATGGTTTCGAAGGTTTGATTAGGCATTTTTTCTCCAGACTTCTCCTGGGCATGCTCACCCCACGCTTACTGACCTCTTTGCATAGCTAATTCCTCGCTACACTGTTGATGCCAACGGGCAGTGGAACCATATGCCTTCGCAGTTCCGACATACCATACCATCCGAGCGCTTCCCTGTCGAAAAGGGCCGATACGTGCTGTACATCAACTACGTCTGTCCCTGGGCACACCGGACCACCATCGTACACGCTTTGAAGGGGCTCGAGGATGTCATAGACTTGGTCGAGGTCGATGCAAGGGACGCATCGCATGGCTGGTTCTTCTCTGGGCGTAGCGGGCCCAAGAAAGACCCCGTGTCTGGCGCGAGATGCCTGAAGGAGATCTATCTGAAGGCAGACCCAAGCTTCAACGGGAGAATCACCATCCCTTTGCTGTGGGATCAACGACAGGGTAAACATATTTGAAAGTTGGAGAAATAGATTGTGGGTTAACAGCGTTTAGGCACTGCTGTCAACAACGATAGCGCGGACATCATCCGCATCCTGTTCGACGCATTCGACCCTCTCCTTCCTCCGGAGCGTCGCGAGGTCAATAAGGGCGTGGCTGCCTTCAGACCCCTGCATATTCGAAAAGAGATGGATTCGCTTCTCTTATGGGTATTTGACACGATTAACAACGGCGTGTACAAGGTCGGCTTCGCGACATCACAGGCATCCTATGATGAACATGTCAGCAAGCTCTTCCAGTCGCTGGATCGTCTAGAGGAGCATCTTTCACAACCCAAGCACTACCCCTACCTTTTTGGGCAACATATCACCGAGGCCGACGTTCGCTTATACACAACACTCATCCGCTTCGACGTGGCGTACTATCCCTTCTTCAAATGCAACTTGAAGATGATACGTTTGGACTATCCGCGTCTTCACGCGTGGTTGAGACGCCTTTATTGGAGCGATGGGCCTGAAACAAATGGTGGCGCTTTCCGGACCACCACCCATTTCGATCGGGTATGTGGGGAGATCCAAATTGTCGCGAGATCATCGCTAACTTCATCAGATCAAGGAAGGATACGCATCTGTGACTGCCAGTAGAGGCGTTGTACCGATTTGCCCAATGCCTCCAATCATGCCCTTGTAACGACCGCTACCTTTGTAATGGCAGCGCTTTTTTTCATTCCACTTTGCAGATCACCTACATGGTGCTCTAACTGCATCGATGGGACTCGGCTTACTTTTCTTTTGGAACGTTCATCAATATTTCGGCCGGGGCGAGATTCTTGCTCCTACATACCCATTATGTTATCTTTTCCAGCTTACGCTGAACTATCCTCTGCCTTGCGCGAGATTCATCACCTGATTCAATCTGCCTGTCCGTAATGTTTGCGATGTCTCATTTTGCTGGCTTACACACGTCCAAAACCTGCCTCCGTGACAAGTACCCAGGCGCCTACGTTACAGCGAAAGTGCGAAAAAAGAAAGTGCATAAGCAGGCTTGAGGAATACGTGGAGATTTCTGTAAAGCATTCGCCTAGGCAGAATAACTGTGAGAACCTCGGCGCTATTGTATTATACTCCTCCCCGCAACATGAGAACCCCTTGTAGTTGGCTATGATCGAAGTCAGGAAAAGATTGAAGAGATTTTGATGCATTAACCTGGCTAGCCCTAGAGCCTAAACCAGTCAATGTCCCCAAGATCCACCTCTTCAACCTCCTTTGCTTTCCACATCCGTGCCCGCCTTGCCACCGCCTCTGGATGTTCCGGTGGCGCGACTTCGGGCCCCGATTCTGCCGGCCTCCAGCATCTTCCGGTCGGATGCTCATGAAATTTGCAGCGGTTGTTGAGCATGAAGTCGTCCCAGATATCGTAGTAGCGCACTCCTTTGGGGAATGTCTTTATCTGTTCGTGGACGTGGTGCAAAAATTGCTTGTTTGTTCTGGCCAAGATGGAGTTGAAGCATCCGGGATCCGTGCTCAGCGCGATATGAAAGGCGAGAAGGCGTTCCAGGTTGGAATTAGGCACGTTCTCCACCGCTTTGAAGACGCCATGAAACAAGCCTATATCAGAGCCTGTTTGCGCGTCGAAATTCTCAGCTAGTGCATCCATGATGGCGTCGCGAAAGTCGGCGCACCGCGCGCGGCTCATTTCAAGGCCGAATCGATAGGCGGCCAGCATCGTTTTAGTGTCAAGATTTCTTTCGGTATAACCTGGTTGTATTGTCGCAATCTTACCGGTTTCACACCAATGCTCGTATACAGATCTGACTGAGAGAGGCTGCAATAGTTGGCTTGCCGGGACTCGGATAACTGGGAAGTATCTTCCGGGCTCACGGTGTCGGTCGGGACCGCAATGTTCTATTGATTGTCTGTAGAACTCTTGTGTTTCTGCGTCCTCTTCTGGGAAGCAATCCCAGTAGCATTCTCGATCGACAATTATAGCGTTGTCTGACGGGGCTTTAATGTCGGCCATAGATAGGTGTGTGTTTGTGTATTGCAAGCTCTTGTGTTAATAATACTTCTCTTTTTAAAAAGACCTAATTATATAAGTATATATAAATTTTAGAAGTTATAAGTTACTTATTATAATAAGTTATTAAGTATACTATAAAATAAAAGTAATAGTTTTAAAGTATAACTTTATATATATAGTAACTATATAAGTTAGAAGTAGAGTATATAAAGTAACTACTTTAGTATTATTATTACTTATATAATATATATATATATACTATAGTACTTTTTTTTACTTTTATTACTTTTAGAATTTTAATCTAACTATATATTCTTATTAATATTAAATACTACTAGCTTTTACTTACTAATATAATAAAAGTAACTTACTACTAAGTAGCTATATAAACTAAGTATTATTTATAAATACTTATAAATATAAATATAAACTTATATACTTAATAAAGTATTAAGTTATATAAGTTTTATTTTAAGCGCCTACTTAGTATATAATATAATATAACTTATAATAAGTATATACTAATAGTATATAAATTTATACTAAGTAAGTAAATACTTTTTTTACGCTAAAATAGCTATAGTAAATATACTACTTATTTATTTAAGTTAGCTAAGTTACTAGCTGTAATAGTCTTAGGCTTTGCCTAAGCCTAGGCTAGAACAGAGAAGGTACAGGCAAGGTCTAGACTCGCTACACAAACCTCTAGATTCTGTATATAGCCTCTTAAGTTCTAAGCCTTATAATATTCTATTAACACTTAGTATATTCTAACTCTAAGGCTAGTCTATAATATTTGTAAGGCTTCTTTCTTACACACTATATACAAGTTTAGAGATAGACTAGCTAGGCTTAAGAAATAAAAATAGCTAAAGACGTAACTCTATAAGCAATTCTAAACTAACTATAATAACTAACCTAAGACTACGCAGAAGACTACGCCTTATTCTAAATACTCTAGGTCTAGAACAAATACCTTACCTAACGCCTTAAGGCCTTAAGTACGCAGTTTAATGCTACGCCTCTCTCTAGTAATACTCTATAGAAGAGAAACGCTGCTTCTACTATAAAGGTGCCTATTAGTAGTTTTAGCGCTAGTATAGACTCTCTATTTTCTTCTTCTTCTCTATCTATATGCGTAGATAAGCGTAGGCCTTTTTAGATAGAGAAGCGCTTTAGAGGTAATAAAGCGTACTTCTAAGCTTAGAAGATAATAATTAAGTATAAGCTAGCAATAGACTAAGAGTTTCTAGAGGATAGAAAGTTGCAGTTTATATTTATTAACGCTAAACTATTACTTGTAGTCTAGTAGCAGGTTACTCTATACTTTAAAATAAGTAGGTATAGTACCTAGAATTTACTAGAGTTTCTTAACTACTTGTTGTTCTGCTATAGCAACGTCTATAGCAAGAAGTAGGCTCTAGTGCGCCTAGACTACCTGCGCTAGAGAAAATGTTAGTTCTTTATAGAATTCTTTATTACTTTTAGCTAGACTCTAGCGCAGGTAGGTAGGCTCTACTAGGCTAATAAGTATAAGCTAGGCTAGCTTTGCAACGCCTTAAATAATTATATAAGAGAGGTCTCTATAAACTAGAGCGTATTACGTACTAACTATAACACTGCAGTTCTTACGTATAAGGCTATTGTAGTTAATCTTAAGATAGTAGAGATAGAGTCTACCTAGAGGTCTTAGCTCTATTACTCTATGCCTATAGCGCCTTAGAGGTAGAACTATAATAGTAACATTTATATAGTAAATGTAGAGGTAGTAGACACTACGTCTAGAGGCTCTTATAGAAGTCTAGCTTCTAACTAAAAGAACTAGATTTCTGTAGATATATTTAGTAAGCGTAAGATAGTAGGTGTCTATATATAGTGTAGGCGCGTAGGCTACTATATAAGAGTATGCCTAAATGTAGCTATAACACACTCTGTTGTAATATAATTAGTTAGTTTAGATAAAGAGAAGGTATATTTAGAAAACTAACTACCTCTAGAGAGAGTCTAGCTTAGAGGTAGACTATAGTTGCATTAGTAGAGAAGTTGCTAATATATAGCTTTAATACTTACTTAGTTAATATTAGCTAGTCTATAGACAAGAGCCTATTTTTAGTATTCTTATTTCTAGAGAGCGCTAAGCGGGTGTAGGCGTTAGTTAACTTAGGGTGTAAATATTTCTACGTAATTAATAAGGTAGTTGCTAGAAGAGTAAGTACCTAATTTCTTAAATTAACTCTATAGTTGCTGCGCTAAGTAGTAAGTCTCTTGTAGAACTCTATTATCTTGCAGTTAGCTATAGTAGAGTGTAATATTAATAGTTAGCTAACTTGCCTTATTACCTATATAGTTCTAAACTTATATTATAATATTATTCTAGGTAAGCTATAGATGCGCTAGAAGAGCGTTGTTCTTAACATTCTATAGAGCTTTCTTACTATAGGTTACACTAGAGAGATAGTAGTGTATAAGTGCGATTAGGCTCTAGAGTAGCTAGAGATTGTAATAATTAGTGTTAAGAAGGTAGCTAAGGTAGTAGGTTATAGAGCGCGCATTTCTAGGTATAGAGGCGTAGTTCTTATTACAAGTATCTATACTCTTATCTATACTCTGCGTTAGTTCTACCTCTTATTAGAAGGTATTTAACTTTTTATAGAGTCTAAGCTAAGTAAATTACTACCTAAGTTAGCTGCGTTTTGCAACCTCTTTAATAAGAATAAGGCTAGTAGACTACTCTCTTACTAGAGCTGCCTTAATTATTATATTAACTTGTCTATAGACGCGCGCAGCTACAAGCAGAACGCGCTATAGAGCCTTTTATATCTAATATTACGTAATTAGCTACTAAAGCTGCGCGCGCAGCTTATAGACCTGCTTAATAAGAGATAGATCTAGGCTAGCTTCTTCTCTGCTAGGTTGCTAGTTCTTCTAGTAAAGAAGGCCTCTAGAGGTTAGCGCCTCTATATTAACTACTATAGCCTTAACAAAATTATAGTTATAGATTACTATCTACTACTCTTAATTAAGAAGACGCTACGCATGCTTTTAGAGGCTTATTAGTTTACTAAGATTAACGTTTATACTATATTCTATAAGCTGTATATAGCTAATAGTAACAAGGCAAAAACAGCGTTCTATACTTAATTTAGGTTGTTTAAGTAGCTTATCTACTCTTTTAGCCTAACTAGTGCACTTACGTTCTTTTAGTAGTATATTAACAGTGCGCTAAAGAAAGCACTAGGCAATTTTGCAACAGCGTACCTTAACAACGTCTTAATCTACTCTAGAGAAAGCAGAGCTAACTACTTTACTAAGATAAAATAGGTTCTAACTCTGCTGCGTAATACCTAACTTAACCTAGACCTTAAGAAAAGCGTGTTTGTAGTAAAGAAAGTCTGCTACCTTAGTTACGTTATTAAGGCAGAGCGCGCTATACGTCTAGACCTAGATAAGCTCTAGGTAGTCTAGAACTAGCGAGCGTCTATAATAGTAATAGGTATGCGTAGTTTTCTTAGGTTTGTAAACTTTTATTATAACTTTGTTTCTAACTTCTCTAAGGTAGCTACTCTTCTCTACTAACTTATAGAAAAGGCTACCTAGTTTAAATAGAGACTAGAGAAGAATTAGGCTTTCTAAACGTTAAAGTCTACATTTATTATAGGCTCTATCTTTTGTTAGTAGAACCTCTCTTACTAAACAATTATTAAGATAGACTACTTAGGCGTTACTCTAGAGGGATGTCTTTTGCAGTATATTAGAGGCATTCTGTACCTAGTTACTTACTATTTAGCGGCTCTTATAAGCAAGAAGCGTAACTATACTATTTATAATAAGAAGTTACTTACTATAGTGCACTACCTTAAGGTATAGGTAGCTAAGCTTACTAGCGTGCACAAGCCTTTTAAGGTTCTTACTAACTATAAGAATCTAGAGTACTTTACTAGTATATAAGACCTTAGCAAGTAATAGTATTACTAGATAGAGTACCTCTCTAAATTCTAGTATATATTACGTTATTAGTCTAGGCGCCTTATAGCGCGCTCTAATATATTAAGCTACTATAAGTAAGACTACGCAGAGAATTTCTGCTAGTTAACGCGCGTTATAATACCTATCTAGATCTTAGTAGGTGCAGCCTAGGTCTAAGTAGAGAATACACCTCTACTAAGCTTTTTAGTGTTTCTTAACCTCTATATACAAAGCCTATAGAACACTACACTAGTAGAGAATTCTAGCTACGTTAAGAGGTAGAGAGTAGTCTATCTAGGTGCAAGAGCTTTTCTGCCTAAGGCTAATACAACTTAGTAAATTAGAGACTACGCTATTAGCGCATATAGTACACTACTTTAGAGAGGCGTTTTATAGCTACTAAATTAGAAGCTACTTACTATAATAGTAATCTAGAGAGCCTATAAGTTAGGCCTAGTAGAGTATTTAGAAAAGAACGTTACTTTCTACTATATACGCTAAAACTATTACTAGAATAGTATATTAAGCGATGTCGCGCGTTATATTAGAAATTACTACTACTACGCTGCCTACTTCTCTTAGAAGAAGCGCTAAGAGCTATTATAGTCTATTCTAGTAGTAGATAGGTACTAGTAGCAGATCTTAATAGACTTTATAACAGAACTACTAGCCTGTAATAAGACTTTACTATAGTATCTTTTAGTTATTATAGATTACCTATTAAAATTTGTCTAGTTAGAAGTAGTTTCTTCTATAGCCTTAGACTACATCGCGTAGGTATTTTATAACTACTAGTAGCGTTTTTATAGATTTCTCTTAGCTCTTATTATAGACTATAGCTCTAACTAGTTAGAAGCTTTCTAGACTACCTTATGTAAGCTTATAAAGGTAGACTAGCTACTCTTAATATTACACTACCTCTAGACTAATAGAGGCACAGAGCGTATAAACTAGAAGGTATAGATAGTACTACGTGTAATAGTAAACTTTAAATAGACTAACTAGCCTAATTACCTTCTAGCGTGTTAACTTATCTTAAATAACTATAACTTAAGCGTTATAAAGGTTAGCCTAAACCTACTACTTAATAGATATATAGTAGAGACGCTATAGTAGGTTTTACCTTAGAAGAGGTCTACGCATACCTCTAAGAGCTACGCTATCTAGTTTATAGAGTACCTAAAGTCTAGGCTTAATCTAGTCTAAGCTATAATTATTTTTACTTAGTAGTAGTAATAGAAGACTATAAACTAGTTGCGCTGCTCTGCAGAGTAATTCTAGGTTAGTAATAGAGTGTAGTTCTCTATACGTAATATTAAGACAAACTAGCCTAGTAAGAAATTAGACTAGCTTTAAGCAAAGTACGCTATAATAGTAGTGCTATCTTCTCTTATAGTTATCTTAGACCTACCTAGAAACCTACACAAGACTGTTTATATAGATCTAGTAGAGTAGGTAGTAGTAGATTCTCTGCTAAGCTAGCTACTAACAGACGTATAACTAGAGCCTACAGTAGGCCTATATAAGAATAATAAGAATTTGCGTAAATAGATAGTAGAGAAAGTTTTGTAGGTAAAAAACGCTTCTAGTTAGAGCTAGTAGAAAGCCTTAGTAAAGTAGGCTAGCTACGTTACGCTAATATAGGTTAACCTACTTAAACTCTCTAAGACTAAGGCGCTAGATTATTTTAAAGCTAAATATAGAGACGCGTGTTTTTATAATAGACTAGTGCGTTATAATAAGAAAAGAAAAGGTATATAATAAATTTAGCCTTAGGCCTATAATAAAGAAGTTTATTTAATAGCCTTTAGCCTACGCTATCTAGTGCGCACTATAAATCTTAAGAATAGTAACTCTATAGGCACTGTATAAACCTAGACTAGAGGTATATAGAGTCTACTTAGTTATTCTCTATCTTATAATAGATCTACTTATTAGAAAGACTGCTACTTATATTAAACTACTTATTAGACTCTAGAATCTTCTTCTTAATCTTAGAAAACTTCTACTCTAGCTGCTATTATAGGTTCTTCTTAAGTAGAATTAGATTCTTCTTAAGTAGAGAAGGCTTCTTCTTAGGTAGAAGCTACTCTTAGACGCAGCTAAAGCTCTAGAGAGGTAGCTCTAGAATAAGTTAGCCTTTAACATAGTAGTGCGTAGAATAGTTATTATATAGTAGTAGAGAGGTTTTTTACTTAATAGAGCCTTAGCGTAGAGTATTACTACTAGAAGTTAATAATAGCAAGATCTAGAAAAGGTAGGCCTCTAATTTAGCCTTAGACTTAGAGTTAGACATAGGCTAGCTAGATAATATTAAGATATAGCGCTAGAATTAGTTAGAGGTAGAGAAGTTAGCAGATAGAGTAGAGTCTAGAGCTAGTCTAGAGTTACTAGGCTGCTTAGCGAAATCCTCTATTAGCTTATTCTAGTTCTGCTTAACGTTCTTATAGGCTTTAGTACTGTAGTAGACTATATCTATATAAGGCGCTAGAGAATTCTGCGCAGAAATAGGTACTAGAGCACTATATCTAAAAGTGCTGCACTACTTATATATAGTAGAGAGAGCTTACGCGCTTAAGTTTAGAAAAGAAATAGCGCTAGACTAGATATTAACGTAATAGTAACTACAGCAGGTAGTATCTTTAGTAGTTTAAGAGTAGTTATAAGAGAGGTTAGTATAGTAGTTAGCGTAGCGCGCAGAGACTCTATACTTCTTATTATCTAAGTTATATTTGTTCTTAAGCTAGTTGTTAATCTAGTAGGCTTAGCGGTAGAAACTAGAGCTGCTTAGAGATAGATAGTCTACTTAGTAGTAGTGCTTTAAAGGCGTGCTAGGTAGAAGTTAGTTCTAATAAAAGTTAATATATAGATAGTGTAGAGAAAGTTAGAGCCTATACTATAATCTTACTAAACATATTCTTTTACTACTAAAACTAACTACTAATAACGTTTAGAGCGCTGCTAATAAAACGCGCAAGATTATTTAAATTATTTAAGCTGCAACTAGATACTATAAGAATAACTATGTTTCTCTAAGAGAGATTAAATAGAGATATCTAGTTATTAGATAGGCGCGAAGCCTTATACTAGTGTTAAGCAAAGAGTTTATAAGAGGTAGCTAGACTAGAGCCTTGCTTAGCTGTAGCGAGAGTTAATTTAAAGTAGTAGTAGAGAACGTAAAAGCGTAGCGTAAACTTTAGTATAGTTCTAGTTATAGGCTGTATAGTGCTATACGTCTCTAGATCTATAATGTAGGCGTTTCTACGCCTAGTACTCTACTTAATATAGTAGTTCTAATTGCAGAACGCGCAGCGCAGCTTAGAGTTAATAGAGAACTTAAGCGTATATAAAGTGTACTTTGCTTTATAATAGCTATAGAAAGAATATAAAGAGCCTAGAAGAAGTTAGCTTATAGTCTAGACTCTTAAGAGAACTTAAATAGAACAAACTAGCACTAGGCTTGCACTTGTACTTTCTAAACTAGAAGAGCAGCGCAATACATAGAATATATAGGTAATTCTTAGAGTTAGCCTTAGCGAAGTTAGAGTTATTAGAGTTGCTCTTAACTTTATACTAGTCTATATAGCGCTACTTACTCTATTATACGTTAGTTAGAGTATAGTCTAGACCTAATTAAAGCTCTTACCTTAAAGTTGTAGAAGAAGCTATATCTAGAAAGACTAGTTAGCTTTCTTAGATCTTAGCTGCTAGAGGCGCTAGCAGTAGTAATACTAGTACTACTATTTTGCGCGTTAAGAGAACTAGCTAAAGTAAATAGTACTAAAGCTATAAGCTAGGCAAGAATAATATAGAACCTTATAATAAAAGGTGTAGATATAGTCTAGAACTAATAGGTTTTTAAAAGAGGTAGGTGCAGAAGTTACAAAGTAAAGAATTTAGAGTAAGTTAGAATAAAGGTAAGTTATGTTAAGGTGTAAGTAAGGCCTTAGATAAAAGCTATGTTATAATTGCAAAAAATTATAATGTAATCTTAGTCTAGATATAGTTTAGAGTTATTATAACTCTATGCGTAGGCGTAGTAGAGGTTATACAGGCAAAAATTTTTACATAGTCTAAAAACTTTATACACGTAGACCTATCTCTACGCGTTACTTATTAGGCCTACAATCTTAGCGTAGAGGCATTCTCTATAATACTACGCTACTTTTCTAGCTAATACAATAGAGGTAAGTTTAGAGGTATATAATAGTCTTAGACTTTGCCTAAGCTTAGGCTAGAATAGAGAAAGTATAGGTAAGGTCTAGACTTACTATATAAACCTCTAGATTCTGTACGTAGCCTCTTAAGTTCTAAGCCTTACAATATTTTATTAACACTTAGTACATTCTAACTCTAAGGCTAGTCTATAACACTAGCTCTTTTAAGTAAAAACTACTTTTTTTACTTAAAGTAATATTAGTAGTAATATAAAATAGTAAAAGTATACTAATATACTTTTTACTTTTTATAATATATAAGTTAAGATATAAGTTAGTATTTAAGCTATTTTTTTAAATAGTAAAAATAGGTATAAAACTTTATACTAGAGTAAATAAAATATATTATAAAATATATAATTATATAGGTAATAATAGCTATAAGTAAGATATAAAAGTTTTATATTATATATTAGGTAAAGAATTAAGTAAAGCCTTATAAAGACTAGAGTAAGGTATATATATATATTTAGTAGTATATTATACTTGTAGTTTCTCTTATAGGTAAGAATATCTTTTTGTCTAGGTTGTTAATGTTACAGAAGTTGTAAGTAGCTTGTTTCGCTCTGCGTTATCGCAGTACTATAGGACATATACACTCGCATTCGCTATAATCTGTGCTCGGACTAGGTAGCGTACCTAATTAACTGCGTTATAGTAAGCGATAATTGTAGGATCTATAGATTGATTCGCTTGTTGCGGGTACGCTACCACTATCACTATTCAGCTCTTATGTTAACGATACTTCTCTTTTCGAGAGGACCTAATTAGATAGGTACATATAGATTTCGGAAGTTGTAGTTAGCTTGTTGCGATAGGTTATTAGGGGAAAAGCTGTGTCCACTGTGCATGGATTCGTATACTTTTCGTGGGCACCTTATTAGGTATCTTAGAGAGCTTGCACATTTTGCGCTGCCTAGAACATTGTATGACGAGGAGGAGACGAGATCTGTTGGTTCAAACAGTGCTCATTTTAGCTCTGATAGCATGAGCATGAGCATGTATAGCATGAGTACTGATGGTGGACCATACGTTTTGGAGAGCGCATAGTCCTCGGAGTTCTCCCAAAAGCCTACCACGCCCACGAACTTCCACCACGCACCGATGAAGTCAGCAGCTGTAAATTCTGCAAGGTTCCCCGTGCCTCAAGGTTACGATACTTCTCGTTAGAAACCATCTCTTTGCATCTGGGTCCTATGGAATGCGGAGAGTTTGGTTGGCTCGTTGTCTCTGAATCATTGCAGTACTAGTCCTGTGATATCAACTTCCATTGAGGATGCCTTGGAATTCTCGTTTCTGTTAGCCGCTGCTCTGTCATCCGAGTGACAAATCGCATCCAATAAGACAGAATCGTAATGATACATGGAGTACAGGCTTCCCCTGGGAAGATCATCAATGCGGTAGTATGATATTGAACCAAATGCGAAGACAGTGACTAATTATTCGGCCCGCTCAAATCTTCCCGGACACGAGAAGAAACAGTCACCTCGGTTCTCTTTGTTATAGCAGCGACATCGCCCATTATGAATTCCTCGCTTCCTCTCTCAAAAGGCCCAGATACATGCGTCGCTTGATGGACACCGCTCCCAAGTGGGATAGAACCTTGCCTGGTACTGCGTCTCGACCTTAGGGCGTACAAAGATTTTGATCTTGTTGCCGAGTTCCCATATGAGCTCTTTTGTGTCTTCTCAACAAATGACTTGAAGAGGGGTGCTAGCGTCGGCACCGACGCGACGATGATACCCAAGTTGTTCTCAACAGTCGACCACATAATGAGACTGCTAGAGTCGAGGTAGTTGGCGAGGTTTCGAACGGTTCGGATGCGTAACACTTGGATGATCGTGATGAATGTGCCTAGCGCGAGGAGGCACAGTAGGGCGACTTTCTTCCGCTTCTGGATATGGCTTTTGAGGAGGACGGGGAAGGGGAGGAACATGCTGTTGAAGTAAGCTTCTGCTGACAGACACGAAGGAGACACTTACACTACTATGTCGAAGACAATGGTCAAAGATGCCATGCTGGTGTAGAAGGGGACGGCTGGCAGGCACTGGCCCCAGGTAATGGAAGGGTCCCATTGTTTTGCGGCCGGCTGGCAGAGGTTCGTTTGCACGACCAGGAAGCAGAGGTGAAAGAGTATGCATGCGACTATTACGGTGATGGTAGCGTTGCGCGACGCGCCCTTTGGCATGATACGTAGATAGGTCAACAGCAGACTAAGTTTGAAGCCCAGTATACTGGTGATGTAGCTGTTGCGGATGTCAGAGAGACGTATTATGGTCGTGTCGCAATTATCGTCTTACAATGGTGCACCCATGTACTGTATCTAGTCCGGTCAGGATTGGAATGTGTTCACTTGTGCGGGTAAGACTTACAAGTCCAAAGTTGAAGAGGTTTTCATCGGGCATATCCTTCAGATGTTTGAGTCCAAGTCCCCATTTGGTTTCTGGTATCGCACCATCAGTCTCGATATCACAGCACTTGTGCAGCCAACGTACGGATGATAGTTACGACAGCGAAGCCACAAGATGCTATCTGCGCGACTGTCAGTCCCATCACTACGGGAGGGACTTGAATAGCTCACCCAAGTCACCACTAGTATCCAGTCATCTAGCGATGATAGATGCGTTAGCTATGTGTCGAGGAGAATCTGGGTGCCATGTTACTTACCGGCTCCAATGGCTTTGGTTATGCATCCGCGCACATAGAAACGAAGGGTCAGAACCAACAGTGACACTGCTGTGAAAACGATTGCGATTGCGGTAATTTGCGGCCCCTCGTTGGCGATATCATCGGGAGTGTTGTAGGTCCAGCCCATCGTACTGGCTTGCTTACGGCGGTTTCGTTCAGAATAGGGATTGAATAGTACTTTGCACAAGTTAAAAACCGAACAGGCCTGAAGCCTACGTTTGGACAGCAATGCGCAAATAAGAGGACGTAGCGTTAATGTAGGTCTCAGGGTGTTTAGTTCTCCCTTGATTGAGGTGGTAGACTTTTCGCCTTTGGGAGAGAACACATCAGAATACTAGGCATTGCGATTCAGCGTCTACACAGTTCCGACCGTTCCCAGCGTATTGGCAGTCCAAGAAGACGAAACCGCGTAGGATTCAGCGCGGCCCTTACCCGGTCTATCATAACCCCGTCAGGAAAGCATGCCTTGATCGATAGCAGAGGAGACTCTCATACGAGGTGAAACCTGTAAATATTCCCAGTATTGTCCGAAGTTATAGTAGCCTAACAGCTAACGCACATGGTTGCAATGCAGCCCAAGTGTTGGCCGACAGAAAAGACCTTCTTCTTAGAGCTAGACCAAATAATACCAAGGTATATTGGTAACGGTAACGGGAAACGGCTTCGGCACTACTCGGTGAGATATCTCCTAATTTTAAGGGTCTAGAAAGACGATATGGGACGATTGCATCTCGCCTGGAGAGCCGCCGACCCGCCCTCGCGGTGGACGTGCTCGGCTGCATCGGAGGTTTCTCAATGCAGCAAAGCCGTGCGCGATCCCTGTTGATAGATGCCGAAGGTCCAGTGCAAGCCCCAGCTTCCAATTGATGGCAAAGTCGCCGTCCCGCACCAGCACCGCGACTCCGACGACACGACAGCTATCCATCAATCGCTTGTTCATGATGAGGCGTACTCTCCTTCAACAACCTGTGGTACTCTGCATATCTCTGTCAGAGGTCTTTTTCGCGTAGACTCAGATCCAAGGCAATCGGCGCCACGGCCACAAAACGGGGTCGCGGTATCACCCCGGGACGGTCCACCCCACCGGACACTAGATTTGTAGTCCCACAACTGCTCTAGGTTGCTCGCCACTGTCAAGCGCGGCGCATGCAGGGAGCCTGAATTTCTGTTTATATTAATCCGTATGCCTGGGAGATTGACATTTTCCAGGTCGCAGAACTTTATCTTTTCCTACGCCCTGGAAATGCGTTCCTACATCCCAGTCCTCGCGCTTCTTGGCGTCGTTTCTGCTAACCCAACCCCCAATCAATGCAAGTCGTTCCCAGGAGACAAGTCATGGCCTTCGCAAGCAGAGTGGAACAGCTTGAACAAGACAGTAGGCGGACGTCTAGTGGCAACCGTACCACTCGGAGCTCCCTGCCACGTTCCGACTTTCGACGACGCGACTTGTGAAAGTCTGAAGAAGGATTGGCAGTTTGAGAAGATCCAGTATGTTCCACACATGTGCTCTGAAGACGTCACTCTAACGTTTAGTCAGTTATGAATCGTCTTCATCTGTAATGGCACCTTTCTTTGCCAACCAGAGCTGCGATCCCTTCCAACCTCGAGACCGCCCATGTGAGCTCGGGAACTACGTCCGTTACGCCGTGGATGCGTCCGGGCCTGCAGACGTCCAACGAGCGATCGCGTTTGCTGCCTCCAAGAACATTCGTCTCGTCATCCGCAACACGGGCCATGATTATCTCGGTCGTTCCACAGGCGCGGGCTCACTAGCGGTGTGGACACACCATCTCAAGGAAATCACCCATGTTCCGACGTTCATGGGTTCAGAATACAATGGCCCGGCTTTTAAGATTGGTGCCGGCGTTCAAGGTTTCGAACTAATGGCTGCTTCCCGAGACAAAGGCTTGGTCGTGGTTGGAGGCGAGTGCCCTACTGTTGGCATCGCTGGCGGTTACACACAGGGTGGTGGACATTCGGCTATCAGTACTAGCTTCGGCCTCGCTGCCGACAACGTACTGAATTGGGAAGTCGTAACAGCAAGCGGGAAGCTTGTCAATGCGAATACGAAGGAAAACGCGGACCTTTACTGGGCTCTCAACGGCGGCGGTGGCAGCACCTACGGCGTTGTGGTTGGGATGACTGTCAAAGCGCACAAGGAAGCTGTTTTCGGCGGCGCTTCACTGTCGTTCTTCACCACGGACAACGACCAGGACGTGTTCTATGATGCCATCCAAGCGTTCCACGAGGAGCTGCCTGCCATGGTAGATGCCGGAGCAATGGTGGTCCATTACTTCACGTCTTCATTTTTCATGATCTCCCCGCTTAACGCCTACAACAAGACGGAAGCCGAAGTCAAGGCCATGCTTGCGCCTTTCGTCGCTAGGCTGGACTCCAAAGGCGTCAAGTACACCGCTGAATACAGCGAATTCGACACGTACTATGAGCACTACGACAAGTACTTCGGCCCCCTTCCTCTCGGCAACATCCAGGTCGGCATCGCCCAGTACGGTACTCGCTTGATCCCACGAAGTGTAGTGGGCAACATCTCCGAAACCTGGAAGGCTATCGTAGAAAAGGGAGTGACCTGGATTGGAGTCGGTACAGATGTGAAGGCGTTTGGTTCGGAGAAAACAACGTCGGTCCACCCGGCCTGGCGCAAGGCAATCGTGCACGCGACCTTGACACTTCCATGGAACTTCACAGCTCCGTGGTCGGAGGCGTTCGCAACTCAAGACAAGATGACGAACGAGATTATTCCTCTTGTTGAGGCTGCGACACCTGGTAGCGGATCCTACGTGAACGAGGCCGATTTCCGTCAACCGAATTTCCAGGATACGTTCTGGGGCCAGAACTACGCAAGGTTGTTGACGATCAAGAAGAAATGGGATCCTTCAAGTCTATTCTACGCCACTGTCGGCGTTGGCAGCGAAGCCTGGACTGTTCGGACTGACGGTCGCATGTGCCGTGCCTAGTAGCTAGTTCCTGTTCTGAGTCAATATGAAAAACTACACACAAGTCGCGTCGTTCATCTGATTGATACCAACCTTTGACTGATGAACAGGTCATCATCGACCTCGCGCGTGAATTCACCATCGTCGGCTCAAGCATCTCCATTGCATCACGATCGAATAAATCAACAGCCGTTATGATAGAAATCGTCTCCAATACGCTGGTAGCAGCGTGTGCAATTGAAAACATGGAAAGGTCGTAGCGCGTCCTGAACGCGTCCAATTCAGGTTCTCGAGTGGGGAAGCTAGCGTCAATGACGTACACCAGGGGATACCCTGCAGCCGCCACAACTCTGAGAAAACCAACTAACAATCATGCCTCCTAAAAAGTTGAACAAAGATGGGGGCAAGAAAGATGAAGAGAACAAAGAGTCTAACAAGCCCGCCGTTTCCGAAGAAGAGGTGCGGCAAGAATCTGGGAAAGCCGCCAATGCTGCCCTCGCCGCGCAAAAGAAAGCCAAAGAATTGAAGGATGCAGCAGCTGCGGCCAGCGATCCGGACGAACGGGAGAGGCTGACAGAAGAAGCCACAAATGCACACATCGAGGCTGAGTCATTTGGAAAGACCGCAAAATATCTTCGTTCGGGCGCTTTTCAAGGCATGGCAATGGGCACAGGCCTTGGTGTCGCGCCTGGTGCCACATTGGGCGCAATCACCGGGACTTTGGTTGGCGGCATCTCTTCAACTCTGCTTGGTGGGATAGGTGCTGGAGTAGGTGGAGCGACAGGTGCGCTTCACGGCCCATGGGTGAACATGGGCAAAGTAGCAGGGAAGGGAATGAAGAAGCTCACTAGTTTCCTCCCGCAATGGGCAGCGAGCGAAGAGCAAAAGAAGACACTGGAGAAGATGATGGGACAAGCTAACGAAGAAGAGATGCCCGGAACTGAAGAGCTTGAGAAGTTCAAGAGTGAGGGAGGTGGAGGTCAGATTGACGAGGGTTGGATGGAGAGTGCGAAGGGCATGATGCCAGATCAGAAAGAGGTGTCAGACTCTGCAAAGGCTGGTGCGCAAGCAACGGGCGGAGATTCGGACTCGAAGCCCTGTGCGAACCAGTCTGAAGAGCCACCAAGCGGAGATTCAGCACAAAAGAGCGACACTCAAGGTCGCAAGAAGCCACGGAAGCTGAATGCGAAGCAAGATGATAGCGAACCACAATCAGCCCAGACAGACAGTATGCACAACGATGCTGCTGAAGCTACCAACCCTAGCGAAAACTCCGATGCACAAAACGGGGAGAATCTGGACGACCGAGAAAGGAAACTCGACCAACGGGCAAGTGAACTTGATCAACGACAGGCAGAGCTAGACGAAAGAGAAAAGGCCCTGGCTCAGCGTGAGAAAGAACTGGATTCGAAGACTGACGGTGATGCCACGGAGTCTACTTCAGCGCCGAAACCCAAAGGTCAACCGCGCAAGCTCGCAAGTAGATCGTAGATCTTTAGGGTACGCTAGACAAAGGTCCGAGCTATAAGTTACCCTATCGACCGTATGGTATTTTTGGATTTGATTGGTCGCTGCTGTAACTGGGTTGCTAGGGTCAAAATGATGTTAGCAAGTTGACGATTAGTCGGCACGGGTCGCTTCAACCACGGGCGTCAGTATGCGAGAACCAGAGTCTTTCGATTACACACAGCTACAATATCTGCATCAAACCTTTCTTGCATCTTTTGTATTCGAAAACCTCTCATCTTTGCTTCCAAACACCCTCAAGCTTTTTCGAGCTATATCCAACAACAATGTCGCGCCTGCCCTCTCCCGGTCCCGATGCCTTCAGGTTTCTCGACCTTCCAGCCGAACTCCGGGTGATGGTATACGAGCACATCCCGAACGAACTCTTCCGCCACGAATGCCGAGAGATCTTTGCTACAAAAAAGCCCGGCTTGTCTCTTCAGATCGCTCAAGTGGGAATCGCCCTCCTTAGTACGTGTCGGCAAATACACACGGAGGTCATCGAGATCATAAAGAGAAAACAAGCACTCGCAGCCTCAATACCCATTCAAATTGTGCTGACAAGATGGGACGAGCGCACTCTCAAGTTCTTGTACATCTTTTACCGGAAAATATACATCGCACGCTGGAATTTGATCGGATCAACGTCGATTTATGCGAAGCTCAGCTTACCTGGTAACGAACCTCTCTTGTCTGCCTTCAGAAGACTGATACGAGCACTTCCGAATGTTGAGTTTGTTCTTGATTTCCCGGATGTGGACTTGTATGCCGCAGAGCTGCTGTCAGAAATAGCATGCTACGGTTGTTTCAACTTCCGCACTACCGTCCGTGTACCGCCTGGTTTAATTTCAACGACAGTGTTCAATTATTTCCAAGGCATCCGAGGCCTGGTTGTCATATGGGATGAATGAAAAGACTGACTCATGGATGGGGGGTATCGTGGAAGACTTGGTTGCACGCTTGGGTTAATGGGTCGGAGAAGTTGCAATTCATTTGGAGATTGCTAGTCTACCTGCAGGCTGTGGTATGCTTCACAGCTCATAGTATTCGCCTCGTTACCTCGTATTAAGAGCTTGTATCTTAATACTCGGCCTCGTGTATTCCTGGTCCCAGTCGGTGGACGATCGCGACTGCACCGTGCGAGCATCGCTACTACCTTGTCACCTTCTGGCAACCACGACAACACCTCGACCCTCGTTTCCCCTCTTACTTTGCGGAAACTGCATACTGCCATGGTTGCTTATAAGATATCACGCGCCCACCACTTGTACTCTTACTACGCCACACCATTCTTCCGGCACCGCAGCTCTTACGGTCAAACATCCGATAGCAGGCAGCATCCGATCGCTTACCTCAAGACTGCTAGTCCCGCATCGCAATCATGTTCTTGACGTCTACTCTCCTTCTATTACTTCTACCTACCTCACTCCTCGCCAAAACTATACCTCGAGCCGACGACGTCAAGATCCACACCAAGCCTACTAAATGTCTCCATTACGTCGGCTTCAGCAGCGAAACGATCACGTTCAAAGACCTGTATGAGAACAACACGTTCGACTACGCCATCGTCACCAAATATACGACCTATTACCCCGCCATACTGAGCAACGCCTTAGTATCCAAGTACTTCGAGCTTTCCGTACTGAGCAAAGATCAATTATGCGGTTGGACAAAAGCTGCCTCCGTGCATAGCTCTCTGGGGCTGGACTTCAACAACCACCGCGGCGACATCTACTGGAAGCACAGCGCTGCCAGCCAGGCCGCTCAAAACTTATACCCCGAGAATGCAATTCGCGCCATCCAAGACATACTCGAGTACAATGAACCCGCCGGCGACGTCTACATGTTCAGCACCATCATCCTCGCCTGGACCACGAGTCTCTTCGGCTACATCCTCCTCATGCTGCTACTCATGGCCTGCATCAGAAAGGCCGATCGAACCACGAACACGTCGAATAACAGCGAGGTTGACGAGGGCATCGAGCTCAAATCCATCAAAGCACCTGATACAGAGAGCCTGGCGAGAACCGACTCCGCAGCGGCCGGGCCATTCGAGGACGTCAAATGGGAATACCCCAGCCCTCAGCGTTCTACCGATACGAAGCGGGCCGAACCGCTTCCTATGTACTCGCTTTGGGGATCTGGTCGTCCGGTGGCTTGATACAAGGCTGCGCTGAGGCTCATGGTGGAACGCGGTTGATTCGCCTTGTAGTTTTTGTTTTCTCATCCCCAGTTTCTTGTGTCGTCGCGTCTGCTGTACCTTGGGTTCACTTTTTATTCGCATGGCGCCAGGCAGATATCTGTTCCATTGTGTCTGAGCATTCTGAAAGCTTTGGTTATTGTCAAGCGCACGTCGGCTCAGCCCGTTCTCCCGATCCCATCCTCCTCTACCGTCTATAGCATGCGCTTTTGCTTTTTACATAGCCCCCAATGCAAGCCACATCACCTGAAACCCAACTGTTAGTCACTGCTATGGAGACCATCGGAGAACAGTATGCATGTCGCCCGGTCATAGCATCGCCCCGCTGTCGTGATTCCGGGTATCCAACTAATCCAGCCTTCTCCTTTACGCCCGGCTTAAATTGCAGTCGAGTTGAAGTGATACAGTGCATACTCAACCCAAGCTCAAACACATGTGGTGGGGCTTGGATCAATCTAATTTCCGCCTATGCAGTCATTGTTACACGGGAAAACATTGGGGGCTAGTGGCGTTTCCGGACGTCGAGAACGGACCGGTGAGCAACGCGTTACCCGGTAAGGCGGCCAAGCAAGTCGTGGAAGTTCTGTTGTACGTCACCAAGAGGGCGGAAATAAGCACAGTGTTACAGTACACCAGCTGCTGACAGTCTAGTATCGTTGGTAAGGCTGTCCGCGGATGTCAAGTCGCTGGCATGGGGTTTAGATGATGTATTTAGTATGTTGGACGAGAAGACGTAACGTCATGTAAAATCTGCTGCAAGAAAGGCAATGACGATAGACTACGATCACTGACAACGAGTGAAAAGACACTTTTGCAGTAGATTTATGCCTTCCCTCTGCGTACTCAACTATATACCGCCCTCATGAAGATCCTCAGAGTTACATCTCGTACCTCGCCGGCGCTGCCCCATCGGTCGGCGGTTTATGTGCGTGCTGTGGATCCAACTCCACTAAGCTCTCCGGTGGTGCCTCGTTCAGAGGAGGAGCGTAGTAACCGGAGTTGTTGTTGAATGGATGATGATTAGGCCCGTTCTTGTACTGTTCAGCGACCTGTGCGTCAGGCATCGGTGACGGGGTCACGTCTTTCTTTCTGTGACGACGGAAGAGGAGGAAACCAACGACGAGGCCGATTATGAGTGCGACAGGTATCCCGACGCCGATGCCGATTTTGGCTGATGTGGGAAAGCTGTTCTCGCGCGGTGCCGCGCTGGATATTGGTACGGGTGCGGGTGTGGATGGTGGTGTTGTCGTTGGTGTGCTAGTAGGTGTCGAGTTTGCAGTGGCGGAGGATGGGGAACTCGCGGTAGATGCTGAGCTCAGTGAGGTGGAAGGCAAAAGCGACGAGGAAGATCTTGTTGTCGATTCGGCTTTGTCTTCAAGATAGAAATACCGGCTGAAGTCTGCTGGTACCGTTGCGCCCTCTCGGTAGAGCGCCAATTGGAACAGGTTGGACAATTTGAGGTTGATCTCAGGCCTGATAATCCATTCTTGGTTGGTCCTGTTTACTACACTCTCTATCATATATTGTTAGCCGGTGGTTTCCTAACTTTTGAAAGTGCTTGCTATACGTAAAATGTATTCTACGTTCTTAATCGACACGCCAGTCTCCGGATCTGCTTGCCACAGAATAATAGAGACTGCAGTACCGGCCGGTGCCTCTGTCCAATATACCGTAATCTTCTCGCCTATAGTGTAGTTGAGCGCATTGCTGATGTCCAGTGCGGTATCAAGCGATGGCGGGAGGATAAATTCCATGGGCGCTGGGACATGGACAAAGGTCCAACTATAGTAGCCCAAGATCCGACTAGAGCACGACCAAAAGAAGAACACGTCTGCTGGAAGATGAAAAGATGGTAGAAAGAACTTCGGGTCTGAAAACGTCTGTAAGCTTCAAGCGAGTGAAGAACAGGCTACCCAGAACGAGGTAAGCACCTAAGGTTGAAGCAGGCGAAGTGTCGGAGCGGTACCTCAAGCAGTCGACGAGAGTCTGAGATTGCGCCTGTGCAGTGACGCCTGAGGCTTACGAAATGACAGTCACGACGGCAGCCTGGAAGTGCTGGGCGATTAGAGTGGTCTGTGGCGTGGTGCGCTTTTCCCATACCAAGACGAGTCTGTCATGGCTAGAAGCGTGGCGCTGGAGGTCATCGGTCTGCGCACGAGAACTCCTATTGATCAGCGTTGGAACTGTTATCTCGTGCATGCGGCTGAGCTTGGGATGTGCCTCTCAAACCACGTGTCACGGACGATGATTGTTACCTGTCGTTGGTACTGATCGTTCACTGGTCTTCATCGCCATCCCTCATGAATCATTACCCTAGAGAGTTTACAATCGGGCTGAGACATATCATACCCTTTCCATCATTAGATGACAGGACACAACCTCACCAGCCGTCTGGGGCCAAGACCTGTCGTGGCCTTAAGTATCTGCATGTCTACGCACCGTGGGGCGTAAGGCTGCGGATCCCCGAAATTAGCAACGGATCTTGGTAGCCAGTAAAACCTCCGTCTTTGGTTGAGGAATGCGGATTCTTTGTTGCGCACGTGGCTGAATATGCTGTACTACCTCTTTGACACCGAAGGTTTTCGTGGGGTCCATGGCATTGGGTCATCCGCGCCATTTATTTCCGGAACTGTCAAGGATTGTCTAAGACAAAGCCTAGATTTGCGTTGGTGTCTAGACTGCAAAGACTCAAATGTCAGCGGTCGTGGTTCAGCCTCATGAAGATCGATGTGGATGATGAAGCATCTACATCCGCTCTGCTTAGACACATTACAGCAAGCTTTCGTTCGGCATTCTGCTCATCCAGTATGTTAGCAAGGCTGCAATTCAAGTTCGTCAGCTATCAGTCGCTCTTTGCCTTGTGCGTCCTTCTTCTCATATATCAGATCTACACCATTCGCTCCGCCGCCCACGATAAAATCGCCCTGCCCATCCAGGAAACCGTCCAAGCGCCGAAGTATGAAGGCATACCGAGGGTTATATGGTACAAGCTGGGTCCTCGTGGCCTCTCGGAAGAAGCCCGAAACTGGACCGATAGCTGCATCACGTCCAACCCAGAGTACGAAGCGCACTTCATGACGGACGAAAGTAGCGACGAATATGTTCGAACCGCGTTTGCATCGAGGCCGGATATTGTCAACAACTACCTTGCGCTTCCAGTACCTATATGGAAGGCGGATCTGCTTCGCTACTTGTTGCTCTGGGATCAAGGTGGCATCTGGTTCGATCTCGACGTCTCCTGTGAGAACATACCCATCGACGACTGGATTCCACCGGAGTACAAAGCGAACACAAGTCTGGTTGTGGGTTGGGAGTTCGACCATGGGTGGCCGGATAATTACTTGCACCAGATGGAGATCTGGGCCATCATGGCAAAGCCCCGGTCACCGCATCTGATGCAGGCGATAGATGACGTTTTGGAAGAGCTGGCTAAGAAGACCGCTGAACACGGCGTAGCTGTCCAAGACACTACCATGGAGATGATGGGAGACGTGGTCGACTTCACAGGCCCAAGGCGTCTGACGTATGCGGTATACAAGAGTCTGGGTGCCATGGTGAACCGCAATCTGGCGGGAAGCGACGTGGAGAAGCTTCTGCAGCCCAAGCTAGTCGGAGATGTGCTGTTCATGCCCGGTCGCTCTTTTGCGCCGATGACGAACAGATACAGCGCTGAAGAGGAAGCTGTACTATCACCACAGTTAGTGACGCATCATTACGCTGGAACGTGGAAGAACAGCCACGGCGGCGAGCGTTGAACGGCCAATTCGAATCATACTCCAGAGTCGCGTCGTTCTGTTGTCGGCTCAGGCCAGGTGTTGTGTCCGCCAACGCCATCAACGAAGGTCGCTAGTAGGCAACAACCCGTAACATCGATGCGCGTGTGAGGAGGGAGCAGGAGCTTCGTCAAAGGTCGATGCCGCAGCCCTGGTTTCCAGCCCACCGGGCCAGCGCTTGAGCCCTGGAGGAATCTTCCCGAGATCCAAGGTTACGACCTAGCGCGAGCTAGCATTAATGCAGCTAGGCCAGAACCTCATGCGTGCTGCTCTACCTGGGTATCACTACGATACTCACAGTCTTCATTGCGAACTGGTTATGAAGAATGTAATGTGATTTCATGAGATTAGCTACAGCAGCATCAAAATCAGTTCAGAAATACGATCTCCCAGAAACCCACCTTCGTGACCCCTCGCTCAAAAAATCCAATTGCTTCCACGAACCTGTCCCGCATCTCCATCCACTGCGTAATGAGAGCGGGCTCACAGTAGAGCTCGATTTTCTTCACCTCGTTCAGCTTGGGAAGGTCGTGCAAGGCACCAAGCCAGTCGCCACACTCTTTGTGAAGATTTCTGGAGATTCCTGCGTCTTGGTCTGAAGCGTCAATGTTGGAACCTACTTGAAGCCTGATGACGGCATCGGCGATGAAGCCTCTCTGCCTCGCAAAGTCACGTAACCCGGACGGACTATCAAACTGGCGGGCTTGGGTAGGAACTTGCGAGCTTTGTCCAGCCATGATAGGTTGATGTGATGAAGGTTCGGTGAGACGCTGAAGAAGAGGTGATGTGGGCATTTATATAGCCGATATGATTGCTGTCTTTACCAGCTGATATGATCGCCGCGGTCTGAAGCCATGTGATGTTCGTTGTAGCAACTTCAAGACTCCTGATCACCGAACGGATAGTTAAACTTGAGGAGAGCATTCAGTCCACCGACCCAGTGGTCCTCAGCCATGTCTTCCTTGCCACTTGTGCCACGCACGATGCTAGGAACACCACCTTCCCAGCCCCGCGCGTCTCGTTTGACCTCTTCCCCACCTATGCGGACTTCCATGCCCGTGCCCAGTTTCTCTGTAATGGTATTTCCGTCGATGCTGACCTCAACTTCGCGACCACGATTCTTCTTGCCTAATCGCAGTGTGATTGGCGTCTGAGCTGGCAGCACCAGTGGTCTGAAGGAAAGCGATCGAGGGCAAATAGGCGTAAGGCATATCGATGGTACGAGAGGGTGCACGATGCTTCCTCCGGAGGACAACGAGTATGCCGTGGATCCAGTAGGCGAGCTGATGATCATGCCATCAGCGACTGCCTCGGTCAGGAAGCGGTTGTTGATGTAGACGTCGATGATCTTCAGGTGCGGGCTGGAGCCACGGTGAAGCGTGACCTCATTCAGCGCGTAGGTGTCGCCCTCTCCTTCGATGCCACTGATTCTCTTTCCATCAGGCCCGAATACGCCCACCTTCAGCCTGTTGCGCAACAAGATGCGCGCCGTTCTGTTGCTTCCCATAGCCTTGCCTCGTATGTCGGCGTAGCTCAGTGGCTTGTCCAGAGGGTCATCGGGCGATGTGGGTGGTGTGGGTGGAATCGTCCCGTGCGAGTCGGAGAGGGTAGCGTAGGTGTCTGGCGCGCCGCTCATGTACACCTCCCGAAACGCTCTCTTGTACTCCCTAAACTTGAACTCGCCCAAGAAGCCGATGGTGCCCATGGCGAAGCTCAGTACAGGAGGTACATTCTCTGCATGGCTGAACAGGCTGCTAGCCCTCAGCAGCGTGCCATCGCCTCCAAGCGTGCAGACCAAGTCGGTTTTATCCGAAAGGTACTGCGGTGCGCCTTGGCTCTGCTTGTATGTGTATACCGGAAACGCAAGCTGCTCGTGAAGCTCGTGGGCTGTCTCGGGATCGAAGATGACGTTTATCGACGGGTAGGTGGAGCGTATGTGGGACGTGAATTCTATCACGGACTCGGTGATGTTTGGTGTGCGCTTCTTCTTGGTGACGAGGATGTTGCGTGGTGGGGACGGCCATTGCAGGCTCAGCAGGGTATTCGAGGGCGACTGTACGTATGACGGCGTCGTGCGCGAGGGAAGCTCTGAAATCTGCCTGATCTCAAGACGTCGTGAAGATGAAGAGAAGCTCCGTGCCTGGGCCGGCAGAGCCAGGAGGCGCCATGGCAAGACGCGATGGGGTCCAAACATCTTTAGAGAGTAGGAGGCTAGGGCCAAAATGCTAGGCGAAGCTGTGCGCAGAGCTTGGAGGGGTGAGTGGGCGCCATATGAGCGGGTGATGACGAGTCGAACCGTGGTAGGATGGCGCCTGGTGGCATCGCATGCCAGACGGCGAGGAGTGAATGCTAAGGCGCGGAGATAGTCCAGGCGCAGCGACTAAACTCCATAATCACATGCAGCGGTGGAACATTTGAAGAGGTGAAAGTTGCGAGTGAACGCGTCCGGATGGGACTAGCGCCCGCTCCAGGCCAGCTAACGGGTGGGGTGAACCGCCGTGCTGTCATCACGCTCGAGGGAAAGCTGCGGATCGGCAGCACCAAGTTCCAGCGCCCGGAGACACGATGCGCGAAAGCTGCGGCCTGATTACTCCCTCTGCTCCTCCACACCACGCCCGCACGCCCTTTCACCCCCAGGCGCCCAATGCAGACGGCAGCGCGCTGTCCCACTCTCCCCCGCCGCATGTCTGGGCCGTATCCGTAGTTCCCTCGTCCGCCTGAGCATCCGCCCACGCCCGCCTGCGTGCACGCGCACTCACACACTCTCTCTATCGTATTCCTCAGAGGTGTCTACACACTCCCCATGCTTGCCCACACCACGAGCATCATGTCCACCACAGACATCCGGCAGCGCAAGCCGCCCGCATCGGTGCCCGTCATCGAGAAGCTGAAGGCGCAGCGCACCAAGACACCCTCCGCGCCAAACCTCCCCGATCCAACCCAACACCCAGCCGGCAAGGTCAAACATGGGCCTGTTGTGCAGTTTCTGCGCATGTGTCTCTTTGCAGCGTACTTCAACGGCAGCATCATAGCGTTCGTATACACTCAAGGCTAATACCACCCATAGGATACTAACGTCATGTCTCAGCATCGCCATCACCCAATATATCGGCCTGCCGCTTTACTTCTATAGCAAGGACCTCTTCTACGCGTGGATGGCCATGACCAAGCAGCACTTTAGCATGACCGTCACCACCATGACGTACTGGTGGGCGCCCGTCACCATGCGCGTCAGTGGAGACGAGAGCATAAGAGGACAGATGAGGAAGAAGGAGGATAGACTGCTCGAATGCGACTTTCCAGAAAGGCTGGTATTCGTCTCGAACCACCAGGTACGGTTATCCAGGCAACATGCTGCAGAACAATGAGCTGACACCTACTAGATCTACACTGACTGGGTCTACCTCTGGTGGATGGCATACAGCGCGTCCATGCACGGCCACCTCTACATCATCCTCAAGGAGTCGCTCAAATACATTCCCATCCTCGGCTGGGGCATGAGGCTCTTCGGCTTCATCTTCCTATCCCGCAAGTGGTCCACGGACAAGGAGCGCTTCCAACATAGGCTGAGGAAGCTGAGCAGAAGTCACGATGGCCCACTGTCTGGCTCCAAGGGTCTCGATCCCATGTGGCTTCTCATCTTCCCCGAGGGCACGAATCTTAGCAAGAACGGTCGCGCTTCGAGCAAGAAATGGGCAGAAAAGAACCAGATTGAGGACCTGAGGCATGCACTACTGCCGCGAAGCACAGGGCTTTCCTTTTGTCTGCAAGAGCTGCAAGGCTCTGTAGACTACCTCTACGACTGCACAATGGCATACGAGGGCGTTCCGTGAGTCTAGCCTACGGTCCGGAATCTTCACACACTAACACACAACAGCGCCGGCCAATATGGCCAAGACCTCTTCACCCTCTACAGTACCTACTTCCAAGGACGCCCTCCAAAGTCCGTAAACATGTACTGGCGCCGCTTCGCCATCGCCGACATTCCCCTCCACGACGACAAGCTCTTCAGCGACTGGCTCCTTGCCCGATGGCGCGAAAAGGACCATCTGCTCCAATACTTCCTCGAAAACCAGCGTTTCCCAGCCGACGAGGGCGAGACACCCAATGTCAACGGCGGGCCACCGCTCAAAGGCGCTGGCTGGATCGAAACAGACGTCCGACCGAAGCTGTGGTACGAGTGGCTACAAATCCTCGTCCCGAGCGCCGCGCTTGCGCTCGTGGTGAATGTATTCCTCAAGATTGCGAATCTCGTAACGAAAGTGACGGGAGCAAAGTCATGAAATCAGGAAACTCCTCAATTGGGGGCAAACATGTTGTTTCGCAGTGTCTGGCGCGTGGTTGTTTGTGTTATGTAGATCGGCTTTGATACCCTATATTCATCTCTTCTCTGTCCGTCAAATGAGGGTGTACCTCGTGGTACTCACGTAATCCTTCTTTGGGCCCTTGACATCGTATCGCACTTCCCACCACATATTATCCGTGTCCCCGTTGACAACACCTGCTCCGAATGTCCAACTGGCGGTATACAAGTCCTCGGCACAAAGATGCGTTTCCTTGTTCTTGGCTTTCACCTCCTTTCCACTCGTCTGCAGATCACCCATGTCGACGAATGACCCCCCGACCCCTTCCCCGTTCTTCCCCACGCCATCCTTGATATCCGCGCGCGGCATCTTTTCATCGTCGAAGAAACGGACGGCGATGTACTCTCCTCCTGCTTTCTCGCCTGTGTTTTCTGATGTCGACGTTTTGAGTTGGTACACGTATTTCCTGCGTGCGTTGAACTTGAGACCCGTGTCTGTTGCAAACTCGCCTTCTTCGGCATAGAGCAGAGTTGGTGGAAAGGAGGCTGGTAGGTCGCAGGACGTGAACGTCGCTGTTCCTGTCACTGTGCCCGAGGGATGGGTTGGTAGGGTAGAGCGGAGTTGACGGGTGAAGCTCCATGGTTTGTCGGGGGAGTTGCGTAGGTTTTCGAAGATGGAGGTAGGCAGCGAAGGAGAGCTGGGTTTCGGCTTTTCGGTCTTGGAAGAGTCGTCTGTTCGTGGTTCTTGTGGCAGGGGTCTTGTTTCCCGGATTGGTATTGAGGTGGTGATGCCAGTGTTCGTGCCGTCACTCTTGGTTTGCAAGAAAGCTTTTGGGTCTTGGCTTTCTAGCAGGATGGCATTGACGCTTTGGAGCGTGCTTCTACTTGGGTTTAGCGCGGGGTTGCTTGTTGTTATCCAACTGAGCCTTTGCTTGATGAAGGCTTTTCCGATGGCACTTGTCTCCTTTGGCGTATTCGTATCTATCGCTCCCTCCTCGTTTGTGTAGAGACATAGTATTGCTAAGGCGGTGCCGACGGATAGATCCTTGCCTGTTGGGCAGCACACGAGAATCTTTCCGGCTGTTGGTCCTGAGAGGGAAGAGAAGAAATGTAAGATTCGGGGCAGTTGAGTGCGGAGGTCGCGCGAGCCCAGTTTGCCGGTTTGACATCTGAGGTGCAAGTAGTGTTTGACTCCGGCGTCCTTTAGCATCGCAGTGTCGAAGGGCTCCGGTGTGCAACTAATCACAACCTCGAATCCGTCGAGCTTCATCTGGTCACTAGGAGAGATGTATAGTTTTGACGTTGGCTTGATCAGACTTGCGATTGCGCTACTACCTCCGTCTTCGTTGAGCAGTTTCTCGATCAGAGCTGGCGCGTCTTCCTCGCTCGACTTCATCAGCACGTCCTTGTTCTTCCAGAAGACTGTCGGCGTGAGTCCATGAGACCATGCTTCGTGGTCATCGGCAGCACCCTGGATATACCCGCTTTCCGATGCTTCGGCACCGCGTACTCGTCGCGATGCTGTGCAGAGCACGATCGGGTGAAAGTCGGGGAAAGAAGGCGGCCTGTCCGGAAGAGATGATTGCTGTGTAACCCAGATTGGTCGCAGGGGCTTTTTCAGCTTACTGCGAAGGTCTACGATGTTAGGTTTGCAGATATCCTTGCCACGATATCAGCTTATGTACTCAGGAATATCTAGACGACATACTTACCAGAAACTGTTGCACGAATCCGTCTATCCTCTTCTCCATCTGCGCATGCTCGCTCTCTCCCACAGCTTGTGGCGGCGTGAACAACCGCATGTCTTCTTTTTCAGGTGTGCCGAACACAGCTCTGTTGATCACACAGCACCATGTCGGAATGGTTTTGCTCAGCGCGTCCGGCATACTCTTGCCCCTCCTCGTGCTATCCACAACCACGGCGCCGCCAAACTTCTCCACCACATCCAGCAGTTGCAGATTTAGTCTTCTCAGACTGAAACTCCATTCGCCCATGTGACCGTCCGTGCTCTTGAAGTAGACAGATCCAGATTTCTGGGTCGGTGGAATGTACCAGCTTCCACAACGTTCATTGGCTATGAGGGGTAGATCGTAGGCAGATGCGACTGAACTGACGAAAATGCTGTCGGAGATGATTGAATTAAGGCGGTTGTGCGTTGATAGTGTTGAGCGGCGTAGAGAAGAGAGAGTGCTGGAAAGATTTGGTGTGTTGGAAAGATGCGGAAACAAGATATCAGCTTCTTTTAAAGGTTGAGACATCGTTGTCGTGGGCTCTTCCAGTCTGCCAGGTGCAAAGCTGATAGTGTCTGCGCGGGTGGAAATAGAACGACCATTCACATTTGCATACCCCGCACCATCGCGTACGAAAAAAGGAAAGAAACGATTTGGAAGGGTCTCAGACAGAGGGGAAAAGGTATACGTAGATCTCAAGGTTATCGAGGCCTCTAAATGTGATTGAGCCTTCTATATCGCGCTCATGAATTGGGGATGCAAGATGGGTGTTCGTGAGGGAATGACCACAATAGCGCTAGTCCAAGAAGGGATTAGGGATAAGGGTTCAGAACAAAATTCGTTCCGAGCGAACATGGTAGGCAGCCTGTGGATACTTTTGTCTACCTATGGTCTTGAATGACTGCTAACATGATGCATCCGCCATCTAGTCTTGTTTGACAAGCGAAACAGGCGCGATATAACTCTTCCGTGCGCTGACGAAATAGTTGACCGTGGCAATGATAGCCATCGCGCCAAACATAAGCGCCGCCCAATTCATGTCCGTAGCCGAAGGGTTTGGCACTATCGGGAAGAACGAGAAGATGAAGGAAACGAACAAAAAGGCAAGAGCGAGGTCGTTGACGATGCCTCCAAACTTGCCCAGGCTCCAGCGTCGAGGAAGCAGTGGCTCTCCTCGCCAACGCTTCAAGCGCACACATCCAATCGATATGATGTAGGAGAAGATGAGAGCTGCGTTCGAGATGGAGACGATGGCGTTCAACGTAACGTCCGACCCGAAGTTGATGCATGCGAGCACGAGCGAGGATCCGAGGCAGACAAGTAGCGCGTTGACGGGAATGTCCCAGCCGGCTGGCACTCGCTCGATCCATGCAGAGAACGGAAGTCCCCTGTCGCGTGCAAATGCCCAGATCTGGCGCGAAGAAGCAGCAGTAACGGATACGGCTGCAAAGAAGACGAGGATGACGAGAAGAGCACCCATGATCTCAGTGCCGGCGATAGAGCCTGTCGCATTGTAAACGGCCTGAAGTACAGGCTGTCCGGTCGGCGATTCGAGAACCGAATCAAGAGCACCGCCGCACATTACGAAGGTAATCATCTAACACGAGCGTACGTAGTCAGTATCTGCCTTTCATCCAGAATAGTTCAGGCGTGCTTACCATAATGCATCCGAAGATGCCGTTGAAGAAAACAGCCCACATCATAGCTTTCGGAAGCACCACGGAGGCGTCTTTCAACTCCTCAGACATGTGTGCGCCCGCGTCTGGACCAATAAAACACCACAACGGGGTTGAGAGGCCAACCAGAGCAGACACGCCCATCGAGCTCCATTCTCCACCATTTGTCCAAGTCGTGAAAACTTCTTCCGCCGGAAGACGCTCTGCCATGGTCCAGAATAAAATCAGAAACGCGAAGAAAGCAAAGACATGCAAGACGAGCACAACACCTTCAGCGAGGGGAAGATGCTGCGCCAAGAAGATGTTGAATCCGATCATGAGGAACAGCCAGAGCATCATCAACAGTGTGACATGCCATAGTTCTCCAATCTGGGCGTCAGGGTACGCGAGGAGGACCATTCCGATGACGAGACTCGAAAGCATTTGTGCACAGGCGGGTATCCCGCTGACCCAGCCGACAGCCGCAGCCCATCCTGAACATGGTGTCAGTGTGAGACTTTAGTTGTTTAGACCATCCAACTACATACCTACGATGTAACTAAGGGACTTTTGGAATGATGGCGGAGCGAACTCGCTGACCCAATGGTATTGTCCACCGGCAGTTGGGGCCATGGAGGCCATCTCGGCAAGCGACGCAATCATGGCTAGGACGAACACCCATGTGATAATCATCATCCAGATGACTCCTGCTGTGCCTCCATTGAATAGCCCAAAATAAGCTGAACTTTCATTATACTTAGCCGGGATAGATCCGCACAGGAACAAGAACTTACAGTAGAGCACTTTCCCATGTTGACTGTAGGACAACCACGAACCCAATGATGGAAATTAGGCGAAAGTTCCTCTGATTGAACGCTTAGTAGAGTTCCTGCATATACGTCGCAATAAGGGCTTACCCGGAGTTCTTGTTTCTTGCCCATCCGCTGCATGTCCTCGGCATCGTGGGCTGTGCCTCCCAGAGCACTGGCATGCATCCTACCCGCTTCGCCGGATCCATTGCTTCCTGCGTCGTACTCCTCGGCATTCACGATCTTCGATTCTCCGACGACTGCCATGGTATAAAGTACGTGACTACACAACAACGGCCATCAACGGAGGCAAGAGATGTCCTGAAAGAAGAGGGAGGTGCAGTGGGGGAATTCGTCCCAGACGCTGCTTAAGCGATCTAGATGCAAACTCTACAGCCGTTACTATACACGTTGATTGCAAACCGTGCCTAGAGCTAGGAACTAGCTGCCGTTCTTGGGCCCATCACCGCTTTATGTGGCGTGCCATTGAGATCGTGACAGGCTTTGACGAATCAGCCATGAGTAATTAAGGAGATGGCCTTGGAAGAGCGGCTTGAAACTACAGGGCTCTCAAGCCGTGCGCATTGCGCAAGGACACTAATGCATGATATCCGTGGGGGCCTGTGCAATGTCTTGTGTTGGTTCATGTACAACATACCATGTATTCATAATAAGGCGACTCAAGCGTAAGCTTATCAGGTACTGGAAAGGTTCGATTTGTTGATGCTCTTTGACCGTCGTGCATCATGCTATTGGTGTCGCGAGGCCAAATAGCCGACCGGCGACTCGTTGATAGAGCATGCAGAGGGTATGTGTTATCGAAGGGAACATGGAGAAGGACCCTCCCAGGGCCGTTCCGTGGCCACCATAAACACGCTTCGCCCGGAATCATACAGCCGAGGTGTCTATCGTCCAAGCTTGCTTCGCAGCACCACACACCTCCCGGGGCCCCGAACCGCGCACCAATCAAACCTTGGAACACGTTCGCTGTCACAACCTGCATCTGCGTGCTACCGTGCTTCCATCGTCAAAAAGGCTAGCTACAGGCTGGTGGTGTCGCAGATCGGTGGTCGTAGGAGTCCAGCATGGGCAGGTGCGCAAATTCTGCTCCGCTAAAGCGTCGAGAGGTCGAGGAAAGCAACTGTAGGTAGTCTACTCGATCAATCTTAGTTATAAGACCTGATTAGCTGAAGTACAGCAGTCTACGTATGATCAAGTGCCGAGCGGTAAATGCTGCAGTCAGGCACGCTGTTGAGAAGCGATAAGCTCTGGCACGTCACGGGGCAGCCTATTATTGACAAGGTTCAAGGCACCCCGTAATGACCTCTCCGATCTACACCCACTTCAGCGCATGCAATCAGCAACAGGAGGGATGCACCACATTCTAACCAAAGAGCGCTACAAGTTTGGAGGATTTCATGACTATCGGAACCCAGTCCCAGCCATGGGTTAAATGCGGACGGATGGCCCTTGGAGAGCCGCAACACGGTCCACGCGCCTGCTTAAGGGGTGATGTGATACATTTACTGCGCGCAGCACAAAATAGTTCCCAGCTGGTTTCGCCGTTGGACAAACAGCGAAGTTCGAGTCAGGGTACGGTGATAAGATGAGTTGGTTGTCCGCGCCGCAGCTTTGGAGACGACGCCACGACCCACACGGGTGTGCTAACGCCCTGCCGTGGGAACTTAAGGCTACCGAGCAGTTCTCGCGTACTTTTCACGAGCAGTATCATGGCAGATCATGACGAGGAAGCAGTCGTACGAGATCCAGGACGTGCAGCTACGTTGAAATTCACCATCGGTCTCTGCTTATGCTACACACTATGTGTAGCATGCCTTCGAGGTTATATTCGATGGAGAGCTTATAGTCTCGATGATCTGATCGTGCTACTATCAGGGGTACGTACATCGTGGTGTATTCATAACAATTCTGAGCACGACGAGAGGCCGTTACTGACAATCATGCGAATAGGTATTGGCGCTTAGTTTCTTTGGTGTCGTTTTTGCGTCCATCTCTACTGGACTCGGGCGCCCCATGACCGAGCTGGCTACTCTCTCATCCGCTATCGAGAAACTCAACAACTACGCAACGGCTGGTAACATCCTATGGGTCATATCCCTATGCGTCTCTAAGATTGCCATCGTTGCCATGTTATTGCGCACGACACAGACGAGTTTCCACAGAAGATTCCAGTACGGCGTAAGCGCCATAATCGTCGCTCAATGTCTCACATCCGTCCTCCTTCTGAATGTCGACTGCTCGGTCCACCGTGTGCTTGCGTGGGACATCACCTCCGCGCACTCCGAATGTGCCCAGAGTGAGCGACGATGGATTGCTCTCACAGCTCTGGACGTCATGACCGAGGTCCTCCTGCTCTTCCTGCCCATTCAGTTGGTGTGGGGTCTACGTATGGCCTTCCGAACCAAACTCATCGTCATATCGTCATTTTGGCTCCGAATACCGTACGTACCGCTCGCCAGCAGTGCTTTTGTATTAGCTGATCACGCGATAGAACCCTAATCTTCTCTGCTCTTCGCCAAAATGAGATACATCAACTTACGACTACATCTGATGTCTCTCTCACGGCAGCCACAGTGGTCATCTGGCAGGCTGTGGAACTATCATACTCTCTAGCGGCCGCGACGCTCGCTGCGCTCAAGCGGTTCACAGAGTCGCTCAACACTGGTTTCGGTCATGGCGAGCTTATGCGGATTCATGCCCCATCTCAAGGATACAAGCTGTCGGGTCGTGGTGTTACTTCAGGGAAAGCGAAAGCTTCACGCAAACAGGCATCTCGCCCGGATGAGCCTGAAATCTCTATGGACACCATGTCGTCTGACACCACAGCTCTGCCCCCATCTAGATTTGAACCTCGAATCGAGCAGATGAGATTGAGGCCTGAACCACTCCAAAACACAGCGACAGTCTCGTCGGCACCGCAGAACTTGGTTTTCAATAATGGGCGAGTGGACGATACAAGCTCGAAAAACAACATCATACGCCAAGAAATACAGTACTCAGTTCATTATGAGCAAGGCGCCACGATGGATAAAAATGGCAAATGAAGAATCGCCACTCCTTATCCGACACCCATTCGAAGGGAAATGGCAGGCTGAAGGGCTTTACTCGCGATTGTATCATCGCTTTATGCAGTATACTATCGCCTGGATTTGATGCTCTCACTAGGGCTTACCGCCCGTCGCTTCCCCCTATGGACCGGTATGCGGAACATCTGCTCAATGCGTTGGAAACGTTTCGACTGCGATGCGACAGCGAGACGCGCCATCATGTCTGCGACCTCAGCAATCCGGATATGCCGTCACCCAGCAACGTCTGCCATATCATGCATAGTCTGCACGAAGACCTCGGGCTGTGGGCTTTATTTACACTCAGGATTTTCAAACGCAGAAAACCTGTCCAAAGTCCGCTTCCCAAACGACGAGCGCGTAGGGACGATGTGTCGCCTACTTATATCGCTTCTTCCAGACTTCATTTCATGGATCTGATCGGCCCTCCGAATACATAAAGTACGACGAGATCTGGGTGGCAACACAAGAGGTAGGCTCTTACTGTCCGCAGGACCTTGACGCGACGCAAGGAAAGCCATCCATTAGCCGAAATTCGTACATCGGAATGATTGTAGCCTTTTCTTCTTGGTGTTCGAGCAGCGATGCGCGATTTATACTCGCTGAGATAATCCAAGCAAGGGAATCAAGGGGCTTGGAAAGTATCGGAGACGGGAGCCATGAACGTAGAAGCCTAACGCCAGTCGGATGCCGGCATCTAGTGCCCTGGATGCCTGCCCAGGTGCCTCCCAATGGCCACGTGATCGATCACAAAAGTCGGTAGCATCAATATCGAATGGATATGGATATATGGCTGATGTCCAGATGCGCCTTCGCAGGGGTATGGAGAGGTCTCTTCGAATCTTTACGCAATTTGAGCGAGGTCTCACCGCCGAAGCGTGGATCGCAAGAGGCATCGTGATATCTTCGTCCACCCTTTTCGGTGCACACAAATCTTCCAACGTCTGACTATCCTCTCGAGAATCACGGACGTTCACACAAGCTCAGAAATTCTCCTCAAGCGCAAGGCTTGCGAGGCAATGGCGTGAAGCTTAGGTACATTAGATGGCCTCCATATTGGGACTACGCTGGAAGGGGCATAGACTCGTCATTAGCGTGGGCAAGCTTCAATTACCCGACCACTCTGGCATCTGCGAACGCGAACCTCGTCACTCACATCATCCTTCCGAGCGTCGTCGTCACCACTATGTATCAGTTTCAGACTCTCCGTTACCTTCACTCTCTCACAACGCGGTCCGAACAACACAGCTAGCTGCAGCAGCGCAGGTCGTGCGCCGATACGTATGCCGTGCGCTCACAAGACCAGACGGAAGTGGTCTGCCGTCTTCCACCCGTATAGCACGAGTAACGAGATCAAACACGCTAAGATGTTATTGGTAGCACCAGGCTCCACTCGTATCATGCCATCGTGTACCAGAAGTCGTCCAGTGCAGCAAAGAAGAGTATATCCAAGACTATTTGACACGAAGACGGTCAATTGCAATGATACCGTGCATCTCCAGGCAGCTGCTACGTATTGTGCTGTCCGTTCGTGTTCTCATGTGCTCATTTTAGGCAGACGCATATACCCGGGAGTTCCCCCAACCCTCATCTTCCAGAAGCCTACCGCAAGCGCTCGTCCTGCCTCACACGACCTCCAGACCAGCATCGGAAGTCGGTAGCGAGGCTTGGCTGTATTATCGACCTGGTCTCTCGTTCGCCGTAACCTCCCATGTGGATTGCATCAGGGTAAATGCAAAATTAAAGAGCCTCCAAGATCGACCTTCATCAATTTCGACTGTCATGTGTACATTCGAGCCTTTCGAGAAGCTTTCTAGCCAAAGATTTCCGGGCTGCCTTCGTGTACCTGCTTACGTTTTACATCGGGCCGAGCCCAATCAACCCCCAATACAGCATTATCGGGGGAGAGGGCTCGCGTCATTTTACTGCAGATTTGTTGATCACTGGTGCATTGCCAAAGAGTTTATGGGCACTGTGGATGCTGCGAGGAGTTCATCTGCAACAACAGTCGGAAGACGGTTCTCCATGACCAGTGTCATATGACCCGATGAGCTGTCCAACAATACTAAACTCTTTCATATCTCGATGGGAAGCTTACGGGCTACGTAGATGATGTCGCAAACTGCCAATCATCGTCATCACGAGTGAGGCTGAGGACTAAGATCGCGGGGTAGGAGACCCGAACAATAAGCACCCCCGCAACCCCAATACGTCTCATGTAAACATTCATTTATCTACCCTGTAGGCAGGGTCCAAGCGGCTGGAGACCTACCAAGACGACTTTGAGCAACGAAAAGATAATATGACATTCGGAAGTTTGGAAGATACCCAAAGAGAGCATCCCACTGCATAATCCTAGTGGCAGTCTCATGAGGCGTTAATGTCTTTCCACAAAAGAATGCTTCATCCAAAGCTGATAGCTAGTAAAACAACGCCACCTCAAGAAACCCGGCTTTTGCCTCCCACCCAGCTGGTGCTATGTCAGTGGACCCCTACTATACTACCATGCCGCCATTGATAAATCTTCATCTAAGCCTCATATCTCAAGCGCTGATCGCACAGACCCAAACCAGAAGCTAACGTCCGCAGTCTCCGGGCCTGTTTCCTGATGAGACGGTATCTCAATGCTGAGTTGGCGCCATACTAGCAGCATACGATCCAACGCCGATATAAGAGGCTCCGCATACCCCCAAGGCTTCCAGCACCAACGCAACCAAACAAACACATTCAGACGTCAACATGAAGGGTCTTTTCTCTTTCGCAGTGGCCTCGGCCATCACTGGCGCTTTCGCTCTCCCATCTCCCGTAGAGAACGGCCCCATCACTGCTCGCCAGGCTGCAGCATGTGCCACTCCCGTTACTCTGTCCGGCAACCCCTTTGCGTCCCGATCCATCTACGCCAACAAGTTCTACTCATCCGAGGTCGTTTCTGCGGCTGCTCAGATGACCGACACTGCTATGGCGGCTAAGGCTCTCAAGGTTGCTGACGTTGGAACTTTCTTGTGGATGTGAGTTAATCTGCTCGTCCTCACAAATCTCTACTAACAGATAATCAGCGACACCCGTGAGAAGATCGCCGTCGTAGAGGATGGTATCAAAGACGTCCCCTGCAACCAGATTGCCGCACTAGTCATCTACGATCTGCCCGGTCGTGACTGTGCAGCCAAGGCCTCCAACGGTGAGCTTGCTGTTGGCGAGCTCAGCGTCTACAAGTCCGAGTACATTGACCGTAAGCGTTTTATTTCGGTTGATCACAGCCCTTACTAACGATACGCAAGCCATCGTTGCCATCTTCAAAAAGTACCCCAACACGGCCATCGCCCTCGTCATCGAGCCCGATTCGCTCCCCAACTTGGTCACCAACTCCGACCTTCAGACCTGCAAGGACTCCGCCTCTGGCTACCGCGACGGTGTCGCATACGCTCTGAAGCAGCTCAACCTGCCCAACATCGCCATGTACATCGATGCCGGTCACGGAGGCTGGCTCGGCTGGAACGACAACCTGAGTAAGCACCCTCCCACCCCCTCAATCCCATCGCATCCCTAACAACCCCTTTCCAGAGCCCGGAGCCAAAGAACTAGCCACCGTCTACAAGGCCGCAGGCAGCCCCAAGCAAGTCCGCGGTGTAGCCACCAACGTCGCCGGCTGGAACGCCTGGGACCTCTCCCCAGGAGAGTTCTCCGGCTCCTCCGACGCGCAGTACAACAAAGCGCAAAACGAGAAGAAGTACATTGAGCTCTTCTCCCCCGAGCTCAAGTCCGCAGGCATGCCCGGCCAAGCCATTGTCGACACGGGCCGCAACGGCGTCACTGGCCTGCGCGAGGAGTGGGGCAACTGGTGCAACGTCAACGGCGCTGGATTCGGTGTTCGTCCTACGAGCAACACGGGCTCTTCGCTTGTCGACTCGTTCGTCTGGGTTAAGCCTGGTGGTGAGAGCGATGGTACGAGTGATAGCTCGGCTACTAGGTACGATTCTTTCTGCGGAAAGCCCGATGCCTACCAGCCCAGTCCCGAGGCTGGTCAGTGGAACCAGGCGTACTTTGAGATGCTGGTTAAGAACGCTAAGCCGGCTTTGTAAGGCGCTGGCTTTTAAGTCACATCTCATTGGAGGAGGGCATGAGGTAGTTCGAGGACGGGGAGTGGTGCTGCCTTGTATATAGATTGATCGGTTGGTGGGAAAGAAGTCGACAGGTGGAAGTTGCGGTTCGAAAACTTCGCTTCAATTGTTTATACATCAGCGTAGTTACGGACAAAGAAATAGAACTCTCGTTTGATCAAGATCCCCACTGGCGTTTTTGAGTATTGAGAGGTAAAGTAGTAGAACACAGAATCGCATTGATGTTGTCAAGGGCGAGAGTCGTCAACGTTGTTCATTCAACCACCATGACTACGTGCGGTTTTGACTAATAAGATGTAAATTTACCCAAAAGAGTGCGCCTAATGAGTTTTCCCCCTTGCCAACCCATGTATACTTTCCAAAACTCCGCGTGCGCGCTCACAAACTAAGGTATGCTCGCTCGCTCAAACCCCATAAAACGCCATGTCTTCGCCGCGTGATGCATCGCAGTCCAAACAGTACTCTGTAACGCTCGAGTCAAGCCGTGAGGCTTTCCGTATAGTGTAGCGCATATTGAATCGTTCAAATCATTCATCTCCAATCCTCTCTTCGTTTCTATCGTCTTGTGAACTTGATGTACCCTCAATGGAAGAATGCTGTCGGCTAAGGGACCGCTCCAAATCGCGTCTTAGGCGCGTGATAGACTGTTCATCGGAGTCGTTCTAAGACATCCGCCTTCTTCTGAAAGGCTCTTCTTCTTCCTCTTCCTCCTTCTCTTCGTTCACTTGCAGCGTTAACCACGCAGCCACCAGAGCGCAGATACCGCCAAAGCGCAGCACCCAGGCTACACTCGTGTCACCTGAAGTACCCCTAGGCTTTTGTAGGAGCTTGAACATGATGGCACTGACAAGTGTTGCGATGACCTGCGGCGCTGCAATGGCGACGTTGTGGATACCCAACACAACACCAGCAGAATCGGCGCCAGAGCCGTCATCCTCTCCCTCGGCGATGAGCTGAGATTCGCGGTCGCGAGGCTTGATGATACCGCGACGGATGGCATCTCTCTTGGAGATCTCAGAGGAGATGATGGCGAACGGGGCCCAGTTGGTCACACACCAAGGAATACCGATGGCGCCGACAAGAACTGTAGCTCCCAACGTACTACGAACAAAGAAGGTGAGGACCATGAGGACGGCAAAGAGAATGTGTGAGATGAACCAGGATCGACGGAGAGTGAGCGATTTGACTTGCAACGTTTCCAACGATTTGGCGATCTTCTCCATGGTTGTGTTTGGGTTTTCCCTGCGTGCCGGACCTAGAGCAAAGTAGCCAGAGCCACCCATGGAATGTGGGGTTGTCGGTGTCATAGGCGTTGCCGGGGTTATTGGACGGTCGGGTTCTGGGGCTTGGAACGTCGGAGGAATGACGAACGGCAGGATGACAGAGGAGAAGAAGGTGGTGATAGCGAACACCAAAAGCGCTCTGGTGCCAATCCTGGTACCACTCTCCAAGATCTCGTCAATCTTGCCATCTGGCAGGTGGGGGTTCTCCTCAAAGTAGGGGTCGGCATAGATTTCGCCAACATAGGTAGTGATGTAGAAGAGAAATGGAAACCATCCAATCCAGGCAAAGAACTGCACCATGCAGACCTTCTTGATCTGGGGCGGGAGTTTCTTGACTGAGCGCGCGAGACCCCTGAAGAAGGCCATGACACCTTCCTGCTGCTCGGCCGGTGCAGTGTCAAATTGGGGATCGCGTTCCGAGCAGGTTGAGCAACTGATGCCAACAGTGATGGCCATGACAAACGAGGCGATAGCGCAGAGGACCTTGAACTGTGTGCCACCGAGCCATGGAAGGTAATCTGGCAGATTGATATAACCAGCTAGGTAACCCAAGATGTTGCCGATACCAGCCGAGCGCATCAGCCATGCATTGGCAGACTCCTGCTGATGGGTAGGGGCCACGTCGACGATATATGCTCGCACACCAGCTTGGATGACGTTGATAGCGAAATCGAGCACGTAGACGAACAAGACGGCGAAGAGCATGATGCACGTCTTGACCCCAGACGACTCTGGGTCAGCGCCGAAGAGGCCTAGGAAACCTCCGATGATTTCCCTTGCCCAGGCGAGAACCATGAGAGACACGATGGTCGCAGCAGCACCGCCGATAATGAAGGGCCTTCGCTTTCCCCAGCGCAGACGGCAGTTGTCACTCTTGAGACCGACATAGGGCTGGACAAGTACTCCGGAGAGAGGGCCGGCAATCCACACGAGAGCAAGCATCGACTTGCTCAGACCGAGCGATAGTAAGTATGGCTGCGTACAGTTAGCATAGTTCGTGGTCAAGATGGGCTGCGGTGATCCGACGGGTCATGCATGCATGGCTCACACGACCTCAGTGCCGGATCTGCATGCAGGGTCCATGTCGTCCTCATGGAGATTTGCAGCGAGAAAAAGCACTTACCGATCCGTTGGAAGTCTCTACGGACCATCCTATTTGCAGGCCGAGGCCTCCAAAGGTGAGCAAGAACAAGAACCAACTGCTCTTTGTCTCCTCGACCTGTGATTCGCCCATCCAGTCATCGTCATCGTCGTCGGGCGACAGGCTCTCCTTAAGGAGCGGGTCGTTTTCGGAGGACATTCTTTGGGGAATGATGGTGGGCGAGTTCTCGTGGATGAATTCGACGTGGGTGTGACCTTCAGTGTCTGGTCGTCCACCCATGAGCGAGTCGCGGCCAAAGGAAACGAGTTTGGGGCGTGGCTTGGGGCGGGCGGAAGTGTCGATTCTGGAGGGAGGAGAGGCACGAGGTGAAGAGGAGCGCGAGTCGCCGCCGTTGGGCCGTGAGGACGACATGATGGGGCAGGTGGCAGTCGCAACCTGATGTGGAGAGAGTGCGTGGAGTGGCCTGCGCGGGCGACGTGGTCAGCCCTGGTGGCTTACGGCTCGCTGTCAGGGTCGGCGAGATTGTGATTGGCAGCAGGCAGGGTGGGCAAGTACGAGGACGCGAGGATGCGCGGTGGAGAGATGTGGTGAGAGGCAGACTATCAACAAAAGGCGAGTGGCGCGGTGGGACTCAAGCCATGCTCCAAAGCGTATCGAGCGTGAAAGAGGCGCTAGTGGGAGCGCTGGGGCTGCGGCGGCGATCGATCTCGAATCTCGACCAAAGTTCACAATCGGCGCTGCTCAAAGAGACGGCGGAGGGGCGGGCAGCAGGCAGGTCTATAATGGGCGGGGAGTCACGATCAGGTTCGAGGCGGTGTAGGTCATGTGGGTGCCAGCCGTGTGCGGTAGGCTTGGTGAAGGGTCTAGCAGGTCTTGCAGGTGATTCTGGGTAGATGTCATGCAGGCGTGCTAGCCAGTGTGCGTGCCATGACGTCGTCCCATGAGCGGTTCTGAGACCCTCGTCGATGGCGCTAGGCCCAACCAAGGCTGGTGCTCGCTGGAACGGCAGCCGAGACATGGAGACACCTGGACGCTGTGCGAAGGCAGCGACGCGTCTGCAAGAGCCTCACCAGTCGCCATATCGCCAGCCTCGCATCGCATCGCTATTCTACGCTGCCAGACCTGCCTCCAGCGCGCCTCGCCCTGCCCGGACACGCCCGACGCCGCTCCGCCCTGAACTCCTTGCGCAACGTTGCCCCAGGCTCCGTCTCATCCAGGCAGCCCCAGGACCAGCATCCAACGCCCAGCAGCCACCTGCAACTTCGACATACACGCCCGCAACCCCCGCGCAATTCTCCTGCGACACCGTACACACTTCCGCTGTTGATGACCGCCCGGCCTTGAGTCCACCATGGCGTCCATAATGGGCTGGTGGGCAGTCGGCCAGCTACTCAGTATGCGCCCTCGACTCCTCTAATCTGACACGCCCGGCATATATACTGACTGTTGACGGCAGAGCGCGATGCATCCGACGCAGACCCGGACGGTCAGTTCCCCGCTCCACACACACACGGCGATCCCATCTCTAATGCGCGCCAACAGACGAGCCAGAGGCGGGCCAGAAGGAGATATTCACATCGTGGGCCCTGTCCATCCTGATTATGCTCCTCATAATCGCCCTCTTCACGAGCTACATACTGCACACGCGGAAGATCCAGGCCGTCCATGAGACAGTCCTCTCTATTTTTGCTGGTACGTCGTTCCCACACCACCCTCCGCGGCTGCTTGGGCCCTTCCGCACGCTTGGCGTCCGTTGAGACAAGCTCGGCGTAGTGTGCATGGGCAAGGCCACAGATTCCGATCACTTGCAGCCCGAAGCCCATCACCCGACTAATTGTGGGGTAACCTGCAATATCCACCTGCGATGTCGCCTAGTCCATCTCGTAATCCAATCGCGCTATGATGCTCGCTAACGCCCTTCAGGCATGGTCGTTGGCCTGCTGCTGCGCCTGACAGCAGTCGCTTCCGTCCGAGATGTCGTAAGTTTCGACTACCAGATGTTCTTCAACTTGCTCCTGCCTCCCATCATCCTCTCGGCTGGCTATGAACTCCACCAAGGCAATTTCTTCCGACACATTGGAACCATTCTCACCTTTGCCTTTGCCGGCTCTTTCATATCCGCCCTAGTCCTTGGCATCATCCTGTTCCTGTGGACCAGAATACCTCTCGATGGCTTCAAGATCAACTTCGTCGAGGCCATGTCTGTTGGCGCTACCCTCTCGGCCACTGATCCCGTTACCATCCTTGCCATATTCGATACGTACAAAGTAGAGCCCAAGCTATACACCATCATCTTTGGCGAGTCCATTCTCAACGATGCCATCGCCATCGTCGTCTTTGAGACTGCACAAAAGTACAAGGACGGTGCTGAGTCTTTGGGCTTCATGAGCCTCTTTGAAGCCGTAGGCATTTTCCTCGGCGTCTTCTTCGGAAGTCTGTTTATAGGTGTCATGGTCGGCATTGGCGTGTCTCTGATGCTCAAGTTCACCTATGTTAGGCGCTTCCCCAAGACTGAGAGCTGTCTCATCATACTCACCGCATACTTGACATACTTTCTGTCCAATGCCATCCACATGTCTGGTAAGTCTTCACCGGCTTCCCTCTCCGGCTGTCTGCTAATCAGCCTGCAGGTATCGTCTCTTTGCTGTTTTGTGGTATCTGCATGAAGCATTACGCTTACCACAACATGTCCAGACGGACCCAGTTAACCACCAAGTTTGTCTTCCAGGTTACCTCCCAGATTTCAGAGAACTTCATCTTCATCTACTTAGGCTTGTCCCTCTTCACTGACGACAAGCTCGATTACAAGCCCCTCTTCATCTTGATTACCGTATTCGGCATTTGCGCCGCTCGCTGGTGCGCAGTGTTTCCTCTTTCAAGGCTCATCAACTCTGTCACAAGATATCGCCAGCGCCGCCGCGGCGACGAAGTTGCGGAAGAGATTCCTTATCCTCACCAGGTCATGATCTACTGGGCAGGCCTGCGTGGTGCTGTAGGTGTTGCGCTTGCTGCAGGTCTCACAGGTAACAACGGCGACACACTGCGAGCCACAGTTCTTGTCGTAGTCGTTCTGACTGTCATCATCTTCGGCGGTACCACTGCACGCATGCTAGAGATTTTGGGTATCCGCACTGGTGTAGTCGAAGAGATTGACAGCGATGACGAGTTTGACATTGAGGTCGTTAATGGCGGCACCTACACACGCAAACAGGGTCAGGCTTATGGCAACACCCCACGTCCTGGGCAAAATGGCTTCTCACTCAACAATGTCAACGGACCCGACGCTACCTACTCTAGCGGATCAGTTAGTCGAAGTAGTCCACCCACACGACCAAACGGCGCTATGCGACGCAACTCGAGCCATCCACGTGCTAGAGACGGCGCAGACCAAAGTCTCCTCAGCCCAGCTGATAGCGGCTCTGCTGATGAAGATGACATCGACCTTGACCTTCCTCCCAGCGCACGCCGCTCGCCGAACCGCGGCCCGTCGCCATTAATGGGCGACCCATCCCCGTACCCGACATCAGGCATAAGGCCGGTCGGCTCTGCGGCCGAGGGCTCAAGTAGGGTTGCGACTGCCACAGGTGCAGTGAAGCAGCTCTTCAACGAGATCAGCCACGATCCTGCAAACGCCTTCAAGCAGATCGATGACGGCTTCCTCAAACCACATCTGCTCCTAGACCAGGGCAAAGGTCCAGGGCCTGGTAATGTTTGATTGTATGAGTAGAGGGATGGGAAACAAGCATTCGTGGCGTTTGAGTCATCTTTGGGATTAGGAGCTAGCGACTTTGATCGCCTGGCGCATAGCGTAGCACGACTTGTTGAGTCATGATGGAGCGCTGTCACCGCTACTTTGGTTCTCAGAGTCGAACCGTATTTCATGTAGACTGAAATCATAACACACATCACGGTGCACGAAGAGAGCGAGTTCGAAATCGAATACCAACGATATTCACTATAGTAAAGGAAGATTGGGAATCAAAAATACCTCATAACGTCCTGATTTCTCCAAACCGAACACGAGAATAATAAAACAACACAATTGTCTCCAGAGCCCTTTGCCGATTTTACCCACCACCCACTTGCCTTCTCTATGGATCAATGATGAAATCAAGTGAATGGCGTTATGTATTCATCCTTGATCAAGAGGCCACGACCTTCCTAAGGTCCAGGATACCTGTCAAACCTAATGCAAGTCAGCATTTTGAGCTTTTGGATAGGGAAATGTGAGTGGACAAGTGACTTACCTCCAGATACGCGCACGCATATCGCCACTACCGGTAGCGAAGACGCCTCCTGTGGGGCTGGGAGCTACGGAAATAACTGGAAAAGGCAACGTTAGTAACACAATAAACGCAAAGACATATCAAGCTTACCGGAGTTCTTGTGTCCCTGCAACATGAGCTGCGCGACACCAGTGTGAGGGTCCCAGAACTGGACACCGCGGTCCTTGGAACCACTCAGTACCCAGTCACCGTGTGGGGTAAGGGCAACGCTGAGCACAAAGTCCTTGTGGCCCTCGAAAGTGCGGATGCACTTGCCGGTTGGTTGGTGGCCGCCTGGGACGAAGCGGTTGTTGGTGGATAGCTCCCACATCTTGATCGTCTTATCGAGACTGCCACTGACGAGCCTGTTGCCCGAAGGAGCAAAAGCCACACTGTAGACACTATCCTTGTGACCGTGCTCGCCTTCGAGACGGACGACAAGCTGGCCGGTCTGAATATCCCACACGCGGACGCTCTTGTCGAGAGATCCAGCGGCGACGTAGAGGTTGTCGGGGGAGATGGCCACGGTGGTGACACCGTCCTCAATGGAGAAGTTGGACACTTGCATATTGGACTCGAGGTCCCAGAGACGGACACTGCGATCGCCACTACCAGATGCAATGATCTTGCCGTTCCTGGCAAAGTCCAGGGAGTAAATGTCCTGCTCGTGTCCAGTGAACTGGTGCTTGATGGTGCGGGTAGCGATGTCCCAGACCTGGCTCAATGTTAGTCATGATTGATAGAGCGAGTCAGGATTAAACTTACCCTAATGACCTTGTCCTCAGCACCGGTTGCAAGGTACTGGCCGCTGGGACTGAAGCAGACGCTTCGGATGTACAGATCGCCGTCCTCGGGCAGGCTTCCATCCTGAAGATGCGCGACAGGGTTTCCAGTCTCGACATCGAAAATCTGGGCTGAACGGTTGCAACCTGTCGCAACCCACCTTCCGTCCAAGCTGAAGCGTACGCAGCAGACGACACTTTGATGGGGTAAGTTGTGGATCAAGTCAACATCAAGCACACGTCTTGAACGAGGGTTGAAGACAGCGAACCAATCGCTGCCCTCCTTCTTCAGGTTCTCTGGCAACTGCTCAATGTCTAGATCAGCCAAGACGTTGCTCTGGCTGAGAGGGATGTGGTTGGGCGCCATCAAGGCACTCGGCTGCTGATGGTGGGGAGGAGGAGTCGGTCGCGGGACTTGAGGCGATCCGGGGTAGGGTGCAGGGTTGTTCTGCTGAGGAGTGGCGGGATTGGGTGGGCCGTTGGGGGGACCGCGGGCAGGACCTGGACGCTTAGCACCAGGTGAGGCAGTGGGCTGTGGAGGCTGACCATAACCTGCGATGTGTTAGCCAAGACGAGGGCGGAAGCATGGAGTCTTTGACGCTTACCATTGACAGATGGACCCTGCTGGTAGCCACCAAAGTGCTGTGGCGGACCAGGAGCAGGGTTCAGTCCTGGGGGGCCTTGGGGTCCTCCCAGCTGTGGCGGCATGCCATGGCCCTGGGGCGGCTCCTGTGGAGGAGGCGCCAGTCCCGGACCACCTTGGGCAGCACTGCCTGCCATTATGCCGCCGAACAGGTTACTAGGCCCGTGGCCGATCTGAGGCGGCTGAGGCTGCGAGGGGCCGTGGTGCTGCGAGTTCTGGCTGGGGCCGCCGCGAGCCTCGAGTTCGCGCTCCAGCTGGGCGATGCGCTCCTCGTATCTAGCACGGGGGTCAGCATCCAAAGCGCAGCCTGAGGGAAGCTGGGGGCCGTAGTGTGTGGGCGACTTGCGCGAGGTGCTTACTTTGCTTTCATCTGGTTGTGTGACTGCTCGAGCGAGTAGACCTTGCCGCGGATCAACTCAATCTCTTGGATGTGACGCGTGACTGCGAAAACTAGTTAGCAGCTGTGAGCCCGATGCGACAAAAGACAGTCGAGGCCATGCGCAGAAAGTTTGCTCGCCCGGTCCTTGGATACCGCACGGCAACTGCTTCCCTTCGCGGCTGGATAGCATGTGCAAAACTCACTTTGGCCTTCGGCATCGACACTGCGCTGGGACTCGGCTTCGAACTCGGTCTTGATGTTGTCGAGCAGCTCGTTGAGGCGCTGGGCTGGGCCCGTCTGGGGAGGCATGACCGCCCGGGGAGGGTAGTGGTTCATGCTGGCGGCGGGATCGCGCGTCCGGGAGAGGGTGCGAAGATGGGCTGGCCGTCTGCTTCGCGTTGTGCGCTATTGAGACGCGAGCAACAGGGCGCGGTATGCGACGACGTCGGGTGGGAGCCTGGCGGTCGCAAGGCTGTGGGCGCACAGCTGGCACGAGCTATCTGGGCTGGTACACGTCTACGGGGCCGGCCCTCTGGTGGGCGCGACGGGTGTCGGATGGATAAACGGTGGATGGGGGCAGATAGGGATGCAAACGGGTGAGATGGTGTCGTGGCTGTGAGATCGCTGAGGTTTGAGCGCAAGATGGGTGGGTCGCCGTGGTTGGTGCTTTTGCTTGGCTTGCACGGAGGAAGAGGCGTTTCAAATCCGGCAGGCGGGAAACATGGCCATCTGGAGCGCTTGCGCCGACATGGCACCAGTTCCGCTACGACTCTCTGTTCCCAGGACGTCGACATCGGCATGTGCATCCACGATACTCTCTTTTCCACCCCCAAACTTGCATGTCTCCGCCCAAGACTCTCGACAGCATCCCTTCTCCCATCCGCGTCGCTCGCTCCGCTCCACCCCATCCAGCCGGACCCTTGTGCTTGCTCGCGCTAGTGCTGCCGTTCCCGCCGCGCTACACTGCATTGAGCCAAGCTGCATATCGCACGTGTTTGTCCTCTTTCGGCCGCGATCGCTTTTCTTTCCCACCTTACATCAGCACTCACATTCGTACACTCAGGCGGCCTTGTCCACACAATGACTTGCCACCCCCACGATGCTTTCTTCTTTGTTCAGCGATAGCGGGACTATCAGGCCTAGTCCACCTAGCGGCTGCGCTTGAGTAATTGAACTACACGGAAAAAGTGTTGCATGCGCATACGGGCTAGTGATCGTGGCATGAGCATCACGATGTGTTCTAGCCAGTTGTGCATCTATTTCATTGCAAGTGTCCTCGGAAGATCGACTCTGCATACATCGTTCGGTGTTTCTGTGGCTTCCAGAGTCATGCAACTTGTTAGAGCCCGAGACTAGTTTTCGTCTTCAATGTTGCATTCCTCCTTCTGCCCGCAGCACCACTTGTTCACACTGAACAACGTCGTCCCCCATTTCTGGCTTACGAGCAGCGCTGGTTTCACATATAATCACGATGGTTACACGACTACACGACGCGTTTGGCGGCTGAATTATACCCATGGCACGGGGCCACTCGACCACCCCCGCGCTGCCGGTGGTACCATGTCTGATTCGCCCCAGACAGCCACAGAAAACTCGTTCATGTCAAACGACGCACTCATCCACTGCATCGAGAACAACACGGCAGATCCAGCATCACGGTCCTCCTCGTCGTTGTGGCCATTGTGTCATGGCTACCCGACGAAACCGTAGCTGCTAGCCCTTCCATTCGTAGTTACGACGCGTGGGAAGTCCCTAGCGCTGTCGCGTAAGCCATCTCGTGCGGAATGCTCACCTCACCAGATCTCGTCCCGCAACCAGGACTATCGTCGTATCACGCCATTCTCCCGTGTATTTGCCTTTGCCTGCTGGCTGCCACGCCTAACACGCCTTGTGATCTTCCGCCTTCCTAGTCACCGCTTCCAACAGCCAACGCCATGCGTTCCTTCAATGCGCGCCTGTCACTCACTGGCCGCCATCAATCGCCACTTATACCCGGTGTAATGTTCATGATGCGCTTAGCATGCACGCAATCGCCATGAATGCTTCAATGGCTGTGGCAATCACCGCCTACTGCATTGTGAAGCCCCCATGCTCGCCATATAAGCTGCCTGCCTGCTTCTTTCCAATACAAATCGACATTCCTCCTCCTCATACATTACTATTGATTGCCATTTGCTATCAATTAACTAATCACTACCTCAACTATCCTCTACCGTTCTGTTCAGACGCCCCCCGACATTAGTGTTCATCATGTCGCTACAGGGTGATGAGATTGCCGAGCAGCGGCCCACTTACCGACGTCTAGCGACTGCCGAGCGACGTCAGATCAGCATCAGGGCGTTCAAGTCCTCGGATTCACTCTACAAACTCAAGGAACAGAAGGGTACTCTTGAGGCTGCTGTCGAGGTCAGTACTACCATTCTTCAATTGCAAACCTTTTGATTAACATGTGGACATGGCAGCCCCTTTACGCAGGCCTTGCTGTCGCTCAGTCTGACGATGGCGACTTTCGCTACTGCATTGCTTTGCATGATGGAACCTATACCATTAACTGTGAGAGCAAATCTCTGGGGCTATCCGGAGATGCAGGCGAGGGCAACTCATCGAACGAATCATCGCGAGTTGGATCAGGAGTCTCCACACCCATGTCTGTAGGTGATGTTTCCGAAGCTCTATCAAAAGCCTTCATCGGATTTCTCAACGACTACCGCGAGGAGAATCTTTCCAAGCCCATGGGTGCTACTCTGACCACGCAACTGGCTACTTTGAGTCCACACCTGGCCGTACGCCTATGGACTGAACTAGACATCATACCATTCATCTTTCCGGCCGACGCTAAAGACAAGGAAGAGCCATCGATACCCCTAGATCAAGAAGCCGAACACATGGCGAGAAAGACAGTGAAGCAATTCAACGTCAAGGGTGAGTTACCCGTTCAGATGGGTCATCGTCGTCAGGTTTTGGTTGATCTCGACAACCACGTGCACATCGCCGAGCGCGAAAGCTACGATTCTACTGTCAGGATGGACACTACAGGAGCTGCAACGATGCATTACGCCAACTCACTCAAGAAGAGAAGGACCAAGATTGCCTTCTTCAACAGCACAGCACAAGGCGGAGGGGTCGCTCTCATGAGGCACGCTCTGATGAGATATCTGGCTCTTCTCGGGGTCGACTGCAAATGGTACGTTCCATACGGAAAGACCGACATCTTCAGGATCACCAAAGACAACCATAATATTCTTCAGGGTGTCGCCACAGCGGGCGAGCGTTTGACCAAGAAGAAGATGGCCGATCTTGATGACTGGGTTGTCGAAGAGGCTGACAAGTGTCGTTGGGTCGAGCACGGCGGCCCGCTCTCATCTCGCGAGAAGGGTGGTGCCGATGTGATCATTGTCGATGATCCTCAGATGCCGAGCCTTGTCAAGATTGCGAAGGAGCGAGACTCCAGGTATGTACTCCCGAATTGCTCACTAAGTCATCCAAGATGCCTTTTATACTAACTTTATCGTCTAGTCGCCCAGTCATTTTCCGCAGTCATATCCAGGTCCGAGCTGACCTAGCTGACGAAGAAGGTACCGCTACCTCCGAGGTATGGAACTGGATCTGGAACCACGTCAAAGATTGTGATGTCTTCGTCAGCCATCCCGTGCGAGCATTTGTGCCCGAGGTTGTAACCCCAGAGAAAGTGGGCTACCTGCCTGCCACTACCGACTGGCTAGATGGCCTGAACAAGCACATGCACCCCTGGGACGAGCAGTATTACATCCACGAGCTCAAGGTCCAGTGCTTTTCAGCTGGTATGCGTCAGCTCGCTCATCCGGATCGCAAATACATCGTCCAAATCGCTCGCTTCGACCCAGCGAAGGGTATCCCAGACGTACTCGCATCATACGCACTCTTGCGCAAGGTGTACATGAAAGACACGCCCCTTGTAGACATCCCCCAGCTCGTCATAGCTGGCCATGGTGCCGTCGACGATCCAGATGCTACTCGGATCTTCAAGGAAACCGAGACTGCTCTCAACGGGGAGTTCAACGAGTTCAAGGACGACGTCATCATCATGCGTATCGGACCATCCGACCAGATGCTCAACGCACTCATGTCCTGCGCTCATGTCGCCCTCCAGCTCTCCACACGCGAAGGCTTCGAAGTCAAGGTCAGCGAAGCGCTCCACAAGGGCACGCCTATCATCGCTACTCTCGCTGGTGGTATCCCTCTGCAGGTTCAGGATGGAAAGTCTGGTTTCCTGGTTAAGCCTGGTGATCACGACGCTGTTGCCAAGCACTTGTATGATCTCTTCACTGATTCGGAACTTCACTCGACTATGTCGGAGTATGCGAGTAAGCATGTTAGTGATGAGGTCAGCACCGTGGGCAATGCGCTGGCTTGGCTGTATCTGGCCGATGAGTTATCCAAGGGGGAGCATGTCGCACCTGACGGCCGATGGATCAACGATATGGCGAGGGAGAAGGCGGGTATTCCGTATCAGAAGGATGAGGATATCTTGGTCCGTGATGTGAGCTTGACGAACTGAGTGTGGATGTCTTGGAGATTCACTATAGATGGGCGATGAGCATGAGAGACATGTTATGTAATACCCTCGTCAGAAGCTACGATGATCAGTCCGAATTCACGGTTGACAGTGCAGATTAATTTCATAAGTAAACAAGCACTGCACAGAGCGACGGATGACGATGTGTTCTTTGGTCAGAGTAAGGCATTGCCTTCAGTATTGGGTTGTCTGTGCAATTCCAAATCATATTTCATATTACTTTTGTGCTGACTTTTGAAATGACCTCTGCTTTCTTAATTCGACTTTTGAATCTTTCCTATGCTTGCTTTTGTTTTCTCGCATCGTGTTCCCTACTTGATGTCTCCTCCGTACAAATGTATCAGGCCTGCATCCATGACGAGCTTTCCTATCATCTCCCTCGATTCTTGACCCTTGTACGCACCGAATCACAGTTCTTTCAACATCTGCACGTGCTGTTCCCAATCGTCTCTAGACAGATCGTGAACCACGTAATTCCAGTGATTCGATGGTTTTCCGGCGACGATCCTCCAGTTGTCTAAGCGGAAACCTTTCTCTAGTTGTGGGCTGATTATAGCATCGATGCGAATACTGGCGCTATAACCTTCGTCAAGCCGACTCGGGTTAGGATCAATAGCGAAGCCGTGGCAGAGACGCTTAACAAAATCAGAGATGCCATCCCGATTCCACCCCATACCGCGATAATCCAGTTGGGATATCGCAATGGTGACTTCGACATCAGCAGATGCAGTGTCGACTGGGCGCAAACGAACGATTTCCCTAAGGTACGAGCTGCAAGTGAAGAAGAATTGCGATTTCGGGTCGGATGACCGGGTATAAGCGGATGCTTCTTCAAGGGAAATGGCGACGCAGTCACCAAAGTCATGCTGAATCCAATTGGTAGTTGTCCAGTCCATGCGAAAACGTACTGGCTCCTTCACTATTTTCTGGAGTTTCTGAGCAATGATGGGTGTAGCTTCTTGATTGACCAGGCGGCAAGTTCCCCGGATTGACATTGACAGAACACGTCGGTACATGACGAGTTTACCATTGCCTTGCGAAGAGCCTGCAAAGGAGAGATACGTAGTCAGTAAAAGTCTCACGTGCGCTTTGTACGGCCGGAACTTACTGTCATCTTGTTTGATATGGACGTTGGGGGGGTCGTATCTTGTCGTGGGTTCCCACTTTTCTTTCCTTGTCGCTACGTCGATGGCTTCGTAGACCATGCAGCGCAGCTCAGCAGGGAGATCGAGGAAGCGGAATGGTCGAGCTGACATGGTGACCGTACGTGGAAGATTGAGTTGTTGAAGTTGTTGAGAATGAAGGTAGGTGGAAGACGAGGATTGTAAGTGAGGTCAAATTGACGTTGGGAGAAGAGAGAGAGTAGGTCGCGATAAAGATTTAAGTATCGGAGCCACTAACGCGTACGGAAGTGACGTGTGGGGACGAACTTCATGGTGAGAGACGATAACGGAAGGTGCGCCACGTGCTGGAAGCTCAATTTCAGAGTCGCGAATGCATGGTTCCAAGTGAGGGATCAGTCCACGGGTGCTGTGCATCAATATTACCTGCCTAATAACTAGCCAATGTATGCATCCAAGATGCAACACAACTACCCGTCTTTCCCTCAGCGCAAAGCAAAAGTTACAAACTTTTCATATCGAAACAACGACATGCATCCCACTGACAACCACGCAGAACCTAGATATCAGCAACAAAGTGGAATCCACCCCACCTATCGCGAAACAGCATACCACCAGGCCTCCCATCCCTACACTGACTAATACGCTTCTCCAGCGTCCAATCACCCTCTTTACTAGGATCCCACAGCTCAATAGGACCAACCTCCCTATCCTCAGCATCAACACCATCGACCGCATGGCTACGCTGTTGCTGGTACCGAACGTACTCGCTGAAGCGACTTAATACCAGATCGCCACTGCTGTCACGGACAGGAAGGGCGTGATTGGGATCTGGAGTGAAGCGCGCTGCGAGAGGAGACTCAATGGAGCAAGTACGAGGAGTGCCGTGGCCAGAGGGGAACCCGAGACGTGCTTCGATGGAACTAGCTTGGCTGCGGGGTGTCGAGGCTGTCGCTGTACTGGTGCTGCCGCGGTTGCTGGAGGGAAGGACCATACGTGTACCGCTTTCGCGCATGAAGGCTAGAGTCTCCTCATCGAGACTATCAGGACGGGGAGGGCGCGGAGGTGGTGGTCCGGGACGCTTTTCGAAGGGGACCGTGACGTGGTCTTCTGGGATGGGTGGACTGCAGAGTTGGGCCATGAGCTGAGGACGGGAGATGGAGACGCTGCGGTTTTGAGCCTTGACGAGAGACGCGCGCGATGTGCGTGCTGTTGACAGTGATGTGAGGACAGGACGGCGTGCTTTGGAGAGAGGGACGTTAGTAGGTATCTGTGGAACGGGCGGCGGCGTTGGTGACTGCGTGGAGTCGTTGTTCTTGCCGCCGCCGAAGAGACGAGAGCCTAGAACAAGAGTCAACATTGAGTTGAAATTTGCATGAATAGCGGAAAACATGCCTTTTTCTCTAAGTAATGCGAAGTTGGGGCGTGACTTTGATCTAACCGGCTCTCCACCGCGAGCGTGTTTGTGCTCTGGAGTGGCGAAGAGGCTGCGCGAAGCTGGCGGAAGTGCCGGTGAGCTTGTTTGATACTCTTCCTCTTCCAAATCCTCGTAGTCGGGTAGGTTTTCGAAGCTATCGCCTTGCTGTCCTAGGGTGACACGCGTAGCGACTGGGGAAAGTGGCGTGGACGGGTTGGGATTGGAAGGCAGAGTAGGCAGTGGCTTGTTTAGCTTGTCGTTCTTGCGTCCAAAGAACCGCGATGCTGCACATGTTTTTAGTGTGTCTCCACCTACATGCGAAGCAGTGACTTACGCTTTTTCCGCATATCCACGTCCTGAATCCCGGCGTCAAAGTCGATGTCCGAACTGTCGGCGATAGCGGTCTTCTCATCACGACTTGGGCTATCTCTGAAGAAGTGCGACGCTATCTATATGTTAACGCTAGAGCTTTTGCGGTTGTGGAGCGATCGTGAATCCATCCCGGGCTCAACGCTGCCTATGGGAGAGAATAAGAGCCTACCTTTGCTCCGAAGACTCTTCATCCTGACCAGTTGCGGCAGTTGACAGTTGCGACAATTCGATTTTGTGTTAGTACGTAAGGTCGGGCGAGTGTTGCAAAGGTCGCGTGATTGCCTGCAAAGAAGAATCAAAGCGATCGAGCGGGGGTGTAATTGGTGGTGCGTAAACAGGCGCGAGAAGACAACTGGAAAATGAACCTGCGCCCACTGGAGGTGCTCACTCAGGGTAGATCGCGACAAGTGCCAAGCAGCACTGGCACGTGCCGCTAGTGACATGGGATGGTGAAAGTGAGAGTTCACTCCCGTGATGAGTCGAAGGCAGGGAGGACCCTCGCTCGCCCAACAGTTAGTATGCCACCCCATGCTCTTGTCTGGGTCATATACTTCTCTTGCAGACAGAACAGATGACGTGGAAATCAAAGTCAAACGAAGAAACAATATAGGGAAGCAGCTCACCATCACGAAGTCGTGCCGAACGGAAACCTTGTTTGGACATGAAAACTTCGTGCCTCCCGAGGGAGACACCGAAGCCGAGCATCATGCCCTTATATTTTTTTCTTGATTTTTACTTGTGGTTTGTGGTGATGTAGTGATAGTCGAGTTGAGTCGTGCCTGGATCCAGATCATGGACAGCAGAGAATTGTCGGAGGAAGCTCACTTCTCATAGCCAGTCGAGACATTCCCTAAAGTGCCTATGCACCAGAACATGAAACATGGTGCAAGAAAACGCCTGATTTCCAGCTCTTCAAATCCCATGTCCATGCATCCAATCATGAACAGTGACAAAAGAAACGCTTGCGCTGGACCAAAGAACCTGAGACGACATGCCCGTCAATGCTCACTACTTCCACAAAAAGGATGGCCACCAGCCATTGATAACGCCATAAACTCCAGATGAAATGACAATACAATCGTGAACCATAAACATGGAACAAATAGAGAATCCGTATGAACAAGCGAATGTAGTGAGCCCAAACCATGCCCAAACATGGCAGGTCTCGTAGAAACAACGACTACCTGACGCTGGACTCGCCAGCCGGGCTGAGATTGAGCAAGCGTTTGAGATCCTGCTCCAGAGACAACGTATTGGAAGGGGTGGCGGTTTTCATGGGTGAGGCACCAGCAGTAGCAGCGGGGGCTGAGGTCTTGCGTTGTTTAGCAGCGACTGATGAAGGTACAAAGGACATCATGCTGGTGGGGGCCTTTGGAGCAGATGCTGGAGGAGCATTAGCCGCCGCATTTCCAGTTCCACCCATGTTGCCTCGTTTCTGGTGAGTGTCGGGGCGAGGCTGTTGTGGCTGGTGTGGCTGCCGGCCAGGCGTCTTCCTACGGTTGTTTGGACTTTGTTGGTAGGGCTGTACATGGGGTGCTGATGGACGGGGCCCGTTGGCAAAGCCTGAGTTACCGTTGCCTGGCTGATCTCGGGAAAAGGCGTTGGGGTCCATCATCTGAGTGGGAGGAACAGAAGGAAAGCTCTGGAAGTTGCCCGGTCCGACCATGGGAGACTCAGCCGAGATCTCGGTACGAAGACCAGAGTTGCGTTTCTTTGCAGAATCGCCCTTTGCAGCTTTGAACAAGGGAGAAAGATTACGGTTGCCATAAAAAAATTCAGAGTCTTGGTTCGGCGGTGGTGCCTGCGGTGTGGTGGGTCCAGAGGGGTTTTGGGGAGGTCGGCCGTCATGGAAAGGCGATGGTGTGTGGCCTATCATGAATCCTTGTGGGCCCTGCGCATCCTGTCGAGGCGGTGTTGCAGAGGGCTTCTTTTGTGACATTGAGAGACGGTTCAGTAGGTCGTTCATAACATCATTGCCGTTGCCCTGCTGTTGCATATCCTTGAGCTGTGGAATCTTGGTGGGATCTGTAACGGAGCGATGCGAGGCGGGCGAGGCTGCTGGTGGGGGAGACATGTGTGCGTGCTTGCTTTCCCCGTCAAGCTCTATGGGAAAGACGCCATTCATGGAGTGTGACGAATCATGCTTCAAGTGCTGTGGCCTGGAAGTGTCCATTGGGTTGAAAGGTCCGTGGGAGGCTGGGCGTCCATGGTTGCCCTTGGCTCTCTCAGCTGCATCCGCCTTGAAAAGCAGGTCCAATGGAGATTGTTCATTACGAGGAGGAACGGCCACCGGGGCGCGGGAAGGAGAAGCAGAAGGACTTGGAGAAGCAGAATCAGAACTATCTTCGGGCGGAGGTGTTGGTGGACCAGCACGTGTCTTGGCCGGCACAGAACGAGAAAGAAACTTGGGTATAGGCAGAGCAGAAGGAGCCGGAGAAGCATGGAAGGTCGGGCCGGCATAGGCGGCCTGGATCTTAGCCGGGGTAGCAGACGGATTGATCGGAACAGGCTCTGATTCAGGAGGAGAGAAGACGCGGTCGATGGAGGGATGGGACTGGTTGGGCTTCCTCATGTTGCGCGGTCCAGAGGGCATGTGCGCGTCCTCACCTGAGTGGGACGCGCCTTCCGCGTGGGCGAGCTCAGCAGGTATCTTACTCGGGGACGCTCCTGCCGCATTGTGTTGGATCTGGTTGTAGCCATTGTGCGCGCGATTGCCTCGTGGTTTGCGTTGCGACTGCCGGCCAGCGTTGGTGTGCGCTGCCTGAGCTGGGCTCTGCGGCTTGTCCCGGGGAGCGCGTGGAGAGGCCGTCGTCTGTACTGTCGACATGTGAAGCGTTGTCTGTGGAGTTGTTGTATTGTGATGGGGGGTGGGTTATCTGGTAGGGCGCAGGCGGACGCTCTTGGTTCGTGATGAGGTAGTGGGTTGGATGCGCGATGACGCGGTCTGTGTCTTTGTCTGTGTCTGATAAGGTGGGAATGTGCAAGGGTTAGATGTTGAAGTGATCATATCCAGATTCGCGGGGTATAGATAGGCACGCGCCGTTGGGTGAGATAGGGCGAAGAGTGAGGGTGTTGTGAGCAGAGTCGGTCGCATCGACGGTGAACGGCGCGGAGGTGGCTGTGATCCAACGAGGCTGATCTCGGCAAGGCGCACTGACGGTTGCGGCGGCGTAGGGCTGAGAGGTCGGGTTGGGTATGATGGAAGCGGGAGGCTGTCGGGCGCCCGTCTTTGAATCGCGAGCAGCGGTGGCATTATGGCGTTTGCTCGTCCGATGGGAATTTGGATGCTTAGCGAAAGAATGTGCATTCCCTTTCACCTGGCACATCGTCCCAAGGTTGGTACACAGGGCCTGGCCTTGGCATTCGGGAGCTCGTAGCTGGAGCCTGACGCCTGCACACTGCGCCTTCACCTACAAACACAGTGGCAGCGCTTCAGCAAAACTTCGCCACCGCCATATAATCCCGCGAGCTGCACGTTGTTCCCTTTCAACTGCAACCGCCCATACACCGCCTACCACCGCGCTGCGTCAACCCCAGCAGCTTCCACTCCAACCAACTCCCCGCGCACCCCACCACCCCGATACATCACATAATCATGGCGGATGTCGACATGGCAGACGCGCCCCCGGCGAAGACCAAGACCGGCAAGGCCAGTGCTGCAGAGGGCGACAAGAAACGTTTCGAGGTCAAGAAGGTCGGCATCACACGACAGAGGGCAGGACTTAGAGATTGAAGCTAACATGACACAGTGGAACGCCGTTGCTCTCTGGGCTTGGGATATCGTCGTCGACAACTGCGCCATTTGCCGTAACCACATCATGGACCTCTGCATCGAGTGCCAGGCCAACCAAGCCTCCGCCACCAGCGAAGAATGCACAGTCGCCTGGGGCATCTGCAATGTACGCTCTCTCATGACACTACACTGACCCGCACTAACATATGACAGCACGCCTTCCACTTCCACTGCATTTCACGATGGCTCAAGACCAGACAAGTCTGCCCGTTAGACAACCGAGACTGGGAGTTCCAAAAGTACGGCCGATAGACGCTCGCAAAGCCGTGGAGAGATTGGTTTCAGCAGGGACAAACATGGGTCTTGGTTTCATTCGGACGTCCGGCGTTAGTAGGGCCTTCATAAAAGGTCTATGAGAGCATGAAGAAGTAGCAGCGTAGGCGATCATCATCGTCGAATCAGATTCCATTACGATCGTGAAGTGTCCTGACCATGCGACTTCATTTCCTGTCCCAGCGCGACTATCCGACTTTCTGCCCGTCTACGTCGATGTTGTACTGTGATGTCGCGTTGTGCGGCGGGAGCCAGTCCTCGGGGTTCTTGTTGTAGAAAGGCCACGGGGGCACGACAACGAGGAATGTGAGCGCGGAGCCGGCGAGGCCAATGTAGAGTGCCATTCGGATGTCTTGCTGCAGGAAGCCAACGATGAATGCGATGATCTGTATTGTCAGCTTGTTGAAGTGTATCAGGCGGGTGAGGGACACATACGCCAGCCGCACCAAGCAGGACAGTGCTCAGCATCTCTGCAAGCCGCTGACCCTCAAAGTCCTGGTCGTGTTAGCACATGCATCAAGTCAGGTAGCGGCGTCGCTGTCGCATACAATCTGACCCTCGACCGCGTCGCGCACCTGCTCCAGAAGCTGGTCGGCCATGGTGATGGGGTATGCTGGATGTCCGAGTCGTGATCGTTGTATTTGAAGGCTAGGTTGGTGAAGATCGGGAACGGATGTCACTTGGAACTCTACTGAACGTCTAACGGGCCTAACTGTCTCGGAGAGGTGGCATTACCACGAGCCGGGACATCTAGAAGGCAGGGGTCCGCAGCCGCACTAGCCTTCACTAACGGCGCCTCTTGATTTGCGCCCAACATTGACGCAACAACAGCATTTGGTACCTGGTTCGCCATGCCAGGTGCAACAAGAACCTTGGCCGGTTAGGCCGCGGAATGTGCGGCACCACTTTCACTCGCTCTCTCCACAGCGGCCGAGTTCTCGATCAGTCACATGCATGACCGTTTGTCGTTCTCTGAACGCGCCTGCCCAATCAGAGCGGGCCAGTAGGTTCCGTCGCTGCACAAGCTTTTTCCTTGACCCATCGCTCAATCGCGGTATTTGAGTCCCGCACCGTCCCTTCAACAACACTCCCACCGTCCCCTGGACTTCCACCCACCGCACTTCCCATCGACTTTCAACCGCCTCACGATACCAACTGCCAGCAGTCGCGATCGCGCACCCTCCATCTATCCGGCTCTTATCTCCGTGGACCGCCATCCACCACCGCGACTGATCGCTCAAGGGGTCTTTGTTTTTGCAACCGTCCCCTTACACCGCACCTTCTGACGCTACGGCGTCCATATACATACAAACCACCAAGTTGGCGGGACTCTACCTCGACAAGCTTTCCTTCATCCGCCCCTTGCTCGGCACAAAGGCCTGGGTATACGGAGGCGACCACAAGCCACCATAACTCGCCCTAACAGCAAACACATTCATTCGCTACTGCATCACCGTCTCTACATTTCTTCCTATTCCCACAGGGTGTGGAAGTCTGGCTACCGGACTCTGTCTCCCATCGGCTTAGTGTAGGGGACCACCCTACGCGAAGCCATCGTCAAGTTGAGCGCGCCCTAGAGGTGAGCGCTCACAAGCGACTCGCCCGCTTCTGTGGTTCTTGCGCTGCAAGAAGTCGCTGAATCCACCAACAACCTGGCTTAACCAAAGCATACGACATCTGATTCGGAGTCCTACTCATCGCCGCCTGAGTCGCCAATATGACTGACACTCCGAGATCCGAGAACCAGACGAGGTTCAGCACCCCGGTATCTGACCTCGACGACCACCGCCACCAGCCCGTATCGCTCCCACGAGCCGATGCCACCTCACCCCCTAGGTCGCGCCGACCAACTTTCGCAAGCGTCCAGGGCCAAGACCGACCCAACATACTCCTCCAAGTCAACGAGGCCCTCGAGGCAGACATCACTCGGCGCGATTTCGAAAGCGCCGTCGTAGACGATGACCAACACTTGGCTCCCGATGCCTACATCCGCCGCGGTTCTCTGGCGCACAGCCCACAGGCCCGTCGAGAGACATTCAGGCGCCCGCGCGACCCGGCAGTCGAGCGCCTGACTAGGAGCAGGGCTTCGTCGACCACTTCGCGCTCCGTCTCCCCTCCCAACTCCGTCGACGCATTCGCCGGCCCTAGGCGCCGCGACCGTGCCAACACCCTCCAGAGCCATGCTGGTTCCGAGCTCGAGCTGGGATTGAACAGGACGCTTTCTCGCGGCACTGCGCGCCGTCCGACAATCAGCGACGAGCGTCCTGATGAGCTGCACAACGTTGAAGTTGCATCTGCGCACAGCTCTGCCGAGGAGGATGTGTGCTTCCCTGTGGCCGAGGATACTGGCAAGACTACTAGGTTCGACTACGAAGAGTTGGAGGAGTTTGTCGCAGAGGCTCAAGAGAAGACGCCCATCGGCCAGCCTCTGCGACACAAGGCGAGCACCGCTTCCAACCTTTCCACAAAGCCGAAAGTCTTCTCCGATCTCCGCCCCAAGTCCAGCCAGTCAGGAACACCCAAGACAGACAGCGACGCTTTGAGCCTTAAGAATGCGGACCCTGCGATCCAAGAGAAGCTCGCCGAGGAAGGTCTGTCACACATATTCGCGGAGAAGCCGGCGCCAGAAGTGAAGCTCAACCGCTGGACGTTCTTCTCGTCTGAGTTGGACGACACGATCCATGCTGCCGAACTGGGCGGCCTGCTTATGCCCGGCGAACGCTTCCGCGATCTGTTTGACACCCCATCAGACGGCGGCGTCTGGTGGCTCGACATGGTCAACCCTACAGAAGAGGAAGTCTTCGCCATCTCCAAGGCTTTCGGCGTGCACCCTCTCACCCGTGAGGATATCTGCGTCCAAGAGCCGCGCGAAAAGGTGGAGCTGTTCCATCAATACTACTTCGTCTCTTTCCGTTCCTTCTTCCAAGCCGACAAGGAATCGGAGGAGTACTTGGAGCCTGTCAACTTCTATGCTGTCGTATTCAAGGAGGGCATCCTAACTTTCACTTTCTGCGAGAGCCCACACACGTTTTCTGTGCGCAAGCGTATCAGCCGTCTTCGCGACTACATCAACCTCAACGCTGACTGGATCTGCTACGCCCTCATCGATGACATTGTCGACAGCTTTGCACCTGTCATTCGCGGCATCGAAGATGAGGCAGATGCGATTGAGGATCAGGTCTTCACTGCGCGCATTGAAGATTCTCGCGCCATTCTTCGATCGATCGGCGACTGCCGCAAGCGCGTCATGCAGCTGTTGCGTCTCTTGGGCGGCAAGGCAGATGTCATCAAGGGCTTCGCTAAGCGTTGCAACGAGTCGTACAGCGTTGCTCCTCGGGGTGACGTGGGCATGTACCTCAGTGATATCCAGGATCACGTCGTCACTATGATGTCCAACTTGGCTCATTTCGAGAAGATGCTCAGCCGCGCACACTCCAACTACCTTGCGCAAATCTCGGTTGATCAAGTCATTCAAGGCAACGACAGCAACGCTACGCTTCAGAAGGTTACGGTCATCGCTACGATTCTCGTTCCGCTCAACTTGATTTGTGGTCTGTTTGGTATGAACGTCAAGGTTCCCGGTCAGGATGGCAGCCTCGGATGGTTCTTTGGCATTATTGGTGTTATTGTCCTTTTCGTTGCTGTCTGCTTGGGGGTTGCTAAGAGGATGCGTTACATTTGATTGAATTTTTCGGTTAGTAATTCCCTGTTTTGTCAGTTGGACACTGTCTGTCTTTGTTTCTCCTATGTTTAGTATCGTGGTTTTTCATTCAGTACATGTATTAACGCCAGCGCTGGTGTACCGGAGGTTGTCATAATTCGGGGTCACGTCGTACACGATCATGTCGGCATTAGATATACTCTAGATTAGAAAAGTATTGTTCTCGTCGCAAAGCTCTTTGCTGCCAGCACATCGCCTGAGTATGGAATTGGATACGTATGTGATGATCTCACAGATCGACAACTACGTGTGGCTTTCGGTAGAAGGTAGCAAGAAGCAAACCACACAAGCCGAAAAAGAAGGCGCGCATACCCTGTACAATGAGCCATGAAGCTAGGGATTGGCGTACGCGAATAGACAAAGCAAAAGAATGCTTTACAGTATTGTTTCAGGTGTCGATAGTGCCCATGATGACATCACATGAAACGGCATGCATTAGTAGCGCGTGTTTATACTACCTTGCTCATACGCTCACATGACATCCAGAGACGCGATGATGGATGGAAGCGTAGATAAGCCGCAACTCTGTGCTATCACGCGAGCAGCCAACCTTGGGACGCATCCAAGGTGACATTCCGTACCGTTCCTATTCGTTCCGAGGTCGGAAGGAACACTGCCAAAGCCAGAATGCGCGGCATCCAAGGCGCCGAACAGCAACTGTGCCGACGATGAAAGAAACGTGGTGACGGTGAGCCCCTGCAGTCATGAGGACCAAGTAAGGAAGGTTCCACTCGTTGTCCGCGAGTTCGGAAGCGGTGACTTAGGCTCCTGCCGAGGGGCGGACTAAGTGATCCTTGTTTCGGCGAGAGCATTCGATCATGCAGCGCCTCAGCCGACCGACTCCCTTAAGTACAAACTCTCGCCCTTGCGCCGCTCTCTCACTCCTTGCACAAACCACCAGGACGTTCTCTCTACCCACACTCTCACTTTTACACGTAGACAACACCCAACCGACCGCCTCGGCGAATACAGTACTGTTCCTGCACCCCCACGAACACTACACGCCTCAGCAACGACCCCGGACCGAGAAGGCAACATGGCGGAAATGGCGCAGCGGATACTCATGAATGAGTTCAAGCAGCTCAGCAAGGAGAAGTGGACAAACATCGAGGTGCGTCTTGGTGACATTCCCTCCAGAGTCACAGTCCTAGTGGCGATGCAGGAGCACCGAGCTAACCACGTCACAGCTCATCAACGAGAACGTCTTTGAGTGGAGTGTCGCCCTGATAGTCATGAACGAAGAGTCCATGTACTACGGCGGCTACTTCAAGGCCAAGATGACCTTCCCTCGCAACTACCCGCATAGCCCGCCAGGTACGTCACTGCCAATACGCGGATCCAGGGATGGAAGGAGTCGCGAAGCGCAGGGCAGGAGCTAACGGTTTACCAGATTTCAAGTTCATCCGCCCGCTCTACCACCCCAACATTTACCCCGACGGCCGCCTATGTATCTCCATCCTCCACCCACCCGGCGATGACGAGATGTCCGGCGAGACTGCCGCCGAGCGCTGGTCACCCGTGCAGCGTGTCGAGACGGTCCTGATATCCATCCTCTCTCTGCTGGACGATGCCGAGGTTTCCTCACCCGCTAACGTCGACGCGGGAGTCATGCTGCGCAACAAGCCCGAGCAGTACAAAGAGATGGTCAAGAAGGACCTCGAGCTGTCAAAGGCGGACATCCCCACGGACTTTGTCATGCCTACGCACGAGACAGCGTGGAAGAAAGAGAAGGACGAGGGCGAGTTTGACATGAGCTGGGAAGACAGCGATGCCGAGAGCCTGGACTTTGGTGGCAGCGAGAGCGACCCGGACGAGGACCAAGAAATGGACTCCGACTTCGAAGGCGATGACGATGATGCTGAAGATGATGAGGACGCCGATACCCCCATGAAGCGCTAGACGTTGCCCATGGACTGCAACTCTGAGCCCCTCATCATGCGAATGTCTCACATCCGCATGCCAGGGCTACTTAGGGGTGGGTCCCCAGCGTCTGAAGAGGATTCGGGTTCTGACACCCTCATCCTTGTCCCTTCGCCGACAGCATCACCTACCTCAACACTCCTCTCTTCGTCATCATGCGATTCGGCAGCCCCTACTCCATTTCCCCCTCACCCCCGTCCAACAATATGGTGGACACTCACGCACTAGGAACTGCGCACCGCCCTCTCACCCCCTTGCCCAACTTTCCATTCCTCGGTTTTCTTCCACGTCTTCATCATAAGCGCGGCGTTCGGTTTCGGCATGGTATTCATGGCGTTACGCCTGCAACGGGCTTTCACGCCTAGGGTTCGGTCACGGTTAGGATGGCATCTACACTGCATAGGAACGGAGTTCTTGAATCATCTTTTCATCATGCGTGGCATGGCTACTTTGGGCTTGCAATTGGCGGCGCAGTGGCTACATGTGGACGGCCGTAGACTAGGGAATGCATGAATTTCATACATATTGGCATTGGAAATGTCTCTTGCGTGATGGACACATGATCTGAGTGGCCGCATTGCCAATGGATGCATGTCGTAAGGCCAACGATTCGGCTTTTCTCCTTCCTAGGCCTCCGTTAAGATACAAAGCATACATCCACCCAAACATTAACGACTTTCTGTCCTGCTATGAACCCAGAAATACTACTTTTGTCCCGCTGAGCCTCTCAAGTAGCACGCGCCAGCCCTTTTTCTGACCTTTGCTGACATCAAACCCCGTTCCGTATATATATTCCAAAATGGCATTGTGATTGACGCCCTCGCAGTCCGATGTTGGGCATTTTGTTTCCTCAAATGTCCTTATTCCATTGCATCGAGTGCAACGCCAGTGACCGGTATATTCGATGTCGTCGTCATCGTCATAGTCGTTGGCGTCGGGGTCTTCTCCAGGAACCCAGCCACCTTCACGGAGTAGTGATTTGAGGACCTCGTTGTCTGGCGACTTTCCGGTTATGTGCCCGAGGAGCTCCTGGAAAACTTTCTCGGTAGATTCAGATAACCATATTTTGGTTGCGTGTGGCATTGTCACGAGCTTTGACGTCGTGTTCGAGGATGCGAGTGTGGAATAGTCGCTGAAGACTGTCGGTACAGGCAGACTTTTCTTTATGAATGTGGAAGTGGGCACCGGGGAACGATCATGTGTTTGATGTTTGATGTGGTATTTGGAAATAGTGGTACTTGAACAGTGCAGTGAGAACTCAGTGGTATGTAGGAGTGATGAAGAGGTCGCTACGAGGTCATATATACTAGCTATGACTCGAAGATGTATTGGTCCGTGGGATATTGTACAATTGATGATGATCACAAGCTTAGTCTTTTAGAAGACAGTGCGTGGGTCTCGTCACCCTTGGAAGGTGCCGTAGCTGTACGCTAGACTCTCCAGTCTGACAGGTATTTCATGGACTGAATACTCGGTGGTTCACCATCCAATGCCCATGGCATTCCTGACTCTCTCCATCGTGCTCTCGGCGATTTTCTCTGCTCTTTGCGCGCCTTCATCTGCATGCCCTATAAGCTCCTTCTGATCTCCACTCATCAACTCCTGGTAACATTCTCTTATATCGCTGATGCCCGAATCCACGGTATCGGCGACCCTCTCTTTTAGAGCCCGCATGCTGAGACTTGTCAAGTCAATCGCCAGATCTTCTGGTGACGCAGCAAGCGACTCATCAAAATGATACATCAGGTCCACAAGGTTTGACACACCCGGTCTGGTTTCGCGGTCATAACTCACTCCTTCTATGGAGTCTGTCAGTGCCGTCTTCAACTTGGCATGTATTTCCTCTCTTGAGTCTGTTATCAAGATGCGACTCTTCGGTTTCGGGTCGCTCTTGCTCATCTTTTTTGTGGGTTCAGTCAGACTCATGACTCGTTTTGCGGGACTCAGAAGTGTTTGTGGAACAGTCAACAGGGGCTGTGACTCCGAGTAGACGTGGTTAAAGCCACTGGCCAGCTCGCGCGTGAACTCGAGATGCTGCGCTTGGTCTTCACCAACTGGGACGTGGGTCGTGTTGTAGAGGAGGATGTCGGCGGCTTGTAGGACCGGGTACGAGAAGAGGCCAAGTTTGAGGGCGTCTTTGTTGTTGGAGGGATCGAGAGGGGATGCATTGGATGGGAGGGAGAGCTTGCTCTAAGACAGTGTCAACATTATGCCTCCTAGGTCTACTTCTGCGGTTGTATACCTTCCACTGGGTCATTCGTCCCAAGTAGCCCATGCTTGCACCACAACTCAGGATCCACATCAACTCTGTATGCTGCTTCACGCTACTTTGCGCAAATATGATGCATCTCTTCGGATCAAGTCCTACTGCCAGCAGACTAGCCAGCATCTCTTTCCGCCATCTTGCCAATTCGCTCGGATCTTGTTTTATCGTAATCGCGTGCAAATCGACTATTGAGAAAAGAAGCGTTGTATCCAGAGATGCCTCATCTTGCAGCTTGACCCATTGCCGCAGTGCGCCGAGATAGTTTCCAAGATGCGGTACGCCGGTGGGCTGGATCCCCGAGAATATCACCTGCTTCTGGTTCTTGCCGGCATTCTGTCTCGCTGGCGAGGCGATGGAGTACTTACGCAGGCAGCCTGAGCATACACGAAAAGGCGAGGGTGCTGCACGCTGCAGCGGTCGAAGTGAAAACATTGAAGTTAGGTCGTTGTGTCAAAATCGGAATCGCGGTTGCTCAGCCACCAGAAAGCGCGGCCGGGGTCTTGTAGCGTCGTCATTGTGGCACTGCCGCCCGCCAACAACCACTCGACTGCGCCCAACCACGGCCTCCTTCTCCATTCACGCTACTCTCCCCACAACACCACGACTACCACCCACGATCCCAAGCCTCACGCACCTCATTATACACACCGTCGTCCGGAAGTAGAGGGACTACAGCGCAATCATGTCTTGGACCGGTAAGGAGCCCCTCGACGATCATCCAGGAAGCCGCCGGCTCACCAGACGCAGGGTTCAAGAAAGGCGTCAATCGCGCGACGACGCAGGTTCTTATGAAGACTGGCCAAGTCGAGCGCACAAATGACCGCGACTTCGAGACTGAGCAGCGGTACGCTCTCCAATCCATCAGATGCATCCTTCATACAAGAATAAGGCATCCCACCGTAGTACCACGACTAACATGATGCCAGCCGGTACCGTACTATGGAAACCGCCGCGAACAAGCTGCAAAAGGAAGCAAAGGGCTACCTCGACTCTCTGCGCGCCATGACCGCCTCACAAATGCGCATCGCCGAAACCATCGACGCCTTCTACGGCGACGCGGGCACCAAAGACGGCGTATCGCGCTCCTACAAGCAAGCCGTCACCGACCTAGACGCCGAGACGATAAAAGCCCTCGACGGCCCCTACCGAACAACCGTCCTAGACCCCATCCAGCGGTTCTGCTCTTACTTCCCCGACATCAACGCCTGCATCACAAAGCGCGAACACAAGCAGATGGACTACGACCGCATGCGCGCGCAAGTCCGGAAGCTCACCGACAAGCCTGACAAGGATGTCACCAAGCTACCGCGCGCTGAGAAGGACGAACAACTCGCCAAGGCCGCGTACGATCAACTCAACGATACCCTCACAACTGAGCTGCCCCAGCTCATCGACCTGCGAGTACCATACCTAGACCCCAGTTTCGAGGCGCTGGTCAAGATTCAGTTGAGGTTCTGTGCGGAAGCGTACTCAAGAATGGCGCAAGTGCAGCAGTATCTGGATGCGAACACAAGAGATCAGTATGCACAGGGCGAGCTGGATGCGCGGGTGGAAGAGGTGCTGCAGGAGATTCGGGACTTGAGTATTGCGGGCACTGTCTAAGAGCTGGAAAGGAGAACATGTTTTTCCTGTATCGTACATGGTAATTTCTGTGGCGTCAGACTCGTTGGTTTTGCGGCATTGGTTGGGTTGCGTAAGGACAGACGATGGAGTTCAGCAGTGCCTCCACCTCCCTGTAACCATTGGCTTTATAAGGCGCTCGATTTCATGATGATTCGTTTACCTCCACTGCGTCATGCCGCACTGACATGCAAAATGAATTGAGTCTTCAGACTTACTCTTCGTGACAGGAAACGCCAACAGGTTACGGTGAAATGGTTTTGTTCAACGTAACTTTTCTGACTCAGAGTCATTGGGTCCCCGTCTAGAGCCAGTAAAAGAGTCAGTCTCTGCCACAGACGTGTCTCACTCCATTCCTTTCTCTTATGACAGCTTCGTTGACACATATTGGTAATATAAATTGTCTGCCGGATTGGTCTTCTGATTGGTATCCTACACACATCCACCGCACCAAGCTCATTGGTGCAATATCCTCATTTGGTATCACGCAATCTACTCTTTCAATGGCCCGCTACAGTGAACCAGAATATCAGGAGGATCGCTGGAATGAAAGACCAAGATTGTTGCGATCGCCTCCACCCAGAGAATATCTACCGCATCGACAAGGGAGATATTCCTCCCCTTCACGAGAAGCAAGCCGGATGCGATCACAAGAAAGATATTCAACGTCCCCACGATACAGATATTCACCGCCCTCGTCCGAAGATCATCCACCGTCCTCACGAGAGAGATATCGATCGCCACAGTCACCGAGATCCAATATCGGAGACCCGATTTCAAAAGATGAAGCTTTCGATTGTGTCGACTGTCCAGCCCTATTTAAAGAAGATAAAGTAGAGACGACTTACATGGGGCCTCATGACCAAAAATGTACCACATGTGACCGGCCCAAGAAGTGGAAATACTGGAGATGCACGACATGTCGGTGGACTTGGCGAACGACAACGCTCAGATGTGAAGCGGGGGCTGGGAAAGGAAGCCGGCTGCAGTGTGAGGGACTCAGCCCCGAAACCCCCTGGTTTCTGCTCTTTGCGGAGATGAGAGACGAACGCAATGCACTGGCTAAGCAAGTCGCAGAGTTGGCGGGGAAGGAGTACAAGCCCAAGAACTTTGAGCGCGAGCTGGAGGATCTGGGTATTGTTGAGAAAGATGGAGATTTTGGCGAAGAGGAAAAGTTGCTGTTGGAGTGGAGGGACTGACCGTTCTGCCGTCTAAACATCAAACGTCATAGCATGAAGGTTCAGGAGGAGGGGAAGGTGAAGCAGATTGTTATAATGTAGAGACTAGATCTTGTGCAAAAATGCACTTAGTATTGCACCGCAAATACGGCCACAAGCCATTTGTGCGTTCAGCTGATTGCACCTGCGGTGACGCTTTTGAATATATGCTTAAGATGGAGTTTTTCCGGTCCTGTTACAAGTCTCTACGATGAACTTGATATCCTTAAACACCTTGGTGAATGGCTCGAGAAGGCCGTTGAATACATATGACGCGTCAAGTTCAGGCTCCTGGACACCTTCCGACAGTTCCACAGTGACATCCTTCTCCCAGCCATCCGCATAACGAGCCTTCTCCCTCTTGACGCTCACTTTGACACTCCTACCATCCACCTTTTTGACTTTGCCAGCAATTCGAAAGCAGCACCCGCTGCTCGGTTCGACAGTCTCCGGATCCTTGAGAACGTCGAGACTCTTAGGCCAGCCCGTGGGAGGGGAAGACCCGGTACCGAGACTTCCACTGAAGCGATAGTGCCCGTATACCAGAGGCTTCAGATTCTCTGCCCACACCGTGTCCTGACCGGTAATTGCAACGTTAACTTCAGTGCTCAGAGGAGATTCCCACGGCCAACCACATGGCAGTATCTTAAAAGGATCGAAGTCCGAGCCACCCATTCCGAAGTCTGTAAAACTCCGCTCGACGCGTATGACCGTGGCAGTGAACGCTATGTGTATCGGACTTAGTCTCTTGGTGAAATGAGAATCGTCCAGCGCCTCTGCGAAGTCTTCGAGTTTGACAGTAGGTGCGCTTTGATGAGACGCGCTGACAACGGCACCATCGGTCGCTTCCCAGAACCTGCAGCTACTGCTCCTTTCGTTCATTTTCATCATGCCTTGATTCGGAACCATGGCCTCGTATTCGTATATACTGGGACCACCTGGCTGGTCGTTGTCCAGAAGTCGTTCTAAGCTTGAGTTTCGTTCCAACCAGGATTTCGGTAGGTCGCGCAGACCAGCTCTCAGGGCAGGATTGTTCTTAAGTATATCGTTCCGACCCGTCATTCCCTTGAAGACGATGAAGTCTTCGATATAATCATAGTCTTCATCGTATGCTTCTTGTATTGTCTTGCCTTTAAATTTACCGAAGGTGAAACGGTAGGGGCCGCGGCTCTTGGGTGCTGCGCGCGTCTGGGTACGTCGCTTCTTTGAGGACTCGGCATTGGAGGATGCGGCTGGTTGTCGCTGTCGCTTGACGCCGGAGCTCATCGTGGGTATCAGAAGAAGTCGTTCGCTTGAATACGAGATCGCAGAAAGGCAAGAGGAGAATTTTGCAGAATTAAGTTCGGACCTGGAGAAGAATAGTCAAGCGCTACAAGCGAGGGAATCTCGATCGCATAACACGGTATGCATAGGAAATTGTGCCGCAACTTGAGTAAGGGTATGCGCCTCGAATTTACGCGCAACGCGTTGACGATGTAGAGCACCTGCACGACGCGTTGCTAAACCACCAACAATGATACGTCCTGGAGAAAGCAGACGGGAGACGAAGTCGACAAGGAGCTTTTGATCAATACTTGAAGACACTACCGATACAGGATGTGAGGGTCGAGCGAAGAATGCGACTAGTCGTCCTCGCATGTGCACGGCGGTGACAGCCGTTTGAAAGTGGGGGCTGGCATGGCCCGAGCGTGTGCTGCAAGGATCCCTGAACGTGTCACGGTGATTACCATTCTACCTGCGTCACCTACCTTATCGCAGTCTTCCCTGGAACATACAGGTCAAGCCTGTGAAGCAGACACATCAGACGAAGTGTACGAGTTCGACTTGGAAAGCATTGCGGCCAGACCATCAAACAAGTCGCAGACACCAGCCCCAGCTATTTGCTCTGGTGTCTGAACAACGAGAACATGATGGAAACGAGGATCGACCTAGCCGATGGCTTTAAAGCTTTATCGAACGACTTCCTCAACTCGCAGTCTAGTTCCCTGCGCGAAGCCATGCGGAAGAGGGGAATTCATCCCAATGACATGGCGGACGCTCTCATGGTAGAGGGACAAGATGATCACGGGAACTTTTGGAATATCACGAAATGGGACAGGGTAATCGCACAGAACGTGGGCTCTGAGTTTGAGCAAGTCAACATAGGAGGCTCACTGCCGACCACGATAATGTTCACCGGCACCATCGTCAGAGTAGAGCAATGTTGGGCCGACGAAGGCGAAGACGGCCTGATGACTTTCACGATACTGCCATGTGGCTTTCCCCGGAGCGAAACCATCAAATGCCACTTCATCTCTTCAGCTACTGCGCCCTTGTACGAGGAAATGCCAGATATGCTCTATAAGACGTATAAAGTCATCGGCAAGTTCTGCAGTCCCGGTCTCTACAGCAGCATCCACGACATTAAGAGCATCGAACTGGCGAGGAATCCGGAACCTGCTAGTCTGAAGACTGGCATCTGCTGGAAGTTTGAGGGCCGCGTCACCTATGCTTGCATCAAGCCTTTGTTCGAGTCCGTCTTAGTCACGTACCTTGAGGTTGATCGTGATGCACGATTTCCTGTGTACGCCAAATTGTTAGAAGGCGCGCCAATACCAACAGTCGGGAAATTTTATCGTGCCAAGGGTATCACAATCCCGGAAGACGTCCGTGAACATGGTCTAGGAGAGACCACTTATTGAGCTAAATGGCTTGAAAAGCTTCCGGAGCCTAATCCTAGCAAGGCAATCTAGCACAGACACTGATAAGCGAGCAAATTGAATTCTGTGGGAAAAGAGGAGATGACATCTTCAAAAGTTTTATTAATGCCCTAGGGTGGGTTTTGTTGGCATCTTTCTGGAGGAGAAAATATAATACCAACAAAGCATAACCTTGAAAGAAACACGAGCAAGTTTGTGCCACCCATGTCCGTCCCGATTGAAAGCGTATCACGAGCATCTTGAACGCTCTTCAACCTTTTCACACCCCCTTCTCAACATCCGTACTGTAATAGATCCTTTCCATAGTTCCCTAGCGCATTATGTCCAGTCCCGCTCCCAAGCTTCTTCATCAATAACACCCTCGTAGTAGACTTCAACAGGAGGTTCTCCCTCTTCCCATTCTCGTGGCTCCCGCCTTACATCGTACAGGACGACGCTGTGCTTGCCATCGTAATCATTTTCCTCTCCAATGACAGAGTATCGTTCGTGGACGTCCTCGGTAGAGTCCATACAAGGACCGACATGCTGTTGCATTTCAACTCCTACGTCTTTGAAGAAACTCCGGAAGAACGGAGTTTCTTCAATCGGAGCATCTACCAACGCGACATACACTACGATAGCATCGTTGGACAATGGGGGAAAAGATAACGAAGGAGCCTTCTCAGGATCGTGCCGAGCGAAATACATGGCCGCGGAGTTGGCAAAGTTGGCAATGACCTCGCATGCTCGCTCGGAGTATTGGTGGTATGGCCAACCCGTTTTGCCATATTGGTCTGCATCCGATTTCCGCATGATTTTGTCCACCTTCTTTACGCTGACTTTCTTTGATCTGGCTTCTTCGCACACTCTGCAAATCTTGCTGATAACCTCACTGTTACCGTCCATTTTATCCCATGACCGTTCATTAACGATGATACGGGGGACTCGCATTGCTTGCGGGACTCGCTGTGCTTCAACGATAGATTTCATCAGATGTGCAGCCTCCGCACAAATTGCTCGACACGTGAGATGAATGGGCGTTATGGATTCGTAGTTCGTGATGGCAACGTATCGATTCACGAATCGAAAGCGACGTTGGCAATCTGCCGCATATTCGTAGATCATAAGACGCAGCTCCTTTGGTAGATCGAGGAAGCGGTCAAATGACCGGGGCCGACGTGGATTTAGCGCAAGTTCTTCGTAGTACTCCCGTGTGTCTTCGTTCATGTCGTCGCTGTTGCAGGTATCGGAGTGTTCTTCCTCAGAGTCGGACGATGTTGAAGGTGTATCGCGCATGGCTTCAGACCAGATTGCATGAGCCTCAGAACGGATTGCATCAGTCTCAGAACGGATTACAGCAGTCTCAGAACGGATTGCAGCAGTCCTGGAACTAATTACAGTGGTCCCAGAACGGATTACATCATCCCAAGAGAGGGATGCTTCAGTCCTAAAAAGGGATGCATCTCTCCAAGAAAGAGATGTAGCACCCCAAGAAAAAGATGCATCATTCCTAGAAACGGATGCAGCAGTCCTGGAACGGATTGCAGCAGCCCTGTAACGGATTGCAGCGTTCTTAGAACTTATGGCAGCAGTCCTAGAACGGATTGCAGCGTTCTTAGAACTTATGGCAGCAGTCCTAGAACGGATCGCAACAGTGGTGGTTCTAGAGTTTGAGTCGTTGTCGGAATTCGAGTTGTTGGAAGTCGAGTCGTCGGAAGTTGAGTCGTCGGAAGTTGAGTTGTCGGAAGTTGAGTCGTCGGACATCGAGTCGTCAGTAGAATCCTCACTAATGGTTGCGGGATGGATGGCGGTTAGGTGTCTCAGGAGGAGCGGTCAAGTCCCCTGATGGAACCCAGGCGGCTGTCGCGAGCTAAGGTCATTACATAATCAGAGCCACTCGGGTCTTATTGGTGCCAACCTAACAAGCCAATTTCCGGCCCCACAATCCCGAGGTCTGAGGAAATCTGTAATCTTGGCTCATCAGCGCGGCACGATGCCTGAGGCCATTGAATAAGCGGTTCACAAACCTATGTATGCCTTCTTAGCGCCCGTTCGGTTGCAGTCTGTGTAATGATGGTAGATATTATGACGACACAATCAAACACCGTGATGACAGGCATGAAGTTATCCAACCTGGCTTATTGTTTACATCTAAGACGAGTTAATCTGCACTTTTCTTGGACTCATGATGAACAGGAGTATGGGGATGCCGTACACGATCTAGCTGCCAAAGCCGAGTGCGTCTGGGACAAACGTTAGTTGTTTGACCGCAATGTACATCCCACCACTAAGGATCGTAGGCAATGTAATGTTGCTGAGTAGGATAGCACAACGGTATCCCAGTCGCTACGGATAGCCAGCAACTTCAGATCCATCCATGATAGCGTATGGTTCTTTAGACAACTCTTGTACTTGAGTCATCAGGAAAGTCGCCGAAGGTTCCTTTCCGTAAACATGAATATGAGACCTTGATTGAAAATGGTAATGAATATGTAATTGGTTCTAGCCAGAGGGCTCGCCCAGACTCGGTACATCATATTATTGCTCGCAAGCGATTCACCAAAACCCACTGCCAAAGACCACAACTTCCTACCCGATTGGTTCCCTTATGGGCAAATGATCATGAAACGTAAGGATGCCTGCCTCTTCTTTCGTACGTCAACCCTGTCATGAACGCTATCCGTAGCTCGTAAACCATTGTCCATGCAGCGTTTCCAAGCTGCAACAGCCGCACACCTTGAGAAGCTGGGTCTCTCATGCACAGCAGAGGTTATATCCCGAACTTCGTCCTTGTCATTATCGTCTAGCCGTGCGACTGCCAGAAGAGTGTTATGCTCGCGACTGCTCTACGAGGCATGAGGCTTGCCAGCTGAGTCGGCCTTGGCACGGAGGTCGGCAGCGGTGGAGCCTGTCGCGGAGAAGTAGCGCGAGAAGACGGGCTGCAGGAATGAGCGGAAGACGATCTGGGCACCACTAGGGAGTGTAAGCTTGTATTAATGTGCGCGACGGGGCTGCTACATACGCAGTCTGGGGAAGAGACATCCAGAGGATAAGGACAAACTTGAAGGTGTAGTAGAAGGCTGCGGACGTCAGTTGCGGATCATGCAGACGATCTGGCTGTACTTACGGAACCAGTAGACGGCGTTCACAGCGCTCTCGAAGACGGTCAAGAAGGCAAAGGTAACCCAGTACTGCGGCATCGCATTAGCCCCATCCCAAGTTTATTGTGGACACAATTTGGCCAGCTGTCTTGCCAGCGATAAGAAAGCGGGGTACACATACAGTCAACCACTGGGTGTCATCGACCTTGCTGGCGCTGAAGAGAGCCTCGAGCGAGTAGTAACCGGGAATGATGAATCCAGCAATGTTGACGAGGAACTCTCCGGCAATGTTGAAGAAGATGAGGAAGAAGTAGAGACCAGCGAGACCAAGGATCATGTAGACCTTGGGGACCGACGTCTGCTTCTCAAAGTTGTTGAGTGCGGGGTACTTGGACAGCTGGAACACAACATCGTCAGTAAACGTGGCTTCATATCAAAACCATTGCTTTTCCTGTCGGAATCGTCGGGACAAGGCGTATTTTGACAATTGTGCCTTGTGCAGAAGCGAGAGCGCTTACCTCTTTGTCGAGCTGCGACAGCTGGGCCTGGGCTCTATCCTGGACAGACATGTTGAGGGCTGTTGGGAGGTTGGGTGTGATGGGTTGCGAAAGGGTGGGATGCAACGGGTTTTGGTTGAAGAAGCAGAGGGGCTGCAATGTGTTCAGTAGGTAGGGAGGAGCAGGAACGTGGAGCCTGGAGATTGTGGGATGGAGGAAGTGGGCTCGTCATCGCTAAATACGTCACCGCCTTTCACGAGCCAGCCAGAACGCAGCAATGGCATGCCGATGAGACAAGATCGCGTGCATCGGTCCAGCCGTTCGACGAAGCCGTATCCCGGGCGTTGGTAATGTCGCATTCACCTGTCTCTTTTTCCTTTACATTGGCAATTAGAGAGTAGTGCGATTGCACGGGCATTATGACGACTTGCACGTGACCGTTGAGGTCCAAGCGCGCCGGCCAGTCTCCGTTGCTGCAGGCGTGACCGAGTTCAGACGGAAGCGTAAACATCCAATTCCTATCCCACAACAAACCCGCTCGAGGGCGACCGACGACGCCTACGACCCTTGTTGGAGCCGGATATTCTTCTGCGGAGCATTCTACCACGTTGGTGACATCCTATCTGCCGGAACAACGTGTTGAGCTAGTCCCTGGCCCAAACAAACAAACCCGCCAGCCCCGAAAACAGCTGAGACTCGAGCTACACGCGAGCAGCGCCATCAGCCTACTCACGACACCTTGGTCTTCTTGGGATTACCGTCGCGTACTTTAGACACTCTGCCGACTGTGTTGCCGCCTCCTCAGCGCCGTTGCCATCGCATTGTTTTGGTGTAAACATACGGAAAATCTGCCAGCCGGCGTCCGCAACATGACCGATATCCGCCGGTCACGATCGAATACGTCAATGTCTACGAGAAGCAATCGTCCTCTTTCACGCGCGTCGACGACGAGCGTGCATTCGTTCGAGCAATTCCAACAACCGCAGCAACCGCGGCCCAACCAATTTCCCCAGCAGCCGCAGTATCATGCTCCATTCACTACCAGTGAAGCGCTACAGCCTGCATTACTCCAGGCCGCGCAACAGGTCAGCGCGCAGGACCAGCTTATCAATATGAGTCTAGAAAGTGTTCAGCAGTATCTTGGTTACCCAGCCGACCCAACCGCGTCTCACCCTCAACCGAACGGTCAGCCCGCACAACCCGATCACCATGCCTATCAGAACTCCCTCTCTCAACATTCACAACATTCGCAACAACACAGCTTCATGGCGCCGCCGATGGATACGGAGGACAAGAAAAAAAGGCCGTCGACCTCAGGTGCCGCGACCAACGACAAGGAATTGCGCCAGCTGCTCAACCAGAACGAAGGCCGCAACCTCAAGGAGGTCGCAGCTGAGGTCATTCAGAATGACAGAACATCCAAGGCAGAGAAGTCGAAACAACTGTTCGCCATGTTATGGTAGGTACTTCGCCTCCACGCAGGAACAGTGCTAACGCGCCCCAGGTTACAGTCTGTCTGCCGTGTTGCGAAGACGTCAGTGCCGCGCAACCGCGTCTACTCCAAGTACGCAGAGCGCTGCGGCACCGATCGCGTTATCCCCCTGAACCCAGCATCTTTCGGCAAGCTCGTTCGCGTCATTTTCCCCGGCATCCAGACCAGACGCCTCGGTGTTCGCGGAGAGTCCAAGTACCATTACGTCGATCTCGAACTCATCAACGACAACGACAGTGGCGAAGAGGCACGTCGGGGCAGCAACGGCCCTGCTGCCCATCATGCTATGAAGCGTCAGGCTTCTGGGACACCAAGACTCAACCTTGAGTATGTGCCTTCCACAACTTGGTGTGTCAATTGCTAACAGCTTCAGTGCTATCCCCCGGTTACCTGCAGACAGCGCACATTTTCCACCACGAGAGGCACGCGTGGAGCCGCAGAACACTTACTACACTCCAGCCTCGTCCCGCGGCGTCTTGTTCACCGACATCTACTCGTCCAATTTCTACCCATCTCACGCGCGTACCAAGACGTCGTACGAGCACGAGCTCAAGTTTCCAACGCCAGATATCCTTGAAGCTCCAGATGCTTTCGTAGTCGAATTGCCAGACATTAAACCCTACTTACCAGCGCGTACCGATCCCGATTCCGCCGATAATCTCGTCGCCATGTACCGCTCACATGTCGTTTCGCTGGTCGACTCAGTGCGATACTGCAAGGAGAAGCAATTCTTCCGCCTCTTTGGTACTTTCCACGGGACATTAACTGTGCCAGTGCAGAAGTTGTTCGCTTCGCCCGAACTGGCTCCATGGATCAAGGAGTGCGACTGGATGATGTACCAGAAGATGATTCGCAACGTTTCCCAGCTCACCCTTCAGGTAGCGCCACCGGCAGTATTAAAATTCCTCGATAACGTTGCAAAGACGTTACATGCACATATTGCCGCAAAGTTCGCGCCGCTGCCCATACATGTACTCGAAGCAAAGCTGGAACCCGCTACATTGTTCGCACATCTTCTCCGACAGATGCTTCGTGTGAATTCTGCTGCACACGCAGCAGCCGTCATGCTCACCGCAGAGAGCCATCGCACCCAGATGTTTGCTGACTGGCTGGAGCACGTCAACATCAAACGCATCATTGCCAACGAATTGCCCGCCTCCTGTGCGCACGAGGAGGTTTACAACATCCTAACTACCGAGATCCGCTCGATGCTAGGCCCGCTACCACAAGAGATCCAATTGCCTTCCGGTACCATTCATCGCGCAGCATATCCCGACCCACCCGCAGATCCTTCAGAGTCCGTCATCGATCGTATCGCAGCATTCTTGACACAATTGCCGTCCCGCTTTCCTGGCGCACACGCTCGCACGATCATGCACTGCATCAGTGCGCTTGGTTCGGCCGCCATACGCGAGATCACCGTCGAGAATGGAATCAGTTTCCAAGGTTGGTGGCTCACCAAGGTCTTCGTGGATGAGATGGCGCAATGGTTAGCATCACTAGGTGGTTTTCTAGGTCATGCACCCCCAGACTGGAGCTCGTCCAACTACTCGCCTGTAATGGGTGAATCCCTCAATGCGGCCATGACGAACGGTGGCAGCGGCAGCAACAACGAGAGCAGGTATAGCAGCCTGGAAGCCGACTTTGGACCAGATCAATCCTTCATCTCCAACGCTAGCCATGTCACCATCCAGGACAATGGGTCAAATCAGGAAGGTGAGTTTATTCATTCACAACTTAGCCTCACATGGTAGTTGACTAACGCAAGATCATCAGTCAATGCTGGACGATTTACTCAACCATCATCACAATACAACATGAGCTTTCAGTACGAGTACGACATGAACACTTCCCAACAAGAGCCAAACCATGACGATAGTGGTATAGGCCTCGGCCTCGGCGTACAGGAAGACGGCATTGACGCCAAGTTTGCGTCTCATCTATCTTCAGCTCTTTCGCAGAGCGTCAGCTAGTCTGACGTCCCTGTCTTTCAGATATTCTGATACTTTTGCCCATGCGTTTATGACGCCTCTGAAGTCACGACTAACGACGAACCGTGCCCGACATGGCCTGTTAATATCTCATAATTCTTTGTACTTTAGGATTGCGTACGCACTCACGGACCGGTGTTTACGGAAATAGTTCGGCGTTTCCATCTTTGCATTTTGGGTTTGCAATACAGGCGTTTGGAACGATATACCGCCTCTATGGCCTGGGTCCGGTGTTAGATGCAACTCTGCGGTTCCTCTACGCAGTGTTGAATTGAATTGAATTGTTTCATCGTTACAGACGTTCACAACCGCCTTCCACAAGAGCTTCGCGAAACTAAGGCTCACCCCTTTCGCCTCTGAAACGATAGGTGGAACAAGTGCATAATGCTGTACCAGCCTCTTTAAGTTCGATTGATCACGTCCTGTCAAGACCCAGCGGAATTAGAAGGTACTTTCTCACAGCGAGATTTCATGTCAGCTAACAGCACAAATGTGGTCACCGCTAACACCAGACGGCCTACCAAGACAAACCTCATCTCCGTTTACTCCGTTAGACCTACATCGCCTGTTCCCGATGTCTGTCCTACATGTACTTTGTAGTTCCTCTCCCGTTACACTCGCTGACATAACCATCTGACCTCTGAAAACGGTCAACATCGGCACTCGACCGCCGCGGCTAACGCAACCCGATCAAAATGGCTCGTCGACCTCCTCAATCGCCTGACCACACTGATCTACAAGAAGGAACTCGATCTCTGATATAAAATCGTGTGTCGATCGTGACCGGTCGTCGCACGATGATGGATCACACGATGGACTCTTACCGCTCGTTCATTGGGTTTCAAGGGACGCGATCACCTTGGCACAGAGTCTCTACCTTGGATGCTGTGGCGATATGTTAGGATAGGGGAAAGATCACTGCAGTTGTGCTCGCGTGGACACTTTTAGCAAATGCAGCCGAGAAGCGCAATGCATCATGATAGGAGACAGGACGGGACTGTTGTGTAAAGTATGATACAAATGTAAGATTTCGTTACACGGAAAGGATTCCTGCTAACGGTAGCCTGTGTGGCTAACAAGCACTAGAAGACAACAGAATATTTACTAAACCCCTTCATGCGCGGCGCCGCGAGTATGAGTAGACACCACGACACTCCTACTGCCTGCCCCGTGTCCTCCTTCTCCTATGGTTCCACGTCGCGCAGACGTCCTTGTTGGCGCTAGCATCCAGTCCTGCTTTGGAGGTGGGTACCCAGTTCTTGTAGATCAGGTAGCTGTAGTCCCATCGTGGATCGTTGAGCTGTGTCCTCCACGTCCAGAAGATCCAGCCCTCAGTCTTCTCATACAGTCGCTGCTGGGCAATAAACCAATCCTTGTAGAATTGTGTTGTGGAATCGAGCTTCCAGTCAAACTCGGTGCTGTACTCGTTGTTGACGGTGAGACTCCATTCTTGGACGATCTTGGGGGTGTCGCCGTCGGTCAGGCGGTTGTCAGTGTGGCATGTGTAGTACATGTAATCGCCCTGCTTGGCGTCGGCGTTGATCGCCGTTACAGCTCCGCCGACGTAGTTGTGATCGTCAAAGATGACCTTGGAGTCTGATGGGAGGTTGGATTTGGGGTTGCCGGCGCCCCATAGAGAGTCCATGAATTGGACGTGAAGACGCTGGTCTTCGGGAATCTTAAGAGAGTTCTCGGCGTCTCGGACAGCCTTGAGGGCTTGTGGGTAGTACTTTTGAGTAAGAGTGTCTTTCTCGGCTTGGGGCATACCGCCCTTATCACGCGATGTCTGCGGCTCGTTCACGACTTCAATGATACCGACTGCGGCCTTGTATGAAGGAGTGTTGTGAATACGCTTCGTCATCCAGTCAAGCCACTTGGCTGCGCGGTCATAGTTAGCTTGTGAAAAGAATCCTGGAAGATACGCTTCAGGGAGACACTGTGGTGGACGTTAGGGTCGAGTCGAGGAATATTGGAGTGTTGAAGGCTTACCTGTCCAGTAAATGCATCGCCGACCTTTTGCGACCCGGGAGCGCCGTGGAGGTCAATAACGACGAACATGCCCAGTCCTGCAGCCTTGTCGATAATATCGTCAAGATACTTCAGATTCATCTCGGGGAAGTGCTCGCTGCTATCCACTAGGCTGTGAAGACTCCAATATCCAATCGGAATGCGAATGGTGTTCAAACCAGCATCGTGCATGGATTGAATCATGCTTGGTGTGATCCAGCGAGCGTAATGAGCGTCGAATGCATCATTCGCTTGAGACTGTCCAAGCTTGCTGACACAGTCAAACTCGGAGCAGGAGTCACCGCAGCCCATCTCTGACCACTCTTGATTCATCAACCATGGCTCCGAGAGTAGCCATCCACCGAGATTGACTCCTCGAATCTTCGGACTAGGAAGATTAGGGGCACGTTTGCTCAGGTCGCTGGTGGTGCGGTTGAAGGCAGCAAGATCGCGGTCCGCGGGCATCCATGCCTGTGCGCCGGCCGCGAACAAGCAAGCCAAAAGAGACGAACTCTTCATTGTGAGGAGGATGCAATGATTGGTTGCAGTAACGAAGTTGCTTTTCCCGGCCTGAAACGAAAAAGGGTGCCTGGAATGGAGCTGCTGGAATGAATGTCCAGTTGCTTGACTGTTACACTGTGCGACCAGAGGACTATTTAACTTATTCACGGGCCTTCAGCTGATCGTACTAGACGGCACGTAGTTCACTACATCGTGAGTCTCCAAGAGGCAAATTGCCAAAGGGGCCCCTAGCTGACGACAGAGGCGCAGCCCAGTCACCCAATCCGAGATACTTCACCGGTCCCGCGTTCAAGTTGATGGAGTCGCTAGCCCCTAAATGTAGTCTTCTGTCCGAAGATCTTTCGAATAACCTGTAAGCCACTCTAGTACACCAGGGGTAGCGTTCACGATGTCGTACGAGAACATGTAATGAAGTCACATCGTCCGTCCGCGTTTGTATAGACTAGTCATGGTAGTAGTGAAGTTGATGCATAGCACACTGTTAGTATGATCAGGCGGCCACGGGTTCTCTGCAAGGTGGATCGAAACGGCTCGCTGGCTGGGGGTTTGCCTCGTCGCCTGACACCATGGCAGCTTCGTAAGATTCGGGGAGAGTATGAGGGGCTAGAATATATTTTAGTATTTGGACAGTCAGCGACCTACTTTAGGCCATATGAAGAAGGAGGTGTAATAAATGTTTTCGGCTAGTCCCAAGTGCGAAAGCCAGAGACTGAGATATAACTCTCATTCGCTGATAGCAGAAGGAGTGGAAATTACAAGGGCCTAGCCGAACCGAGGCGGTCTCAGAAGAAGAGGCGGAAATAAACAAGTCCAAGAACCGAAGGCTTTCGAGCAGTTGGCCCTTCACCCTGACCTGCGAAGCGGCCCGGCGCGCGGATCCTTACTCGAACTGTCAACACACCCCGCTAGTTCAGACTCCTCTGACTACTCTCCATTCAGGTAGAAAGTCTGGGGACAGATGCATACTGGAGGCGTGACCATTTTGTTAACGCGATGTGATGACGTGCCAAACTTATCGTCTCTTCTCAGCCTCACAACTGGGTTACGTCTGCCTTGCTGACCATCGACCCCATATGCTTACCATGAGCCATCGTATTCGGTCGCCGGCACTGTCCTTCCGCGGCGGGCCGTTGTGGCGTTAGGATCCTGAGAAGTTCTCGTATTTGCGGTGGAGAACACATAGTTCAGCAAGCCATGTCTGTGGGAAGGTTGCCTTATTCGCAGCTCAACGGCTGCTGCAAGCCGTCCGTCAGCCGGATATGCAAGCTTCCTGCAGCATCGTCCGGAAACGTTCGTTCTTGACTTCAGCCACATATTGTTAGTTTCCACAGCATAGCTGGGGAAGAATGCTTCCAACTACCTCGAATCAGCTCAAGTCTCAAACGCGCTTTGGTTGACGATTTTAGTTTCGAGTAACTTGCCTAGCAGTCATCTTCACCAGTCAGACCTCTGTTGCGGTCAACAAGATAGTCTAGAGTCACGCGCCTACAGGACCTCTCCGTGGAAAGGTATCCGGATCGTCATGGTCGTCGGCCCCTAGCGTTCATCAGCGGTCTCGTGTTCGCGTTGTGGGGCGTAAAGAAGTCGAGCGTTGGCCTCGGCAGATTTGCAGGTGTGTCAACACAACCCTTCCGTAGCGTCGCGTTAGCCGGATCAAGGGTAGTTATTTACAGTGACACGGATGGCCCCTGCAGATGGGCGCTTGGGTGGATTTCATGGGGAAAGCAAGGCTAATCAGGCAGGTTGGACGTTCCTGCGCTGTGTGACGTCACTTTGCTTTTGGTTAGGGCTTTGCCGATCGAGACCGAGCCGAGTTTTGAGGTCTCCCTCCACGTGTTCTGGGGTAATCCAGATACCTGGTACGGGGACGGCGAAGTCGATCAGGGAGCGAACTAATGTAATCTGTAAACGTCGGGCATCATTCGACGACACTTTACGCCGTCGGACTGCGACGGTTGCGAGCGTCCTTCAGAAATACTTGGGTGATCGAGCCAGCGTTATCGTTCCTTTTGTCCAGGAGTTTCATCATAAGTTATCCATCTCGGGTGTCGGTTGGCTTTATTTAGCTTTCTTGCCACACTCCCAGGCTGTTACTACTGAGTGGGCTGAAGATCAGCATTAATTCTTATTTCGTTCATTGACAATCTCCTACCGATAGTGGTGATTTTGATCTAGATCGAAGAACAACGCAAGCGATAAAGAGTCTGGTGGTGCTCCTGGACTAGGCTGCTCTCCTTTCTGTAACGTCTTCAGTAATTACTAGCGCTCAATTCGCCATCACCATCAAGAGTGCGAGACGAATGTTTGTCGTCCGCTTGGAAGAACGTTGACATGAATAACAAATGACTCGAACAAACAAGATGAAGAAACGAGGTAGTATACGAACTGTCACTAGATTCCACAGTATTTTTGGATGTTTATTCCGGATCTGGGCATATGAGTCGAAACGCTAAATCCACTTTTCATGGCTGTCCTGTGTTGCGCTGCTCCTTCATTGTACAGGAGACTGATTTCGGGAGCTTACTGGCCAGTCTGATACTGTAAAGGGTTATCAGTGTCTGCTTTCGAACAGAAGTGTAGCGCGCGGTATCTCGAAAGTTTGCGATGACAAGATCATGTGGAGTCTCGCGCTCTCGTGACCCGGCCGATGCGACGGAGAGCAAACCCACGACAGATATATGAACACCAAGGGCTGCAGTAATGAATAAGACAACTATACCTTGACTGCCTACCAAATGGCGGAGTCAATGCGTCGGCCCACTCTCGTGGCGATACCCCGCTTGAGTATATAAATAAGCCTACCATCCGGAACCAGATTGGGTCTCTAATACACAGAACATTCGACTGCAATTACGCTTATCAGGATTACCCACAGTTCTATCAATTCTACCTAGCGCGTAAGTATTCAGTGGTTTTGGTTCTCCTTTGCACGAGCTCATCAAGGACCGCGGAGGCTTCGATGATCTAAGTGCGCGACCCACGCCCTCCGACTAGACACCGAATTCTGCCTCACTTCGTTTTCAGTACACATACGCCATTGGAAAGATTGCTGACGGTATCCAGGACATGGCGAAGACTCCTTTTCCGTTCGAAAGACTACCAGCTGAGCTGCGTGCTGAAGTCTACAAAAACCTCCACTGTACCACGAAGTACGCAATAGCGCGACGAGACGATATCAGAACGCCGGTGGTTGTCGTCAGATTCTCTTATATCGAACGCGCTATAGTCGCTGTGTCAAAGGCAATCCGAAACGAAGCTGAAAAGGTCATCGACGAGGAAACCCAGAAGTGTGGCCCGGCTCAGCTCATCGCAGACTGCGATTACTTCCACTTCGTCCCTGAAGTCCTTGACGATATTCGAAATGCCCGACAAGGCTATGTTCCACCGAACATGGGACTGGCCGATGACGAGCGTGAGAATTTCGATACCATATTCACCCGCAGAAACCTAGTGGAGCAAGCTCGGATGAACGCGGTTATGTATCAGATGTGGACCCGCCTCGCGAATCTGTACCTCAAGACGAACGAGCGAATCGAGGTCGGTGTCTGGATTGGGAACGATGCCGCTTGCGAGAAATTTGTGGAACTGCTCCCCTCTGCCATCGACGACATCATCAACCCCCGCTGGGACGCGTCCGACTCCGGCATGTATCGTCCCAAGTTCGCGGTGACAATTGAATGCTCAGAAGAGCTTGACGCAGCTGTGGAAGACATTGTTCAGGATTTCAAGGATGCGCATTTCGAGGTTAGCGAAGAACTGGAACCGGAAGAGATGGAGTCAAGATGGAGCCTCAAGACCTTTGACGGAGTGTTTGAAGAAAAGGAGCTGTCTAGTGACGAGTCTAGCGAAGATTCAGATGGGGAGTTGGATTAAATCGAGGATGAAGAATGGGTGTGGAATAAATGTGAAATTGGACAATGCGATAGATAGAGAAAACAAGATGGGCTACCAGAGTTGATTTGACATCTGAACATACAGACAGCACCCATAAATGACTACATCAGACTTTTAACATAAAACACGCTGTCTATACATCGGCGGTGAAGTGTGAGTGGTGAAAATGAGTCTCAAAGGTTGGAGCTTGGCAGGTGCTAGCCAGCTACCGACGCCAATCCACCTAGCTCCCCGCCTTCCACCAACCACCTGCATCCCCCACGCAACTACTCTCCATCGGGATCGCGATCGCTCGTCACACGCGACTACTACAAGGCGCGTTGTATCGCGCAACCAGCCTCTCTAGGATACGCCAGCTGTATACGATATCGAAGGAAAGTCGACCTTTGTCGCAAACAGCTATGCGCACCTGCTGGATACAGCGCGATCTCTCAGCAAGAACGACCGCCGTTACCTACAAACACGGAGACGTTATCGAAGCATTGCGACATGCAAGCGTTGCGATACATCGTTGCCAGCTGGAAATAGCCAAGCGCAGTGGGTTCCACTCGCCCGAAAGTTCGGCGAACCGGCATCAGCTCAACCGCACGAAGGACTTCGTACCCGGATATCATTGGCCATGGCGATGTACCCAACGAACAACACTTTGGACCATGACAACTCAAAGATTGTAGTATCGTATCTGTTGTCTTCTTGGACAGCGGCAAACGCATCGTCGACCTTCTCGCTATCGGGATATGCCGTAGCATGGGGGAAGAGCCCCTATCCGTCCCACATGGACCAGCAAGTCCGTTCGCGCCGCCGTCGTTACCGGTCACCGTTTGCGTTGCGGAATATAAAGATATCTATCTGGCAAACCTCCATCAATCAGCGAATCAACAATTCGCTTCAAATTTGAGAAAGATCTCAACAACCGGGCTTGTGGTTTAGTGGTATAATACTCCCTTAGCATGGGAGTGGTCCAGGGTTCGATTCCCTGCAAGTCCATCTTTTTGCGCTCGTCGCCGTCGCGGAGTGTCTGCACGACGTTAGCGGTGTTGGTTTTCTAAGGATAGAATTTTTAGTTTTGACAATATAAGTGGATTACGAAACCATCGGTTTGAGGAGCAAGTAGGCAAAGTACTACTCACAGTCTTACGACCCACGCTATACTTCGCTCCAATTCTTGGATCTGGGACATAACTTCCGGCACCAAGTGATTGCATCCACCGTTGGACATATATCCGTACCACGCTCAATCAATCCCCCGTCCCACTAGCTGTTCGACGCAATATACACTCAAGGAAATAGCACGTCGATTGGTGTGTGAACGAAATTGCGCGACTGAAAGCCAGCCATCAGTCGTGCAGGTGCTTGAAAGTGCTTGTTGAAGATAGCAAGGGGCCTCAACATGCTCAGTACACCATGGCTTTCTTCCCAAGCGTTGCATACGGCTCAATGTTGGAACATTAGCGTGTTCGTGATATTGCTGCTGTGCAAAGCACTCACAGCGGGTTCTGGCAGCGCCATTGTTGCGCAGCTTCTCGAGCGGACCTCGGAGTGAATTGTGAGACCATGAACGTTCGATCGGAGCAACTGTGCTGCAACCCCGAGTCCAAGAGAGGCATTCCACTCTCCAGTTGCGGGAGTTTGCTAGGATACGGAGGATGTTGATCAACATCGGACCTGAAAATGTAGCGACTATCCCCGTTAGGAGTATATTGATTACTGACGAGCAGCATACACTCGCTAGTTTGTCTTGCAATCATTACACCGAGTTTTCGGGGGACCAACTACGCACCAGCGAGACACTACACCATTCGGCCGAAAACTCGGCCCTCCCTCTCGTATAAGAGAAACAAGATGGCGGTACAAATGTCATCACAAGCACTTAGCAACACGAATCCTTTCAATCAAATTAACACCAATCCCGTGTCTCTATCCATTCCACCGAACACGTCCCCATTGTCCAATATGGTCAAAATCGCAATCGCAGGCGGTGCTGGAAGTAAGTTTCCCGCGGATCATACCGACGGGATGAACTAACATCTTTCCAGACGTAGGGCAAGAGTGCATCGATGCTCTTCTCGCCACGAAGAAGCACGAGATTGTGATTTTCACACGCAATGTCATTACCACGTGTCTCTCACCTTACTTGATTCTGACACATCTTCCAGGATGTCCCCGCCGAGACTACCGACTCGCCCGTCAAACTAGTGAAAGCCAACTACGAAGACGTGGCTGAACTGACTAGTCATCTGCAAGGCGTAGACGTAGCACTATCTTTCATCGCGCCACTGGACCTGCAACAAGGGGTTACCTTCCAGAAGAATCTCATCGATGCCTCAATCAGGGCTGGTGTAAAGCGTTTCGTACCCAGCGAATGGGTCTCGTAAGTCATTGCAATCGCCCACTCTTCTGCGCTTGCTAACCATAATCTAGATCCACCTTGGAGCACACGCCGTGGTATTCGTTCAAGGACACGATACGCGAATACCTAGCCGAGATCAACAAAGACAGAAAAGTCATCGAGTACACTCTTTTCCAGCCTGGTCTCTTTTCCAACTACTTGACCGTTCCATACAAGTCAGCCAAACATCTCACGCCGCTCCGGGTGATGTACGATTTCGAGAATCGTAGGGCCATCATGCGAGAAGGCGGAGACGATGATACCATCGTCTTGACCACGGTACAAGATCTCGCCGGCGTTGTCGCGCGGGCAATCGATTACGAGGGCGAATGGCCGGTCGTGGGCGGCATCCGAGGCTCGCGCATCTCCATCAAGGAGCTCATTGCTCTTGGCGAAGAAATAAGAGGTCAGTCCTTCGCCTTCTTCCAGCTCACATGAGCCGTGCCGCTGTCTGCTTGTTTACTAATAAGATATCACAGGTGGAGCCTTTGCCATCGAAAGACTCTCCAACGAGGACTTGAAAAAAGGGAACTGGACTGCCTCCTGGTTACCGGAATTCGAACATAATGCCGTCCCACCTGCGATGGCTAAGGAGATGGCAAAGATGGTACTGATTGGCTTCACTAAGGCTTTTGGGGCAGGTGCCTTCGATGTGGGAGATGAATGGAACCGATTATTGCCCGATTATGAGTTCACAGATGTGAGGACATTTTTGCGCAAGGCATGGGAGGGGAAGCCGTGATGAGGCAGTCAAATGAACCATGCTGCGCAGCCGGTCTTCGGGGTAATGCGATGGCGCAGACTAACTGCAGTAGTAGTAGGTTTCTAATAGCGAACAATGTACTGTCTTTACTGTGTAACCCGGGTCATCGTAATACAGCTTTTCAAATTGGAACTACCAACTTCGACATCACGAGATTGCAGTCGCACAAAGAGGAAAGTTTTGGTACGACCTGTCCAGAGCTTTCGTCCGAGATTCGAGCGAAGCCTAGGTAGCCAAAAGGGCCGAACACCAGTCCCCTACTGCACCAGCCACTCTCGTCACTTCCCTCCCCAACCTCCATCAACACATACTCAGATATGCACCCGTGCCCCTCCCCGTCACCTGAGACCAACTCCCATGAAGATGAAAGAGCAGCGAAGCGGCGTAAAGTACGTAAAGGTACTCAAAGTTGCTGGGAGTGTAAGAAACGGAAAGTCCGATGCATCTGGGCATCACCTACCAAGTCCAAATGTAGTAACTGCGTGCGACGCAAGACAGACTGTGTTAGTCAGGAGTTTGCGGATGAACCGAATGAGAACAAGAGGGGAGATGCTGGATTAGAGACGCGTTTGGGTCGGGTGGAGACGTTGCTTGAGCGACTGATTGGATCGTCGACAGACAGGCGCCACGACATTGCTGACGAGTATCCGGGAGCTGCAGTCCTGGAGAGACCGAGGAGCGTAATAGTATGTGTAGCGTGCTGGGGTCTATCCTACATTCATCTCTGACACTCACAAGGATCACACAAGAAACATCAACATCACATCATCCACCTCCACAGAAACCACATCAACACTCACAGATCTCTCGCAACGACCAGAAACAGCACTTGTCGATATATACACTGGCATATCGCGAGACCTCGTCGCAGCATGGCCTACAGCCCAAGATCTCGACTACATCTGCAAGCTCCCTGTCAGCATCTCCACGCACATGCACATGAAATTAACGACATCCTCTGCAAACCTGATGAACCAGGTTCCAGATAGCCCAGGAAAGATATTGCAGCTACCACCACCAGGATCGCATCCAGTACTGATAGCGCGGAAACTCCTTCTACTCAGCAATATAGTGCAGGGCGCACTATCCGATGACTGTATACCCAGAAGCCAGCGCGAGCATCTCAGTAAAGTCATGGCTCATGCCATGGATACAGCAACGCGACTGGTGACATCCAATGACGAGCTAACCGCCTCTGTCGAGGGCGTCGAATGCATCATGATCGAAGCCATCACCCAGAACTACGCTGGGAACCTGCACCGCGCGTGGCTGACTGTGCGCCGCGCCGTTGCCGTAGCGCAGATGTTGGGTCTGCATCGTGGTAATGCTAAACGAGCTTCTATCAAGGTGGTGGATCCCAAGACGCGCGAGAGCCTCGATCCAGACCAGCTGTGCTGTCGTATTGTGGAGATGGATCGCTACCTCTCGTTGACACTGGGGCTGCCGCAGTCTTCGCTGCAGACGGTTGGGCTGAGCGCTGAAGTTATAGCAAAATGCCATCCGCTGGACCGCATCGCGAGGCTGCAATGCGTCATTGGAGATCGTATCTTGGCGCGTAAAGTAGGAGAGCCGCGCGATATCACGGAGAAAAGGGTCCGGGAAATTGATGACATGTTTAGGGAGGTGACGGAGCTGATGCCGTCGGACTGGTGGCTTATTCGAGACTTTGACAACAAGGACGGGGGCGAATCGGATCCGATGCATGAGGTTGTAAGGAATATGTATCAGCTGTCGCACTTCTACCTCGTTATACGCCTGCATCTGCCGTATGTTCTTCGCTCGTCGGGCGACGATAGGTGTGAAGAAAGTAAAGCGACAGCTGTGCATGCTGCCCGCGAAATCATGAGTCGATATATCGCGTTTCGCAAGTGGAAACGCGGTCCGTATTATTGCAGAGGAGTCGACTGTCTGGCTTTCGTCGCCCTCATGGTGCTGTGTTTGGCCCATATCGATTCGCAGAACCAATCGATGATTCGGCACAAAGCACTTTTCGATCATAGCCGTCCGAGCGATCGCGCTTTGATGGAGCGAACGGTCAAGGTATTGGGGGAGAGGAGCGACGATGCTCTCGCCACGAAGCTATCGAGTATCATACAGTATCTTCTCGACGCCGAAGCGGCATCGGCAAATGGGACTGGCTACAACACTTCGGCTAGTGAGACAGACGATGGGATGGCGACGGAGTTTGATGGCCAGTTCATGGACGCTGAGAAGGCGGTCTTGCAGCTTCACCTGCCGTATTTTGGCACCATCAGCCTACAGCGCAGGCTAGCCTCCGATATCCCGTTGGCTGAGGAGATGCTGTCTACTCAGGTAGCTGACCAGACACAGTCATCACTCACGGAGTGGGACAATCGGTGGTCGTTCCTTGATTCGTCGAACGATGCGGGGGCGCTTGATGACTGGACACTGCAGAGCATCAACGAAGGTCTTTTCGGGGGACTGCTTGGCGGGTTGGGAGACGTGGATTTCGACCCTGGGCTGCCTGTAGATATATAGAAGCAAGGGAAATCCAGACGTGCTATGTTGCAAAGCACAGTAGAAATGTTCCAAGTCACGTTTGTACCCCTCTTTCCTGCCATCTCGCTCATTGAAGATGAATTACGCCACTTTATCTACCATAAGAGTGTAGCTAGGGTATGCTTTTCGGATTGTTCACTACATCGTTCACAGTAGCTAGGTCGAGGTCGTCCATTCGCCCTCGTCCGATTCTCTATTGACCGCAGCGACGGAAGAATAGAGAGGCAGGCGCGACAGGTGGGATATTTCGCCAAGCAGATACACTATATCAAGCCTAGCGCATCACGTAAGGAACGTGCAAAGTACAAATACGTTCAGCACGGCAAGCGCAAGTAAGGAAGAATATTAACAGCTGAATCACTGCAGTTTACGTTAGACTGACTGCAATCTCAGTCAACAGATTGCTGCATGTACAAATGTACATTCTCGAAACTGTTCAAGCAAGTCCTCAGGGACATGGTATCCTCCAAAACCGTAGCTCTGTGCTGTAGAGCAATATTTTAAACGCCGGAAAATGCAATGGAACAACGCCAGTATACGTGGATGGAAATCATGCTCGTCGTTTGCCGATACGGCCGGGGCCGCTGGGACGTCCACCATTGGGCTTCAGTGCACCCTTGCCTCGCGAGGTAGGGAAGGAGACCTTGTTCTGGGGCTTGCGTCGCAGTTGTTTCCGGGTCTGGCTCTTGTCCTTGGTCTTGCGCGAGCTCGAGCTCGAGCTCTTCGCAGAGGTGGAGGTGGCGTCGACGTCCATATCTAGCAAGTCAAAGTTAGCCCTTGATTCTCACTCTACCAGTGCGGAGGAAGCGGGTCAAAGGCGAATTTGAGATGGCCGTCATCGGTGAAGCCCAGTATGTCTGAACACAGGCCTAGATGGAAACACAGATTCCCGAGTTCGCAGTCCTCTTCTGCGGGATCGAGTGGGCTTGCAGAGGGATCGGATAGGGAGCGTGGCATGGGGACAGTAAGCAGAGACGAACCTTTGGGCATGTCCTCCTTGGCGGCATCGTCGGCGGTGTTGGCTGGGACATGATTAGAAGGTGCATATGGTGGGAGACGGCTGAGCGACTCACTTTCTTCGGTCTCCATCTCAGTCCTCTCGGGCTTGGGCTGGGCAATCGTCTCGAGAAGTTTGGCGTGCAGGCGCTCGGCGCGTGCCTGCTCGACGGGGCCGAAAACTCGGGCGCGCAGCTTGGTGCGGTTCGCCTTTTTGCTGCTTGCGCGTGCGCCTTTGGCCATTGTGCAGAGAGTGGCGGGGAATGTGTGGGTGAATGGGTGTTTGGGCGTGTGTCTTGGTCACGTCGGCGGCGGCTGGTGGGGAAAAGTTCGAGGAATTTTGGTGGCAAGGCGTTTGGCGTATCAAGCCAGGCCGGCCCGTGCCCTGGTCGCGTTCTTCGCCTAGTTGCAGGTGACGCTGACTTCGGTATATCCTAGCTGGAGATGCGCTCGCCGCGAGAGCCGCCGCCTACCTCGACGGCCGAATACTAGAAAAGTCGCATTGCGGCCTCTGCTCGCCTGTTTGCTGCTCCGCGACTGTCCCGCCCGCCCGCCTGTCCTGCTCGCTCTGCATTGCCGCCGGGGGCTTTGGGAAGTTGCGACCAACGCCCGTCCGACTCGACTGCACCTCAGATAGCCGGATATCGCCCTTCGCTGCCTTCACCTCGCCCTACGTCACCCGCCCGAGAGAGAGTGCCTGAGATAGCCCGCCCCAGATGCCTTCGCGAGCAAAACTGAACCGGTAGCCCTTGACCTCCCTCTCCAACACCGCCAGCCTCTCCACCGCGACGGCACAAAACCATGGCGTCGAGCATGCAGCAGATGGCTGCCACCATCACCGAGCGCTCCAAGACACTCATCAACAACGACCTCAAAAAGATTCTCAAAGAGGAGGGCACCTCGCAGACGGGCAACAAGGCCGCACTGCAAGCGCGCGTCATTGGCCGTAGGTATCTCCGCTCCCCAGCAACACGGCTTGCTGTCGCCGCTCACCTGCTAACTTCACCCTCCCCAGTCATCGCCAATGCCGTTGCTAGGAGCGACACCGACCTGCTGCGGCGACTGCAATACCGCGTGCAACACCACGGCGAAGCGCCTCCACCAGCCACGAGCAGTCCCGTCGCCTCCTCGTACTCGCAGCCCCCTCCGCCCATCGCAAACGGGTACAGCATGGCCAACGGCTACCAAAGCAACGGCGCATACCAGCCATACCAACAGCCCCAGCAGCCACCCATGCCGCCACGCCCGACCTATTTCTTCAAGGAGAGCCCTTTCTTCGAGATTCGCGAGCTGATACTGAGTAACATGTCTCTGGACGCTTCGCCGACGCACCGTGCCACCATATCGCGTAACCTCACCCTCAACGAAAGCCAGTCCGGACGCCTAAAGACAGACCCATCTTTGCGCCTGCTGCTCTTCTCTGCGCTCGAACAGCCATTGGCGCCCTTCTCGCGTCTCGATATCGCATTCCCATCTCAAATTGAGGTCAAGGTCAACGACGACGAGGTAAAGGCCAACTACAAGGGTTTGAAGAACAAGCCAGGCTCTACGCGCCCCGCCGACATTACCGACTTCGTCCGCACCAAGGTCGCCAACCAGCGCAACAGCATCCTCATCACCTACGCCCTGACTCAGAAGGCAAGTCGGTCGGAGGTTTCTTATCCCATCAGCTTCCCAAACCTGACTCTGAGCTAACTCCTAATGCAGAAGTACAACCTGTTCGTCTACTTGGTCAGGAAGTACTCGGTCGACGAGCTCACACAGCGCATCAAGAAGCGCCACGTCATCACGAGGCAGTCTGTGCTCAATGAGAGTATGTAGTGGCCTTCGGCAGCTAACGTCTCTCACATGACTAATGTTGTAACAGTGATGAAAAAGGCCAATGACCCCGACATCGAAGTTGGCTCCAGCGTCATGTCGCTCAAGGACCCAATCTCTACCCTGCGCATTGTCACCCCATGCAGGTCGACTGTGTGCACACACAACCAATGCTTTGACGCCGACTCATTTCTGCAGCTCCAGGAGCAAGCTCCCACATGGACATGCCCAATATGCAGCAAGACCATATCATACGAAGGCTTGGCCGTCGACCAGTACGTTGAGGAAATCCTCAACAAGGCCCAGAACACGGACCAGGTCACCATCCAGCCAAGCGGACAATGGTCGACCGAAAAGGATGAGAAGCCCAAACAAAACGGGCACAATGGGCATCATGACGATAGTGATGATGACCTCATCGAGATACCAGATTACCGTATACAGGCCATCAAGACCGAAGCTGCGCCGACACCCACTTCGCTCAGCACCCCTCCACTGCCTTCTCGCGAGACATCCACAGCCCCCCGGTCTGGCCAGAAGAGAAAATCCGAAGTAGTGGATCTGACCTTGAGCGATGATGATGAGCCAGTAAGACCAACGAAAAAGGTAGCGTACACTACCCCCAATAGCCTTCCTGATCCGCCCCGTCGGTATCATTTACCTCCCCTCGGCAGTCACTCTGCCCATAGTCGTCCACTGCCACCAACCTACCATAGTGGGTCTGCCAGCATGCGTTCTGATTACTCCCGGCCTCCATCTACACCTCCACCACGCCATGGGTATCAATCCTATCGACCAGCACAGCCTGCTTCGCGGCCTAGCTATCCTGGACAGGGTACTTCCTCCTACCCTACCTACCTGGGCTCTTCTTCCCCTTAATTACATGTTGCGCGTTCTTGTTGTATCTTCCACTCATGTATGAGTATTGTTCATCCGCTAATACCACCTCGGGATCGCAGGGCAGAATAACGGGGACCAGACGAGGTAGCACATCATCCACTTAGGCCGTTCACAATATTGCGGACCGTTGCGGACCGTTGCGCCACGTGGCGGGCATTCTGCGTAGGCTGATGAAGTGAAGCTCTCTACATCATACACTCATCTCTTTCCTAATTTGTCAAGGAAACTTAGCGCGAGGCGTTTGGGGGAGGCTGCATTTCATGACCATCTATCTACGGCGTAAAACACTGGTTGGGGGCATTGAGGATACCACCGCTTGGGAGACTTGCATGCATTTCGGGAGCTTATACCAGCGACCTTCTGCAATGACGAAAGGAGCAGAAGTCGCGTTCGGAGAGGACTGAAAGGAGGTGGCGGTTCATGTACGATCGTGTAGCAGTGACGCCTTTTGGCTTCGGCCATACTAGACAGTTACCAGTATTACCGTGGGTGCTGTCAGCAGTTTCCACTTTCCTCTATTTGCGCTTACGTATCATACACCCCCACGTACTCAGTCCAGCGGTTCCGGCAAAACACAAACAACATCCTCCTCTTCCCCGTCATCCCCAACCCTCTGCCTCACCTCCCTACTCTCCAACTCCACATCATCCACATCCGGCTCCTCCCCCAAGCCATCCACCACCACCTCACCCTGATCCTCCACCTTCCTCCTAACCTGCGTATCAAACAACGCACCCTTATCAAACAGCCTATCCGACTTGACCCCTCCCTTCCTCTTCACTTTAACCTCCCTTATCCTATACGCAAAAACAAAGTCCTCCGCCCTCGTACTCTGCTCGCTCGTCCCGCTCTTCCTCTTCCAATTCCCCTCCGGTCCCACCGAAATCGGTACGCCAGACCACGCCGTTGCATCCACACCGGCGTGCACATAGACGCCTTTTTCCTGGAGCCGTTCCCTGGAAAGCGTGGTTGACGACGCTATCATAACACCCGTGATGATGTAGATTTTCTCTCTAAACCGGTGCTGCGTGATGTAATCCCTCACGTCTTCATGCCTCACCACGTCTTCCAGAAACGCGCGACTGGGTTGGAAAGTTTGTGTTGTCATCTTTTCTACTTGCCAGGTTTGGGACACGGATTTGTCGTTGCTGATGCTTATGTCTGCGCCGACACCGAGGACGCATTCGAGGAAGGAGGTCCAGATGCCGAAGGTGGTCGATGTGGATTTGGTGTGCGTGCCGCTCCAGTTATGTTCCGTGAAGGTACTTGTGTCGGTTTGGGGCGGCAGGGAAGGGAGGTGGAGGGGTTCGTCCGGTTGGGATGGGGAGGGGATGATGGCGCCGAGGCGGATGGGGCCATCGGGGGGACTAGGACGTGGTGGGGTGAGGAAGTATGTGGGTTTGGGGCTAGCCATGGTTTGTGTGGTACTGTGAGAAGGTACTCTTGAAGAGTGATGACGCTGTTGGAGACTCCGTGATGGTAACCAGGCACCATATATATAGTGAAGCGCTAGGTGCAGATGTACTAGACATGAGTCGAAGTATGCATGGTAATGCAGGGTTACGTGTGGATGCATGACCCGTGGGGCTGAGCAGCGCATGCAGCTACTGTCCAATCCTGGTGGGCTCACTTCTGCACCGAGCAGTGTCCACTCCACAAATTCAAAATCGGCTTTGAGAGGTCGCAACAGATGCTTCGCTGATCAGAGCTACCAGGATAGTATCTTCGCCATGCCTTTAGGGAGAGACTATCGTGGTTTAGTAAGTGCATTTTAGGGACTGGGAGGGGGAAACATACCCTTTCCCTACGGCTGCCGCTAGAACCAGACATCGAATCAAGCTCTACTCTACGATGTCTCTCAGGGCGCGGAGGCCCTCGACTCTTCCTCAGCCTATAGCTCCCATCTTCTTCCTTTCTAAAAGTTGCTGATCGATGCGGATGTTTAGAAGCCCGGGAAGGTTCGACAGGAAGCTGGTAATATTCCTGGGTAGCCTGAAAGTATGTCTGGGGTGCTGCTTGGGGTGCCGCCTGAGGTACTGCTTGCGCTGCTGCTTGAGAGGGTACTGCTTCGTGTAATACTTGTGGTGCTGCTGTCTCATGTTCGGGGGCCTGGAGTCGAGCAGGTTCTGGGATATATCCCCGATTATATGGTGCAGGAGGAGCCTGGAGACCAAATCTTGTAGCTATTGAACGAACTGAAGGAGCTGCTGCAATAGGTGGTGGACGCCGTATCAAACCAGATGATGGGCCAGGTGTTGGACCAGATGTTGGGCCAGGTGCTGGACCAGGTGTTGGGCCAGGTGCTGGACCAGGTGTTGGACCGGGTGCTGAACCAGGTGCCGAACCAGGTGGTGGACGCCGTATCGCACCAGGTGATGATCCGGGTGCTGGGCCGGGTGCTGGGCCGGGTGCTGGGCCGGGTGTTGGGCCGGGTGTTGGACCAGGTGTTGGACCGGGTGCAGAACCAGGTGCTGAACCAGGTGGTGGACGGAACGGTGAGGTCACTACTGGAACTGAGCCACGGGCACTAGGTGGTGGTCTGACTGGGGCAGGAGGCGGCGGTGGCGGCGCTCTTGGTGATGACGGTGGGCTGCGTGTGGAGGAGCTTGTAGAGGAGCTCTTGGAGGAGTTTTTGTCACTACCATTGCGTCCACGACGATGGTCGCAGCAACAACACCATATCAGTAGTAGCAATATCAGTAGACCAAGAAATGCTCCAACGAATGCTCCTCCAATGACTATGCTAGACGGTCGCGCAAGAGTAGGGCTGACAGGGCCAGTTTCCTCGACGGCCGCGGCGGTGGGGGTCCAGCGGCGAGCAACGGCTGGAGACGCTTCAAGCACACAGACGACGTGCGCTTGCGATTGATCTGAGCATTCCAATGGCGGTGCTGTCAACCATGACTGTCTTTGAGGCGCAAGCTTGAGGGCGGGCATGTGGGAAGCCTAGTTCGCATCGTGATGAAGGCTGAAGCTACACAGCCTGCCCAAGGTACAAAGAAGCGCCGAAATGCGAAGGCTGGCTGCTATCGAGATACGACTGTGCCGCAAATCAAGGCGGGGCGTGGTTCAAACCGGTCAGTACACCCGGCGTTACGCTGAGCATCTGCATATCCGCTTGGCCCAGGTTGGGTATGCAGGCGAGCCATCATCCTTCAGCCCCCACCTCGCCGCAGCCCGGATGACTTCGTGCGGCCCGCAGAACGGCTGAGATCTCTTACACATCGATAATGCGCCCGGATTGAGGAAGTACGCAAATATTCCCTCCTTATCTTGCGTGCCAAGTTACCAACACTTTGAGCATTGCGCCAGGTAGGGGTTCGATCGAACGAGCCTGACTTCGCAGGACGACAGAACACCCGTAGACGGCGTCGCCACCTTTGGTTAAACGTTACAACGCATCTTCGGATTAATAATCAGGAACCGATACGGCGCGAAGACGAGTGAGGAGGAGTGGCGGAAGGCCCCCCTCCTGAAATGACGCTGGATGACCAAATCAACAAACTCATTTCTGAGGGCGAAGGACTCGAGATCAGAGCTGAAAATGAAGGTCAGACTCTGTACCCAGATATAATCACAATATGGGAGAAGGCAGTAGAGCTCGCCGAACAGCACCACGGGAATCTTGGCCAAGAGACTTTAAACTTACGTGAGCGCCTGGCCGACAGCCTTACCAAGGCAGGGAAGTTTCACAGGGCGATATCGTGCGAACTGAAAAATGAGCACTGGACTCTCGAGCGTTACAAACAGCTTCAGGGCCCTTCTCGTGCGATTAGCGCCCCAGCACAGGCCGCTAAAGCAAACCACCTGGAGGCTCAACGACGAGTTGCGAGGACCTACTTACTAAACAAAGACTATCCGAATGCGATTCAGAGGTTCCAAGCGGTGGTTGACGATAAGACCACACCGAAGTCAGCGGTGCAAAGATGTATAGATCGAGTCGATCTGGCGTCGGCTATGTACGCGTCTGGTACAGATCGCGACATCATGGCAGCAATAAATCTCAATATAACGACCTTACAAAGAGCGGAAGCGAGCCTAGGAAAAGACCACATCGAGTCCGTAAAAGTCAGATACAACTTGGGTCGAGAGTTGCGTGATCTGAAGAAGTACGACGATGCCCTGGAGAAATTTAGCCAGGTAGTCGACATCCTCCGTTTGAAATCGTGTAAAGCCAGATCGTCGCCTGAGTACCAAGATTATCTTGGAGACGCAGAGATCTCGCTCAAGAACTGCAAAACCAAGGTTGACCGACAGAAAGAAAAGGCGAGACGACAGGCTGCCTCAGCAGCGGAAGAAAGAAGACAGAGGGAGGAGGAAGTCAAAGTTCAGGAAGCCGAGAAGACGCGTCTACAAGAGGCTGCAGATCAAAAGGAGCAAGCTAAAGCACGGCAACTGGCTGCCTCGGCAGCGGATCAGAGAAGAAGGAGAGAAGAAGAGCTCAGAATAAAGAGAGTTGAGGAAATTCGAATTCGAGAGGCTAAAGCCAGAGAAGAGGAGGCCGAGCGAAAACGGTCACGAGTGGAGAAAGCCCGACACCAGGAGGCTGAACGAGTGCGGTTACTAGAGGAAGAAAGAAGACGAAAACTGAATGAAGATGCAAAGAGGCAGGCAGCTAAGGAAGCGCATGAGCAAGCTATGAAGGTCCAACAGGAGGAAGCGAAAGAAATGCAGGCTCGCAAGGTAAGAGATGAGGAAGAGAAAAAGCGGAAACGGGACGAAGACGCAAAGAGGGAGGCAGTTGAGTTAGTACAGTTGCAAGAGGAAGAAGAGAAAAGACGAAAACAGAACGAAGCTGCAGAGAAGGAGGCAGCTGAGAAGAAACGAGCTCGAGAGGCTAAAGCCAGGCAAGAGGAGGCTGAGTCAATACGGTTACGAAAGGAGGAAGAGAAAAGACGACAAGAGGACGAAGCCGCAAAGAGAGAGGCTGCTGAGAAAGCGCACCAGAAAGAGATGGAAGCCCAACAGGAGGAAGCAAGAAATATACAAGCGCGCAAGGCAGAAGACGAGAGAAAATATGAAGAGTCTGCGATGCAAGCCACGCGCGATAGAGAGATGGCGGCCAAAAGGAAACAGGAAGAAGAGGCCAAGTCGATATTGCAACAACTCGATGCGCTTGCAGAAACTCTAAAAGGGCTCGAGACACATAACAACGAAGAGTTGGGTAACGCTAGTACCGCTGTTGAGGAGCAAAGTACAACACCTGGAGGAGGATGTCTCCTCCAAACAGTGCTATCAGCAGAGTGTATTCGTCTGGAATCCACCGCAAAGTCCGAAGTTCCGGTTGGGAATCAGATACTGGGACGCACAACACAATCCGAGCCAATCGTGGAGCAATCTTCCGGGACGGAGAGCATGCCTGCAAAAGACCACATAGTCCGCACCTCGATGTCCTGGCTAGGGAGGCAGACGATGCAGTTTGTTGACCTGCTTGTTCCAACAACTCCGCCGTGGGCCTCAACGCCCCCCTTAAACCCCCCAGAGTTTGTTGCATTGGTGGAAGAATCAAAACAAAAACAGAGCATGTCTGAGGCTCATCCTTCGATCGAAGCGCAACCTGAGCCTCACGTGCGATCCGAATCTGTTCCAGTCATCCCCGCAAGGATGTTCAAGGCTGAGAGAATAGATGCTTTCGTGCCCGGTGGATGGCATCACGATTTTGACGAACCAGGGCCCGTTTCCAAAGTGAGAAAAGTGCGTTCCAACGACCTATTGAACAAAGGTAGCTTGCGAGTATTAGAGACGGGGGACGCAAAACACAAGCGTGCCTCATCCGTTGGCGATTTGAAGAGAAGCGTGCCCACATCGCTTATTACCCCGATCAAGAATTGGAGTGCCCAGGAGTAAGTATCGCGGTATCTTGGGCGTAGAACATCTCATTAACGATGCATAGTGAGGTCATAGCCGACAGTTGGTTCGAGAACCTGCGCAACCATGCACACGTCTTGCTAGACAGGTACCAGGATGACTCCTTCAAGCAAAAGAAGACCGAGCGACGTGTAAAGATCGCTGTACTCGACAGTGGAGTTGCCAAGAGCGCTGCTCGAGGCCCAGTCCCGCCGCTGATGAAGAGTCCACGAGTGAAGCTAGGGAAGCAGCTGGATCCGGCCCTGCCCTGGAATTGCGATAGTAAAGGCCACGGTACCCATGCCGCTGGTGTAATCCTCACTGTCTGTCCGTACGCAGATGTGTATGTGTACAGGGTCTGCGAAGGTAACGAGGCGATCAACAGAAAATACGTGGCGGAGGCCATAAACGACGCTGTCGAGAAGAAGAAGGTCGATATAATAAGTATGAGTTTAGGCTGGGATGAGAACAGTGATCTCGGACTTCGGGCGGCCATCGAGCGTGCAAGAGCTAGTAGTGTGCTACTCTTCGCGGCGAGTTCAAATGAAGGTATTCGAACAAAAGCTGGCATGGCGTACCCAGCTCGCGCATTGGAAGTCATTGCCGTCGACGCAGCGGATGTCCATGGCAATCCGTCCAAGTTCAACCCCCCACAACTCAGAGATAAAGCCAGGTTCACTGCTCTGGGCGAGGCGGTGAGATCGACATATCCTTTGCACCTTCCTTCGGAAGATCCAGATGATGGCTTCAAGAGGATGGTAGGAACATCCTGCGCTACCCCCATCGCTGCCGGTATTGCAGGACTAGTACTAGAGTTTGCCCGTCAACGACCGCTTTGCTTCGAACCTGCCATCGAGGCCCACCTGAAGTCGGTAGAGGGTATGAGGCTGATCTTGACGAAATGCTTATCGCACAAGTATGCGGACAACTCACCATTCAACCATCTCGACCCGATGATCTTGTTTCATTGTACGGAGAGAGCTAGTGACGGAGGTGGCTTTTCCGAATATCTGTCGCCGCGATCCAGCGCAGCGTACAACATCGTGACAAAGCTGCGTGAAGAGTTCTCGCCGGATATTGGGATGCAAATGGGGGTAGAGCTCCAAAGAGAATGGGCAAGAGGCGTTCACAGCAGCACAGAAGAGAGTTGACATTCGTGGTTTCGATGATCAGAAGAAATCCCGATAAGGGTCCAACGCGTTCAGAACGCGCTAGTGCACGTCCCGGTGGCTCTGGCATGCGTCATCATGTAGGGGAGGTCCTTGTACCACTATCCCATCTAATTCAACTTAAACTGAAGGGCTCCGTGTGATGTCCGGCTTCACAAGACCAGCTTCCTACAACTTGATAGTTGCACTAATGGCAAAGCAGACAACATTATCACCATCACAAGCCGACGCTAAGATACAGGGTGCGGAACCGAGATGTCCGCTGTCGCACCGACACCTATCCACGCGTTGTCACACCAGAATTGCTCGAGCCAAGATTTCCACTTACGAACACCACCAGCACCGCTGCGTAGCTGACGTAGAATTAGCTTTCGAAAAAGAGATTGAGATCTGAGACTTACGCCGCCGTGGCTGCGAATACCTCGGATCGCTTCGCAGCAGTGAAGATACTGACGCTTCCAGCGAACAACAACATGAATACGCCGATCATGATTAGCTTCGTTTTGGGGTTGTCGGCATAATATAGGACCAGAATTGGGACGAATAGCAGGACGACCGCGATGATGACGCTGACGATCGTTACGAACCTCGCGATTCTCTTCTCTGGAACGTAGGCCATACCATTCTCTCTTCTTTCTGCCTTCGCACTCTACATCAGCACGTTTTTAGGGCAGTAGAAACTGGGTTGTACGCACCAAAAAGAGGACTGGAAGATATTGCTGCACGAATGTAGTGACACGGTCTTCGTGTGCTGGTTGTTTTAAGAGAACCAGATCATCGTTTCTTTCATACAGGGTAGCACTATGGCCCCCGAAAATCGGATCTCGGTGATTTGCAGCCTTGTTGAAGCGCGTTGAGGCATGATGAACAGCGTCAAATGTGCGTACTGGGGGCGGTCCGAGTTGCGCTATTTGGCTTTCGAATAGCAGTGCCTTTCCTTTGACGTATTCAGCATGTTGTTTGAGAATTCGGACTGGCATCGGGAATTACTATACTCTTGCATCTTTCTCCGTATCTTTTCCATTAGATCCATTCGATTTCGTTGTTTAATATTTGCAGGGTCATCTGCAGCATTTCTGAACGCCTCCCAGTTCATAGCACATCTTCCGGTAGCCAGATCATTATTCTCATAGCTTCGATCTTCGCTATCCAGCTGTTCCTATTGGCATACGATATTAGCAGGTCGTCTCAACGAATTCGAACTGATCCAGTGCGTACTTGCATCGCCTCGAGTTCAACCAGCTCACTTTGCAGATAGAGCAAATTACGCACAGCGAGCTTATCAAAACGTCTAAATACCAAAGACGTTCGATCTGGGTCGCTTGCAATGTCGTCGGCAAGTGAGGGATACCCGTCCAGAGGCCGCACAACACCAAACTGTGAGGCCAGCATCGTGGATTTGTTGAGTGTTGTGGCGATGAGAGACCTGCGCGGCACAATCATGTCCGGATTCTGCCTCGTTGGTGACACAGACCGGTGAAGAACCCCGCAACGCACACTGCATGCCAAGTGACTTATCAGCCAGCCAGCAATTTCATCCACAGACAATAATCCCCTCGTCGTATCTTTGTGATCTCTACACGTACCGGCATCCGCAACTTCGTGTTCGTGAATACGGGTGCCTGCCATCACTATCTCTACACATTCCGAACGCCTTCCAAACCCATGGCCGCCATCAATCCGCACCAACAAGAAGTTCCGATATCACGTTACACTACCGAGTCAAATCTATCTTACTTAGGCTATGAAGAAAGCTTCGACGAGGTACGACAAAAGACCCAGCACTCCTGAGAAGCAGACGCTTAGACATACCTTGCGCAGAGCTGGTATCAAGAATACCTCCGGGATCGTGAATATGTCAAATCAGGTCTCGACACCTATCAGGCCTCAGTCGACTTGGCTTCTAATCCGTACACAGAAAAACGGCGTCAAGAATCCGAAGCAAACAAGCGAAAGTTTGCTAAGATAGTCACGGAAGGCATCCACCCGAAGAGGCGCCGTCGGGGTCTTCCACTACTTCTCGAAGCACACGGTGGACTACAAGAAATCATGACCTGCTACGATACTGGCACGCATGAAAACCATATGTCGTATACAAAGGCGGTCGAGATGGGTTATACCATCAATATCAGCAACAGTCTCGGAGCATGTTTTGAACTCCCGAACGGAAAGATAATTCGAGCGTTGGGCTACGTCGACGTGGCAGTTCAGTTTGCGATTCGTATGGTTCCAGAAGCAGCGTCCATAGTCTGCCGTTTCAATGTCTTTGAACAGCTAGCTCGTCCAGTACTCATCGGTATGACGTTCCTTCGAGCCACAGAGACTATTACAAAATACACTTCGCGCTTGGTTGAGCTCCCGGAGACTTTGAAGCGCCCACTGCGTTCTTATTCAATGGGAAACGCGACCAACCAAGTTAAGTGCATCATTAATGGGATAGGTTTCTCTGCATCTGCAGACACTGGATCAGACATTGCTCTGATCAGTGGGAAATTTGCTCGCCAGCGTGGGTTCCAAATTCTGGACGGCTGTGAAGAGCTTGAGCTGGCTGATGGATCACTCGAATACACCAGTGGGTTCGCAGACGTCGAAATCTGTGTGTTGAATTCTGCCCTTTGGGAAACTAAGTCAGCATCGGCATCGACACGCAGATGGAGATTGAAATCGGGGACGAAAGTAAAGATAAACAAGATACGTTTCCACGTGTTGGAGAGCCTCCGAATCAACGTCTTACTAGACGAAGAAAACAGCGATATTTTGGATGTCTTCCAGGATGGAATCGCACGTTTCATGTCTGCTGCACCCAGCGTTCTACCTAGTATATCTCCGATCATTCGCTTAGGCTCCGTCGAAGCTGCTATTACGCGGGCAACCGACAAAATGAACGAGAAAACAAAGCATTTGGGGACCTCAATTCGGTCGAAGTGTACCTCAGTGCTATCAACGTCAAAGTCATCGTCAACGTCAACATGTTCGCCTAGCGCTGCAACTCCGGGTAAGCAGAAGCCTTTTTTGTCCCCTATCATAGCCGTTTTTGACAAGCCACAGTGAGCTCAACGGGCCAAAACGATGCTATATTACAGGACTTGGCCAATGTAATACCTCACCTGATCATCACACTAGATCAAGCGGAAAATCGCCGGCTTGATCGCATAGAAAGAAGAGGAACATCGGCTACTGACGACATAGACAAGCAACGGTACACTGATGAACGTGAGAAGCTCTTATTGGAGCTACAAAAGCTGAACAGCACACTAGCTCCTTGAGTTGCGCACGATCCGAATGGTACGGATGTACCAACACATGCCTGCGAGGAACAAGAGCAAGATGTAACGGAGGTTTCTCTGGTTTTCCGGAAAGGGAGGGCCTTCGACGAAAGATTTGATGGACTTGATCCTTGACGGGCCGGTCTGGGCGCATGCCATGGGGCAAATAGCTGCTTTCCCTGCAATAGTGGCGCATTTATAGGCTTGCGCGTAATGTATGATAGAGGAACCAGTCTGAGACCATAATATAACCTCTCACGTTAATCTAAGGGAAAAAGCTGAACAGGTCTGCAGCCTACAATAACTTAAAAGATATGAAAAGTAGGTGGCTTAATGTCGATGTAGGCTCTAGGCATGTTCAGTTTTGTTCTTGTATGATGTGCTCTTCACATAAACCCATAGATCCTCACCGCCGCCCATTCAACATCCTCCCCTCCTCATCCCCCTCCTCCAGATCACTAAGTTCAAACTCCTCCGCATTCCTCAAGCTCTCCTCATCCCCCTTGACCTTCCCCCAGCCCTTCTCATCCGCAGGATTAGGAAACGGCTCCGCACACCCCCGATTCCTCAGCGCAGGATAATACCTCCTATACGTGTAATGCGCCACAGCCATACCCAGCACCGACCCCACACTAACATCGTAAACATCATGTCTATAGTCTTCACAACGCGAAATCGCAATAAGCGCTGCGCCAAGCAGGGGTGCGAGAGCGAGGAGGACGCGGGCGAGGTCGGCGCGTGGGCGGTAGACGTGGCATTGGCCTGCGATGAAGAGGGCGAGGTAGCCGAGTCCGCTGAAGGAGAAACTGCTATGTCCGCTTGGGAAACTGCGCCACCCGTCGTGTAAAACGTGATGATTCGTTTCGGTGCAGACGTCAAAGGTGACGAGTTGGTGTGCTGGCGTGCCAGGAGCGGGTTTGCATCGAGCGATGAGATCGGGGCGGGGGCGACCGACGGCATTCTTGATCACGTCGGTGATGAACATGGTGAGGATCATGCTGATGAACCAGCCGAGGATTGTAACGTGCGCTTTGTGCGTTCCGGGGCGCAGGACAAGGGCCCAGGCGATGAGGACGCCGAGGGGCACGGCGCCGGCGTAGATGAAGAGCCAGGAGACGGGGACGCGTTCGTGTTCTGCGTGGGGGTAGTTGATGGCGAGGTTGTCGAGGAAGAACATGCGGTGGAAGGGTTCGGCGAGGAATTGTATCTGTGCCTAGTTTGTCAGTCTTGCTTTCTTGTTGAAACCGAGAGGGGTCATTCTGGTATTGTGATTACGCACCAGTATGTACCCGCATACTAAGATGGCAATGCCAACATAATCCGAGGCATACGAGCGCTGCAGATGTGTGTTAGCTATCTCTATCCATGCGTAAACCTCGCCTCATCGTGAATTCGCTCACCTGCCAGAAGCGCGCCGCCGCGCCTAGGAGACCAGGCGAGTTCAACAGCTCATTGGAATTGAGCCTGTGTGTTGGAGCAGGCATGGTTGCGTGGTCAGCACGCGCGCATGGTAGTCGAGGTTTAGCAAGCGTCTTCGGAGGTGTGTCTTCAACTCCGCAAATGCAGGGAGAAACGCGCTAGTGGGGGCGGCTTGCGTCACTCAGGGTACACGCCTAACGTAAAACACCATGCACCGTCCCTAGACTATATCCATCTCGAATTCCACAATGACTATGCAAGACACAAACCATCCCATCTCAATACTTTCCTGCTAACAACATCAATACGTAGAAGCCAACATACCCAACCTCCCTCCATCAACCACAACCACACTCCCATTCAAATACCCCCCAGCCCTTCCCGCCATCCACAACACCGCGCCCGCAATATCCTCCTCCTTGCCCGTCCTGCCCTCCGGTACAACACTCCTATCCACCTCCCCATTAGGCCCTTTCTCCAACGACCCAATAATGCCCATCGCGAGCTCTGACGGGAAAATGCCCGGCGCAAGTACATTACAACGGATACCGTAAGGCACAAACGCCGTAGCCAGCATCTTGGTCATATGCGTAACAGCCGCTTTACTGCTATTGTAAGCGAACGACGCGCCGGGTAAACGCGAGAAACCGCCGATACTCGATGTTGTTATAATTTGAGAACGGACATCAGCGTGCGCGGTTTTCCTGCTGTTTCCCGCGTCGAGGAGCGTGAGGAAGGACAGCGCCGTATAATATACCGCCGTGTTGTTCACCGCATACGTGTTGGTAAAGTCGGCCATGGGCGTCTCGAGCGCGTGTGCTGCGTACTCTGCGACTGACGGCGCGGCGCATCCTGGTGCTGCTTTAAGCGGCTTAGGGCCCATGATGCCTGCGTTGCAGATTAGGAGGTTGATGTAGCCTGTCTCGGTCTCGACGTGCTTTGCGATTGAGAGAAGAGATTCGCGTGAGGTGACGTCGCCGGGTAGCGGGATGACGGTTTCTGGGTTGATGCTTTTGGCGGCCGAGTGGAGGACGTCTGGACGGCGGCCTACGATGTAGATGCGGTGGGCGCCGTTGGCTGCTAGGGCTTTTGCCATCATCAATCCAATGCCTGGCGTTGTTAGAGGAGTGCTGTTGGGTCTGGTATGTGGGTGGGCTACCAGTTCCGCCTCCTGTGATGACGCCTACTATGCCGTTGACGTTGAACAGCTCGTTGGCTGAGAGGTTTGTAGACATCTTTGGACGTTTGAGCGTGGGAAGCTTTGCAAATGCGGCCTTATGGCGTCGTTGCTTGAATATATGTCATTGCTACGGCTCCACCTTCCGAACATGATGATTTCTGTACGACCAGCGTGCTTGCCGTGCTCGGCTGGAATGATGGGTGGTGACTTCCCTTTCCATCTTCCTTGGCAGTTTATCATGCAGACCCAAAACGTCAAGGACGGATTCTGTAAAGTGAAAGCCCATTCAAATGTGTTGGTGAGGTACGGACAAGCGCGGTATCAGTCGATGTGCATTATAGCGGAGACGTTTTCTGCAAAGTAGTCGTGCCTCATAATACCGTGATCCAATCAACATTACCACCTTCCTCAAAAATGCCAGTATCAACAAACACATCAGCCGATTACTCCCGAGGTCACTTCTCCGCATGCCAGCTTTTCCTAGCGGTAACCCACTTGAAACTCGCACACCACCCCTCCACCTCCCCCCGTTCCGACCGCTCAACATAATCATAAATCTCTTTTTGCGCGACCAATATATCAGCTCTCAACTCCTCTGCTGTCCAAACCCTCGTCTTACTCCCCCACTGCGTCAACAGCCTCAAGCAAACCGGCTCAAACATCTCCATACCAAGCACAAACATCATCTTGCCAAGCGATCGCTGCGCTTCGTCCTTTGGCCATTGTCCGACTGGCACGTTGACTTGGGTCGTTTGGACGTCTTCGAAGCCTGCTTCTTCGAGATAGGTGTGGTGCATGTAGAAGAGGCCGAGTGGACGGCCCGATTTGAATGATGCTTCCATGAACGCCACGTAGAGTTTCCGTAGGGTAGGCATGGGTATGTTTGCTGCTGTGATCTCCCCTGGGCCCATGGGCACTTGGCCGAGATCCCAATCTGCGAGTTCGATACATCCACCGGGTGAGAGACTCTTGTAAATCTCGGTATATACGTCTTCCCAGTGCGTAAAAGAGCCCTTCATGTTTCGTAAATGTATGAGCTCAAAGGAGTCGCTAAAGTGCCAGCCAGGTTCAGGCTGGGGAGTAAGTGTTGAGAGATCAATAGTCAGATGCTCTTCGGGCGTAGGCTCTCTTCCTTGCTGACTGAGATCGACCGTGGACTTGGGCTTCCTCAGCGCGTCGATGGGAGTCCGATTGGCCAATTCATTGGCTAGATCTAGAGTAGCGAGCTGGTTGATCAGCTGGTCGACATCCATCTCTTTCCCCCAGACGTCAAGGTCGTCCAGCTCCCATGTCACCCTGGCATCGCCCAACGTGGCTTCGGTGGTGTCTATGTCCCATTCCGTCATGTCAATTCCGACAACTTCCGCGTGCGGGTATTGACGCGCCATGGCAACAGCCCAGTGACCTGGTCCAGTGCCTAGGTCAAGTATTCTTCGGGTAGTAGGCAATAGTTTCGCAGTGGTAAGCTTTCCATGGAGTGCTCGGACAAAGATTTCATGCTGTAGAGACAAACGATCCTGCTCTACGAAGTCGTTATGCAGCTTGTATACGCACGGTAGGTAGTACGTTTCATTGCCGTACGTTCGTCCATTTTCATGGAAATATTCTAGATCGTCGGAAGCTAATGTGCGGACAGAGCGACTGTCGAGATAGGCGTCAGCTTTGTATACCGTGCGATGGTATTTGGTGGCTGATCACCCGTAAGGCTACAGCAATCGTTGTTGATCCTTGGAGACTGCCGAGTGGATCTACCCAGGTGCCCCAACGACCACGTCACAACGCAGAGTGGCAAATAACTGCAAGAATAGAAGACAGCAACGTACTTAGACTCGATCGACGAGATACTCTCCGAGTCAGCCCGTCGGCGTTTGAGTGGAGCGCCTGTGAGAGGGGCAACCACGTCGCCGGGTGGTGGCTGTCCCTCGTCCATGGTCTCGGAAAGCCGATGCAAAAGATCTAACAGTTCTCGTTAAACAAATAAGACAAGAATGACAGGTAGACGGAAGAAGTAGAAATCATTCGTCTCTTGGGTATGTGCTGCATCCGTAGTACCCTAGCAAACGGGTGCTAAAAGCTGAGGTTCTGCATGCTAAGCGATGGTCGCTTGATGCTGGGGGCGCGTGGGTACTGCGTATACGGTCTACATGTGCTGGACCGTAAACGGAAACGGGCGACTTACGGCGAGAAGATCTGCAGGCGATAGAGGAAATCGCGCTATGTGGGTGACTGACGCGATAGTTGATGGTACGCGGGCGACCGACGTAGACGTGTTGCAGCACGTTAGTAAGAGGTGGTCAGGACCGCCAATACCTCTGTTTGCTAAGAATTAGGCCTCGACCGATGCTCATCAGACTCTGAACAGCCACAAAAACGGTACGCAGGCTCAGCTGCCCGCTGACTTCTAATCATGTTGGCTCTGACACGGACGAATTACCAACCCAGCTTTAGACAGCAGGCTATCTATGTTCGACCTTCGGGCGGGATGATTGACGAAGGGATGCGCTGATACTGAGTCAACCCGTTGGTGACATGAATGCGTCCATCGCTATGTTACAACGCAATCTCCGGTTCGTGCTACGTGTTCGCAGGTGTTAGCGCGTAGGAACCCAGACCCTGCTGCCGGCTTGCAGCATGTCACAAAAGGTCGTAGCACAAGTCCAGAACCAAACTGAAGCAGCCTCTTGCTGATACTACCGCGGAGAGCAGAGTCCTAGACGTCTCAGCTGGGCTCTAGGCACAGACTTTTGGCGCCGGGCTTTTTGACGGTGCGGCCATGCTACCGGCGCCAGCGGAGCGGATCCAGTAGATCGTCAACCGGACTGCCGGGAGTGAATGCACCGTCTTGTAGCTTTTTGCACAATGTGTAGGGCACATTTGCTTCGAGGCCTTTTGCTTTGCTTCATCCCAGACCATCCTCCTCGGAGACTTTTCACACCTAGCACGCAGAGAAGTAAGCTCGACGCGGACGAGTCATTGCTGGTCACCTTTGATCCTAGCAGATGCAGCGGGTGCCGCCCGATGTATGTACGAACCAGAGAATCGACGGGTTGGCGACCAGGGATGCCGGGTATCAAGCTGTTGGTGCTGGTAGGAGTAATCTATCTTTTGTCTCCATCAAAAACCATACATAGCAAGTGATAGACAGCAATGACCGACCAGCCTATCGAGGAGCATTCCAGCTGTGAAGTCGGTCGGGCGATCTTGCAGTATACGGGAAAGGTGCCGGACAACCCGGATCCCGGGAGGTGCAACCAGAGTGAGGCTGATATGCAGGCCCCCTACTCTTTCTGATGCGCATCCGTGCCGCGTCCATATGTCCGAGGGGGGTTTTACATAGCGGGTCAGAGTAAGCAGGAGAGTTGTCTGTGGAGAAAAGGTGAGACTGAAAGGTGGCGCGAAGTGCGGTGTGCTAAAGTATTGAACGCACAGTTGCGGCGCGGGCGAATTACACCTCGCGGTGTTGTACACGGAAGGAGCGAGCGACAACATTGGCAAGCGGAATACGCTGGATTTTTCCGATTCATATCAAAGTGACGTCAATTCTAATACACAGGCTACGTTTCTCATTAGGACGCAGTTCTTCTATAGACATGCTCTATACAATCAGTCGACCTCTTGGCCCTCAAACTTGGGTAACCGTGCGGCAACATCTGACCAGGTCTCTTCACCCCTCACGATGTTCGCAACGGCCTGAGCAATCTCCTCGAGGCTTGCGCGCACTTGGCCAGTAGTGTCTCGGTCTCTGAGTGTGAATGTGTTGTCCTTGATGGACTGGAAATCGACGGTGATGCCGAGAGGTGTACCAAGCTCATCGTTACGCTGGGACGTGTTAGACTCGGATCGAGAATACAGGGTAAACGGAGTACTTACGGCATAGCGCTTGCCGATTGAGGCACCGGAAGCGTCGACGCGGTTGGAGACACCAATCTTCCGCAGTTTGTCCTTCAGTTTCCGTACAAACGGATCGAAGTCTGGGTTTGAGCTGAGCGGCACGATAAGCACCTTGGTCGGGGCGACGGCCGGAGGGAAGGACAGGACAGCCTTGGCTTCGTCATCCTCACGGGTCCAGTAAACGTGTTCACATAGAGCCTGGTTCAGTCAGCAGGGTATACATAGCTCTCAACGCATCGGCACTTACGTAGAATATGCGGCCAATACCAAATGACGGCTCGATGACGTTTGGTGTGTATTCTCGTGTGTGTTCTACTCGGGTCTGTTTCGATATGGTGATGAGCTCCTTTGGTACCTCGACCTTGCCATCACCAACTTCAGGAACGTCAATGACGATCTTGCCCTCCTTCTCTAGGTCTAGAGATAGCTTCTCACGGAGATCTTGCGACAGTGCTTCGATGGCCGCTTCGACAGTCTTACCATCCTTCTTGAAGGTGGGACCGAACTTCTTCTTGTCAAGTTGGCATTGCCACTCTTCAACCTTCTTCGGCTCCTTTAGTGTTTCACGGACAATGAGAGGTGCACCGGTCTTCTTCATGTGGACTGAGAGATCGTATGCGCTACGGTCAGCACAACCGACACACTCGATCCAGCCGTATGATGTGAGCAGCTCAGCGTCCCAGCAGTCGGCGGCGTAATGGGCCATTTCATTGGCCATGTGCTGCCTAAAGCGAATCTTCTTTGGGTCGACGCCGAGCTTAAGCAGGAACAGCTGGATACGGGCCAAGAAGTAACCCAGTGTCTCGTTGTCGACTAGACCCGTCTCGACAGCCTTGCCAATCTTGGTGGTCTCAACAGTGGTCTTGCCCGAAAGCTGTACATCCCGGTTGAGCAGCTCAAGCTCAACATCCTTGACCTCCTCGAAGCGTGGGTGTTTCTTGCCGCCCTCCGGGTCGACAAAGTGCTCGATCTCAGCCATGAGGAATTCTCGCACACGTAGCAGACCCTGTCGCGGGGAGATTTCGTTGCGGAACGATTTGCCGATGGAGGCAGAGGCGAAGGGCATTTGCTGGTTGTTGTGGTCTAGTAACTTCTGGAAGTTGACGAACTGACCCTGGGCGGTCTCAGGACGTAGGTATGCGGGAAGATTGGACGAGGGGCCGATGGAGGTCTGGAACATGAGGTTGAATGCGACGGGGGGTAGGAGTTCACCGTTGGTAGCGGGGTTCTTGATGTCGTACTTCTTCATGAGGAGGCCGAGCTCTTCGCCGTTGTAGTTGTCAATCTTGGCCAGCACCTCCTCAATCTCCTTGACCATGGAGTCCTCCAGCTTGACGGCCGAGATGTTCTTGACCTTCTTCTTTTTCTTCTTGGGGTCCTCCTCCTCGGCCTCGACTTTCTGGCCGCGTGCCTCCTTGTCGCCCTTCAGCCTAGCCTCGAGAACCTCTTCGACCAAGTGATCGGCTCGGAAGATCTCGCCCGTCTTGGGGTCTTTGCACATCCAGTCGGCGAACTTGTCCACGTGCCCGGAGGTCTTGAGGACCTCGTGTGTGGTGAGGATGGTGGGCTCGACCTTGAGCATGTCCTCCTCGAGGACGAAGTGCTCGCGCCATATGTCGACGATGTTGTCGGTGAGGGCAGAGCCGGGCGGGCCGTAATCGTAGAGGCCGGCGACACCACCGTAGATGTCGAACGAGGGCGCGTAGAAGTATTTGTGCTACAATGGCTGCTGTTAGCACAATTGGACAGTGTTTGGGCCGTCGCACTCACCTTCATGAGCTGCTCGAAGGCAGCGCGCTCGAAGGGCTTGCCCTTGTGGGTCGTGGTATCGCTCGGCATGGCGACGTTCTTCCGCTGGGGCAGGGTGACCTTGTATCGCAAGAGGGGTGGTGTGGACGAGAAGTGCTTGGTGGGATGAGTCGGCGGAGGTGGGGCACGATATTGGACGGGCCTCCTACGTAGAGGCAGACGCGCAGCAAGTTGGGGGACGCGCACTGGAATTAGGCGGCGCATATACTACGGCTCCTCTCTTGCATGCGACAAGAGAACACTAATGAGCGACGCGGTCTAATGTACAAACGGGCTACAAACTTCGGGCACGGAAACCAAGAAAAGCGATGCTTCGAATCTCGACACGCCTGAGGCTCTGCTAATGTGTGGCGCGCCAAGATTGCGGAAAAGCACAGGCCGCGGCTCCACCGAAAAGTTGAGCAGCACCGTCTTGCGGACTCGACGGCCAGTGCGACACACACCAGACCACACACTCCAATACGGACCAGTAACGTGACCCCGCTCCAACATGGCCTTCTCCAAGAGCCCCAATGTCGCCTCTGGGATCAAGCCCAAGAACAAACTGCGCAGACAGGCGGCGCATCTCTCTATCAAGAAGGCGCGCGAATCAGAAAAACGAGACGCAAGACTCCGTCGCAAGCGCGAGGAAGAGAAGAACCCTGCGCTGCGAGAGGAGCGCTTAGCACAAAACAAGCCTGCGACCATCGACGGCAAGCGAGTATGGGACGAGCCAGTCGGCGACGAAGAAGATGCGCTGGGTTGGGCCATTGATGTGGAGAGACTGGCAAAGAGGAGAAAGGTGGAGCAAGAGGAAGCGGCACAGAAGGACGGCGAGGATGTCGAAGACGGCGAGGACGAGGGCATACTAGCGAAACTGAAGAAGCGCGACCAAAAAGCAGGCGGAGCCAACTCGGACGACAGCCAGGACGACGAAGCAGACAGCATGCTCGACGACTCCGAATCCGAACCCTCTCTCGACTCCAACGATTCCGACCTAGACTCCGACGCCGCCTCTTCCAAACCCGGGAAACGCGCCTCCAGTCCCAGCGCCACATCCACAGCAACGAACCTCGAACTCTCGCCCGAGTTCCTCAAGCAAAAGTTCCCCTCGATATTCAACCCGCGCACCGACGACCCCCAGATCCTAATCACAACCAGCATCAACTCGACGCTGCACAAAGAAGCCGAAATCCTCACCTCCCTCTTCCCCAATAGCACCTACATAAGACGGACCCAGCACGTCCACGCGCACAAGTACAGCGTCAAGGAAATCGCCGGTTTCGCCAGCGCACGCGGCTACACAGCCCTCGTCATCCTCATGCAAGCCGAGCACGAGAAGAAGCCCGACGGCCTCGACATTGTCACCCTGCCCGACGGACCTCATTTCCACTTCTCCCTCACAAACTGGGTCGAGGGAAAGAAGCTGCCCCGCCACGCAAACGACACAGGACACTACCCCGAGCTCATCCTGAACCAGTTTAAAACTCCCCTCGGTATCCTCACAGCCCACCTCTTCCAGAATATGTTCCCTGCGAAACCAGAGTTGGAAGGGCGCCAGGTCCTCACGCTGCACAATCAGCGCGATTATATCTTTGTGAGAAGACATCGCTATGTGTTTAGGGATAAGCGCGAGACCGAGAAACCTATTGTGGGGTCGGATGGCAAGCCGCTTCCGGGTGTGGAGGATGTTAAAGTGGGTATGCAGGAGATTGGGTAAGTTCTACTATATCTTCGCACATGTTATTGGGAGTAGACTGCTAACGTAAATGGCCAGACCGCGAATGACGCTCAAACTCCGCAGGATAGATCGCGGTATCCAATTCAAGAGTGGCCAGGAGTGGCAGTGGAAAGGCCGTATGGAGAAGCAGAGGACGAGGTTCAATATGTAGATGTCCCACACTGGAGAACTCGTCTGCAACAATTTTCTTGCTTTGTTGCAAGCAAATACTATACTCTTTTGCACGATTCGTTGTTGAAGTCCATGCCAGCCCCGTGCTGGGAATTGACCAGGACACTCAATATATATCACGCGCATGTCTGTACAAGTGGTGGATGAATGCAAGAATAACATTGACCATACGATCTAGTACGGTCCGCACTCGCTGCACACTAACCCGGGTATCGTACAATACTATCCTACGCCACCACGTCCGATTCCCTTTTTAAACCACCCCAAGACGATGATAATTCCTCTCAACCTTTTAATGCGCCCTCCTCGTTCAAGCACTATGTGGCACGCCCATGTTGCCGCCACCTCGATAGCCAGTCCAAGAATGACCTCCGCGACCGCGATGATTAGAGGGACCAGATGAGTGACTGTTGTGGGATCGGCCACGACGATGCCGTCTCAAAACAGGGTTTTCGGGATAGTAATATCCCTCATGCCAATGGCCACTGGGTAAGCGATTGTGTGGCTGACGAACAAGGCTCAACCTTAGAAAGGCATTCTCGGGATACTATCTTCCTTTGTCAAAATGGCCACCGGCACCATGCGAATTGTTGCCTGGTAGAAACTCGCTGTATGACAAGTCACCACGGCCTGGGCTCAGAAGGGGAGATTTGGAAGACTCTCCTTCATTCCGCAAATGGCCACTATCCTACTTGTTGCCGTAGCCGCCGTATCCGCCCGGGGTCATCATGCCTGTGGGTCCAGGAGTATTCGACGCCAGACCAGCTGGGTGGTTTGTGGGTGTGCTTGGGCCGTCGACACCGTGTCTTGCGTTTCCGGGATAGAAGGTGTTGTTGACACCCTGCTGGAAGCCTGTCAAGCCTTGCGAAGCCCCCTGTGCGGCAATGACAGCTTGTTGCGCTGTTGCACTGGCTGGTGGTCCGACACCAGTGAGACCCCACATGTGGCCGCTCATCTCGTCGGGAATGGTTCCGTCGAAGATCTTCTTTTTCATGTCCCAGAAAACGACTCCTGTCAGCCATGCGTCGGATCCTGCTGTGTGTGAGTTGCCTACACGCTGGCAGCCGAGCTCATCGGCGAGATCTTGAAGGCCGGACTTTGTGCCTAGATTATTGAGTATATTGGTCGCAGTCGATCCGATAACACCGCGCCGAACAAGGTTGTTCGCATGTCGCCAAAGGTACTTGACATCGAGTAACTTGGGGAAGAAGACATTAACGAGCTTGCGGTACGTATCCTCGTCCTCGGGTAGCGATTGTGAGGTGAGCATCTTGAGCATGTATGCGAAGTCGTAACCACTATGAAACGATATCCAGTTGACATCTTCCGACAGAGTCATGCCCGATGTGGTGAGTAATGAACCGAACTCGACAGGGTCGATGCCTAGCTCCTTGTGCTTTTCGAAATCGGCGCCAGACTTCTTAAGCATCTGTATTGACTCCTCGTTGTACATGTCATCTTCAAGGGAGAACTGGAAGTTGAAGGACCATGTGCATGGGCAGACGACGATGTTGTTTGCATGTCGCTGCAACGATTTTGGCTTGTAGTTTAGGTCTGTAATGTCGAGATGCGACGGCGGGATGTCGCCTTGCACGTTGAAGAGGGTGACGCCGAGTTGGATGATCTTGAGCAAGTCGACGTTGCAGCGCACGGTCTGGTAGTGATATGAGGCTTTCGAGTTGAAGTCTCCGATAGGCCGCGCGACAACACCGGGGAACTCGGTGTCCTATTCAAAGAGTGAGCAGGAAGTCCATGAAGAGGGGGGAGAGGTAGAATGGAAACTACCCCATCAAAAGAAGACGTTGCGCCACCGTTGACGGCTGACTTTACACGCATCAGACAAAGCTCCCAAGCAAGAGCTGTCCGACCGGCTGGTAGGAAAATGGCATACTGACCATGCTGATGTAGGGGTACTGGTCGATGAGCGAGCGCAGCATGTCCATCTCCTGGTGCAGATTCGACCGCCAGACCTCTCGTATCCGCTGTCCTGCAATGCCTTTAGCGCCGTCCTGACCACGAGCAGCATTCTCTTGTATTTGCGCGCCGTGGGCAAATCTCATACGCGCTTCATGTCCGTCGAGTCCTGTGCCTCCGCCTGCCCCGCCAATTGCTGCTGCTGCCCCGAGCCCGGCTCCGCCCAGTCCACCACCCAGCGGTGCATTTGATTGGAAGCCGCCCTGATGTTGGCCGAAGAGGTTCAGATTGTGTGCCTGGTTGCCGCCGCCGAAGCCTCCATGTTGCATGTTCTGCTGCTGGTGTTGCTGGTGCAGCGGTTGTTGCTGCTGCTGTGGTATTGGGCCCGAGAGATGCGCGAAGGGATTCGAGAGGTTGTGACCGGGGAAACGGCCCCCGTGAGGCGGCATTATGAAGCTGCTGTAGTGGTTGCGACGATTCGCGTGTGCGTGGGTGAGGTGGATCCCGTGGATGTTCGTGCAGGTGACGGAATGATGGATCTTCTTAGATGCCTAGATGAAGCTCGCGAGAGTCGTGGGTATCCTCGGGCTGTACGAACGCGTCTGGGGTGGTGATAGCGATGGGGTGCGGGCGATGTGTGAATGGTGTGGGGAGAGCAACCGCAGTTGACGACGTGCGGAGGCCGTGCGTATGATCGCTCGCCGCCAAGACATGTCGAGATGCGACTGACGATGGTCCAGGAACTACCGACGCCAGCTTCCACAACCGCCTTGCCTCACACCAGCTGCTCACGAGGCTCATAGAGTATGTAAGCAAGCAATACGCGCTCAATTGACATGTTCTTCTCTGCGCGCAACAATTGCTGACTATGCCAGCTCCATCACCATGGCACCACGCCCCTCCATCACCGGCTTCGACCCCAAGAAGTTCGCCGCTGCCTCTGCGAACGGTACCAAGGGCGACCCATGGGCACGATAGTACGCTTTATGCCACGGAAATGCCCCATTCCACACATACTTACCTTCCCAGTGAGCAATGGCGATACACCGGACCCTTCACCCGCTTCAACCGCTTCAAGGGCTCCTTCCCCGGCCTCGGCATAGCCACCGTTGCATTCGCTGGATACCTCGTTGCCGAGCAACTGTTCTTCGAGGATAAGGGCCACCACGAGGAGGGACACTAAGAGGTGGTGTTGAAAGGAAGCGCATACAGACAAGGGCGTACCGGTTGCTTCAGGCTTCGTTACTGCGGAATTGTACATATGGAATACCACACAGAACGAGCAAACAAAACTTTCATCATCTCCGGTCACCTTGTTGAGCTGCTGGATCGCTGATGGACGGCGTTAGATGACAGTGAAGTCTGGCTCAACAACATGTCCAGCTGCCTTGGAAGTCCTCGCAAGAGATATCACAACAAGACTCGGATAATGATACGGATCAAACTGACCTCATCAGCTCGTCTATGTTCCGCAGTTGTGGTGAAGCCCACGAAGCGTACTCCCACTCGGCCAATTTACAGGACTAGGACAACGCGCTAACAATCGCAGGATGGACGCTGAGTTATCAAACGAACATCTTCTCCCAAGGCTATCGATCGCGCGATTCGTAACCGCAAGTACGCGAGAGCTTGCCGAATTCTGGAAATGTCGTGGAAGCAAAACGCTGCAGATATCCTGGACCTTACGCGAAGGATCATATACACAAAAACCGCCATATTTTCCAATCTAGTGATCTCGGTAGTAACCGGGTTATTTTGATGTCACTCTTCAATCGGCGATCGATGTGTACGACTAGTCCTCTCCCCTTTTCTATCGCAGCAGGGGAGTTGTCTTCGAAACGGAGCTCACGACTTGCTCTTATCAATGAATGTGGTATATAGTGCGCATTGATACACTCATGACTATCACCTATAGCCCGAAGTTTCCCCAACGAGCACGTCAGCCTTACTTTCCACCCTGCGCTCACATTCGGTCTTAGTATCCGAAGATCACCACTCTGGGTTCGAAGGACCATCAGTGCGAAGAAACCACGGCCTCACTCGCTTGCCCACAGCAAGGCGATCACGAGCGCCAGCAGCAAGCGAGCCATCGTCTCCCCGGCCTGTTCGTCCCAACAAGAAGACGGTCGTCAGCTCGTCCTCCACTTCCCGGCTGCCCCTCAGGTTCCCTGCGCTGGTAAGCAACAACGACATACGAGGTACGCACACCGAAGACGTAAGTATACCCAACTGGAACCTGCCGCATCCCCGCCAGTGTCTCAGACGGCCAGACTCACCACTCGGCGCCTCGTCATACATCTAGAACTTGCATCTCAAAACCATATCGAACTCGTAAGCCCTCAGCGCTCTGATCTCAAACTCACCACACACTCGGGACACGGGAGATATGTTCACGACAGGGGAGGGGTAGGGCAGGTAGGGGGAGGCGAGGGTTCGTGTCAACGTCGAGAAAACGGAGCGAAAGCGATCATCCAGTCGGTGTAATACCACGGCTTCTCTTCGGTGCACGCGGACTCGCGCAACGGCGCGCACGTTTTTGTACATGCGTGCTGTCACTTCTGTCACCTTTTCGGCCTTGGGGAACGGCTTCATCTAGCCGTGTGTTCGATTGGGGTAATGTTTAGGTCGTAGATCTGTTGCTTGATTGGGAGGGTCAGCCCGTTTGCGGAAGTATGGTTGCGACGTGGTGCTTGGGATGTGCCGTGATCGGCGCGGCAGGCATACACGGAGTTGTAATATGGCATGATGGGCTCTCTTCAGAGCGTGTGCGGAGGTTAGGGGTGGTGTGGTCTTCGGCCGAATTGTAGGGTATGGCTGTTCACTTCTTGGCTTGACCACCACTCACGCCGACTCACGGTTTCAGCGCTACAAGCTTACCGCTTGGCCCTGGTTCGTGCAACAAGTTGATGAACAAGCAGACTGCGTTCTCGGCGCGAGGTGTACTTCGTCGTGTCGTCTAGACTATCTGTCTCAGTAATACAGTGACGGCAAAACAAAGTTGATGAAAAACCTCCTAGTATGGGCGAAGCGCAGGGTAGAATCGGTGTTCTGGAACCGTCTTCTATGATGCTTCTTCTACCAAATCCACAGTTCCATCATTCTCTCATGTAAAGATACATGCGTTGGCATGCAAGTCACCTGATTTCGACATGTAAAGCAAAACCATCCGGGCCATTTTGCTTATTCTTTCCGCCGACACGGGCTGGCCTGGACACGGTGTGCCAGCATTTCGATCGTACCTGCAGCTTGAGATTACCATCGTGCATGTTGCGATGCTTGCCTTGTTCGCAAACGAGATTAGGCTCGTATGGTCGCTTGTTGTGTATATTTGCTTTTCTCTACTGCATTGACCAACGGCAGTTGTAGGCATTACAACAACATTAGTAAACTAGTCTCGATCCTTGCGAACTAGAAGGAGCGCGGATTTGTCATAGGATCTGTTCGAAGATGCATACGTTATGGTTTTCGTATTCACTTCTGTTGGACGACGATGTCAAGTGTGATCGGATTTTGACTTCAGCATCACGATGTATGGCCTATTCGACGGGATGAACTAAACAAGCAAAAGGCGGTCGGCACTTCAACCCCGTCCGACTACAGTATCATGTTATTCGGTGTGCGCGACACGCATGGCGTCTATACCCACATGGTTTCCAGGGTTATGAAAGATGACCCTTTTGGCCCCTCCCTCACCTGCCCCTTCGAGGGACCAGCCGAAGAGGAATGTGCATCACGGGACCGCTGTGCATCTAACGCTTTGACCAGTGATGAAATTTGCAGTTCACGCCACGGGGCGGCTCATAGTAGTGTTGGTGGCCCTTCGATCGCCAGCCGAAGGATTCAAATCCATGTTTCACGGCCCGTGAGCCACCAGCGCACCCCTAAGAGATGAGCCTGGCACAGAGAAGATGTCATTGCTCTCTCTCTGTCGGTACTATGGTGAAGAGCGAGACGGAATAATAGCAATTGGAAGTTAGCCAATGAGGCGCCAATGATACACACTCGGTGTTGGCTGGCGCATTCTCTGTCGGTTCTCACCACCACATGACCCATTAGTGCTGCAAAGCACATGTACGATCAAATCCGGCGTATGAACACAAGAGTCTTCGTTTTCAGGGTTCCCCATTATTGTCCAGCTGTTCACGTCCCCAATGGCATACTATGGCTCTCAGAGACTGTTTGCATCCGAACTTGCTCAAAAGCCCAAGATCTAGGCGTCAATGAGAGGGTAAAAAAGGTTCCTGGTCTCCTGAACCCAGGCTGGAGCTTTGTTGAACAGTGGTGGAGTTCCCGTCCATGCATATTACCCCTCTTTTTTTGCAAGTCGCCCATGGAGAAACAAAATGAAGAGCTGCATGAGTACTCGAAATGATCCGCCCATAAGCTGTTGACTTCAGAGTACGTGTATGACGAGACGATATGTAAGACGTGCCGTGGCAGCACTGCGAATCCATGTATCAAAGAAAATTCTGATGTTGCGTAAGGTTCAGGACCGCGGGCCGGAACTTAGATAGGCCGTTGGGAGCATTCTTGCATGGTGAGCTTGACGCCTCCATTCAAGATTCGAAGCTGACGGTCGTCTGGACCTCAAATTCGTTCCACGCTCACGCCATAGAGAGGCTAAAATGAGGATTATCGATAGACTGCTGTACCTAAGCAATGGTCGCTTACCAGATGTGGGAGTTGCTCTTCAACCGACAACCAGGTACCTAGGTAGTTCTACCTGCAAGGACTTTCTTAGAGTTAAGCGAATCTTACGTCCCGACCGGAGCTTGACCGCGTTTTGGAGTACTCGCCGGTTGACCTATCAGGCTGATGGGACAGGTGCTCGTACTTTTGCATCCGCTGCTATCTCCACAAAATGTGAGATAAAGTTCGATAGATCCGCCAGTGCCCCGTTGCATGAAAAGGCGAGAGCGTCTCTTGTTGAGACGGGTACGACTGTGGCTGCGTTTGCCCGCCTCGAACCACCGGGATGGAGGTATAGTATGTCCGCCAGTTGCCAAGGTGGGCAAGCGAAGACGCCACATTCACTCCATTGGTGGGATGGTTCTCAGTTCGGAGTTATCCACTACAGACCACATCAGCAGTTGTAAAAGAAACATTGGTACAGATGGTCTAAAACATTGAACATGAAACAAGAGTTGCTGAATCATCTTTCAAGGTCTTTCAAGAACCGGCTCCAGACGTTACAGGCAAATATGAAACGCGATACCGTCAGGGAAAGCCTAAGGTTCCGGGTCGATCTCCTACAGTTGTTGGAATTTCAGTACAGCGAGACCGTGGCTACCGCTGTCAATAGCCGTTGCATCCCGTACGCCTTAATGGTGAAACCAAAGTATAAAGCCTAGCGAGGGCGGATCCGGAGGGCTTCCGAGTTGCTGTGTGCATCGGCTTTGTTGAACCCGCATTCGGCTTTGTAGCAGATGTTCTTCAGCTTGCAAATTGCCCTAGTTAAAGTTGAATTGGGGAAGACATCTAGGTGGGGCTCAGCTAAAGTCTGCCGGTGGGACGAAAAGGGTTAGACGGCAGGAATTGCGACCTGCAGGTACAGGAAACAAGGTTCTAGCATGGACAGACCTCCGGAAGATGCAAACCTGAACACGTCGCAGAAGAGGTACGAGTTGTACCGTCATTGATCTTTGGCAGTGCCAGCATGTTCCTGGAGAGGCTCGAATTCACTGCCCAATGCCTCGAAACGAATAGAAAGTGGAGCGAAGACGAACATCTATAATTGGACTCGATGAGGTAATTCCTGTGTGCAAACGGTCTCCATGAAAGCGGACTACGGCGCATGGATAGCCACCTGGGCGTGTGGATACACCGGTGAAGATTGTGTCCGGAGGTTCGGGCGCCGAGCCTAGCACATAGGAGCCCGCTAGAGGGGTTCTCGTGAGGAGTAGCGCAGTTGTTATGCAGCCAACGTCATCTACACAACGGGGAGGCGACTGATAGGAGCAGCTCGTTGGAGCGCAGAGGTGTGGTGCGTAAGACGTGGGCCGCCGGTGCGTGGGAGCAGCAGCAAGGTGGAGGTACCGAGCAGTTCTCGCCGATCTGTGGCCAGCCGCCAGCGACCACTGCAGGAACAAGGGGAACCACGCAGCGGCCAGGAACCACTGGGACTATCGAGACTAGAGACGTGTTCAGCTCCGGCGTCGGTGGGAGTTGGCGTGCACAGTCGTGTGCACAGCTGTGGTGATGGTGGAGGATGTTCCCGAGCACCTGCGGGCGTTCTTTCCAGTCCATGGGCCTACTGAGGTAGGCAGCCTTGGCACAACAACACACGTGAGCACGCTTTCACCTCCAGCCTCGGGGAAATCACAGGCCGACGACCGGCTACCTCATGCATCTGCACAAGAACCTCAACGACGGTAACACCATCATCGGACATTTTGACATCAGTCGGTGTGCTCACATTGCGTCCATGCAGCTGGTGTAGTAGCTGACGGCCCACCACCCCCACACGGCTCACGCCTCAAGTATTGGATCTCATTACAGGCGCATTTCCGAAGAAGAAGAAAGCGTAGAGATAGGCGCTCGTCACACATGTTTGTGGAAATCTTGGATGGAGCCGTGGTACAGCGGCTGATGCGAGGGCCTACAGCCCTTACTGCTGTTGTACGCGACTGCATCACAGCATGATACGAGCAGAAGGACCGTGTTACAACACCGCCGTACCCAGAACCGTCGCAAGCTCAAGGCTATGCTACGCTGGCAGTGCGACTGCGCCAAGGTGGCGCTCTGTGCATGCTGAGTCTCTTGGGGACAGCCAGGAAGGCACATCAGAGGGGTCTCACAACTCACGATAGCCAGCACCCGGTCATCGCTGTCGTGGGGCTCTGAAACATGTTTGGAACTTACCGGGCCCGAGACATCACCACATGGACTTTGACCTCGACGAGGGCTGTTCGCGATTTCAGATCGATCCGCCCACGAGCCCTGTGTAGATTGAGACGTCTGAGTGAGGCGGGGTATCGAGTCCTTGGACACATCGTCGGCCATGGTAGGGGCTCTCTTCGGTTGTTTCAGGTTCCGCCGTCTCACGAGCGAAGATCTGCAGATGGGACGATGCTCTAGCCTCTCGTCTTCTGCTCGGACGCTTATCGCGATCCCTTTCTGACAGTTTGATTGTTCCGCGCCAGCACACGACGACGACATGCGTCAATACTTAGAGTTGCGCTTCTTGTCGACAAGCTTAGCCACAGATCCAGTCCAAAGTGGCAGACATGTTGATGCTTAGGCCTTATGCATACCCATGTGCCCCCAGCACCAGGCCTAACCCTGCGCGCATTTGCGCCGTGCCCGCCTGAAATCGCGAACCGGCATATTCGGCACTAACAGCACAAATGCTGTACGTAGCTGCCAAAATCATACTCTCCCCGACTGAGGATACCCGCTCGTATTGTCAGCACAATTTTACGCGTGCTGTGCTACGAAAGCTTCGTTGTCCGCGAGCACAGCAGCGAGAGCTTACCTTCCCAGCCACGACACGTCTTTCGACGCGTTGCCAAATCCTCTCGGATGCACAACAACATACGGCCGACATTCCAAGCAAATTGGACCTCACGGCCTCGTAGCATAGCGGGCCTGGACGTGGTCAGAGCAGATATGCAGCAGATTTAACCGTTTATTTCGCTGCAACGTCCAATCAGCGCCCGCTATATCTGCCCCTGCAACGTTATATTGCGCAGGCCGACCTGTCGGGCCGCGTTCACTTGCGCGCTCATCGTCAGTGGCTCACGAGCCTTGTGAAGTCGGGCATCCCCCGTCTCCTGCACCCCTGTTTCCGTCATCCCCCAGCCACTAACAGATGCTCAGGCGCCGTCGCTCAGCGGCAGATACCCATGTCTTTCTCTCCTGCTGGCGCGCAGCGAGCCCTGTCCTGGCTCGTCCTGGATGTCACTAACCTGGTGGAGCACACTGAGCACCTTCCATCTTCTCCACATACTCTCCGCTGCTCGTCCAAGCCGGCCATGTTCCTACATAGTGAGATCATCCCTACATTTGCTGTTACTTTGCCGGCCACAAAGCTTCTTGTTCCCGTGTCACGGCATGCAATACTGCGGCATATGCCAATGATCGCTCTCCAGCAACTACAATCCTTACTCGAATCTTTGCTCGGCTACCTGGACCGTCCACCACTCCCTCTCATTCGCAACCACCGCTTGTCTCACTTCGGTCTGTGCAGTTCGCCAACCTTTACTCGACCCTAACTCCTTGACCGCACCCTCGTGTTATTCCCACACGGAGGGCAGAACCCCTTCATCAGCCGTTGCCCTGCAGTGGTCCGTGTTCAGGCTCTTACGTTCTCTCCTCCCCTGCAAATAAGTTGTCTACTTGACCAGGTACGCATATATTACTTTGGTTGCTATTGCATCTCAACTATACCTTTACCCTCATTTGGCACGCCTGGATCCTAGCCTTGGCCCAAGTTCAGTCATCTCGCCTCGTCCAACCTCGATCCCTCCAACTCAGGTCTTGTGTACCAATGGCAAGTCGTTCGCATACATCACTAACGCCTCCAGCAGGCGTATAACCCGGGCATCTGAACTCACAACATCCGAGCTCGCGTGCGCGCGACAGGTTTCCCCAGATCATCTCATCAACTTCAATGGTTGTTGCCATAACTACATCTGCCGGCCACTTGTGGGGACCTGCACACGCCATACTAGCATTGCTCGGTTCGCGTTGCTTGCGTTAGGCTTTATTTTTCTGGGGTTCGTTCAGGCTCCCAAGCCATGTTTTCGTTCCATAAAACCGATGCCTCCCGGTCTCGACAGTCATCCGTCGACTCTCAGGCCATTGGGCCTACCATTCCTACCGCAAGTTCAGACTTTTGGTCAGAGCAGTATTCCACGCATTCAACTCATCCTGGCATGCATTCGCCCGAGCAACACAGAGCCCATCCGGCCAGACGAAGTTCCGTGTTCAATCTACGGTCTAGAAGCAATACTGCGACATCTATGACCCCTTCGCTGTTGTCTCTCAGCCATTCCGAGATGGCTGATCATGAAGCTTCTTGGCATGGCTCACCACCTGGACATCGACACACCAGCAACAAGAGTCATAAAGAGTCTACCGGATCTAGGAGGTCGTTGTTCCGCGGGAAGAAGGGCAAGAGGCTGAGCGAGACGCCCATGATAAACGTCGATGAGTTCGAAGGGGACGTCAGCGAAAGACGATCATCAATCTTACGGAAGGGCAAAAGAAGCGAGGATGCTAGTAAGTAATTGTCTTCCCTGATCCAAGGCCCTCTGCTTATCGTGACAATAGGTACGAGTCTGATTAGCCGTATCTCGAGCCCGTTCGACTTTCAGCACCTTTCTCACACCGACCGACATCAAATAGCTGCTCTCGAACAGCAGTTGCCCGTCACACCATCCGATGACGTCCATTTTAGGAACTTCTCCTCTGAAAACTTGGCAAATGGAGAAGAGAGATCCACGTCTGCTCTAGGCTTCACATCTCCCCCTCGCAGCCCAGAACCTCGTCACGATTCCGAAACTGTCCCCCACTTCCCAATATCGCGACGACCCCTTCGCCTAGCCCGATCTATAGAGAGCTTCTCCCAACCTAGCCCTCGGAAACATACGCACACATCGTCGATACAGTCGCCTCATCTTCCCTTGGGACCCGCCTTCGGTACACCTGAGTTCGCGTACGAAGAGCCTGCTTCTGGTCCGCGTAGGTTGTCGCGGTCGAAGCGAGAGTCGGGTATCTGGGACTCATTTGCTCTCTCTGCTGTGTCCACCCCGGACGTACTACCTGAGATATCAGAAGATTCGTACTTTGGCCATGCAGTCACGACGCCTGATGATTCAGCCATTCACGCAACCACACCGCCATCCTTCAGTCCTAGTCTCGCAGATGTTGTCGAGGAACCAGAAAGATTCGTCAGCCCAAGACCTGCACCACAGCCCCCAATGAAGTCCCCGACTTCGCCGAGATCGCCTTACTTTGGATCGTTTTCCTTTCAAAATCCGCGATCTCCCGTTACCTCTAGATCACAGGGTAGAGGTCAGTCTCCTGCTTCACCAAGGGCAGAGCCTTCGGCTTCACGACCCTCATCGCAAATGTCTGACACGCTGGGCTCATTTGGCATGCCGAGGAGGATGTCTATTCGAAAACCTTATCAGCGTCGCCAGTCAAACACATGGCGCGCAATAGAGGAGTCATGGGAAGAAGATGTCGACTATATCTACGACAACGCTCTAGAAGCTGACTGTGACTTCGAATGGGATCGAGTATCTGATGACGGTGTTCGCTGTTGCGACACTCCTTCTGCTGAGCAAGCCAATCGTCGCAACTCCAGAATCACTTCCGCTGATCGAGAGCGTTTCGCCTCTGACAATTTCCGCTCATCTTTGCTGGTTCCCAGCACATCGAGTGTGCCAGAACTGGTTCCGACATCTGCGATATCCACATCCACCCTCAGCACTGGCCTGCCACCGACACCCTCAGGATTCTTCCATGCCAACCGTTTCAGTGGCGACACTGGCTTCATGCTAAGCCCGTCCCTTCTTGTCCCGCAGGAATACAAGGATACACGAGAAGTCACATATGAGGACTTGCTTGACGAGTACGCCGCGTCCGACCGGCACTTTCCAATGCTCGACGCCGGTCGAAGCACGACGAGCTCGGCGCGTAGCAGTCACGTCCGACTAAGTAGGCGAAGCTCTTATGACAGCAGCCTCATGTCCTCTTCTCAGAGCTGCGGTCTTTGGAGCTCCCCTGTGAGGCGCTCGGCAAGCTCTGCCGGCAGTGTTCCAGAGCTGATTCCATCCCGTCGTAGCCGCAAGTCGCTTGGCTTCAGTCTTGCAGCTGATCAGTTTTCAGAGCAGATTGCGTTCCTTAACGAAGACAAAGAGGACGATGACATTACGCCACCAGGGCGTACCCTGGAAGGGCGAACATTCTTCGCTTCAGACGACGAAGCGCCTCAAGATGAGGAGCCATCTCGCAGCTCCATTGAGACCGAGCTCAGAGCCTCGCTTGATTTGGCTCGACGTGGCTCACAGCGTGCCAATCACTCTACTGTCGAAGAGGAGCTCAAGTCGTCGCTCGACCTTGCGCGCCAAGGGTCGCAGCGTTCCACCCGTGCACCAGCGCGCCAGCACAAACCCGCCCTGTCTGAAGGTGCCGCCAAGTTCCTTTCCGTCTCTGCTCCGAAGGAGGATCAGCCAACCAAGCCACGTAACCGCGCAGCGACCACCGCGCAGTCTCGCTCCCCTATGTTGTCTCTCTTCCCGACACCCCCACGCAACATATAAAATACTTCGCAGATGTAAATCAAGCCATGACCATCAGCGACCTCACCCACGACGCACACAATAATAACTCCATCCACCCCGCGTCCCTGAATCGAAGCCCAGGAGGCTCATGAAGCATGGCTGGCTATGCTTCATGTCACGCTATCAACGACACACAATTGCATTCGATGTACATATTGACGAGTCATGTTCTCTCCCATCTTACATATCACTAGCAGTCCCATCATTGACGGAAGACTAAAAGTCGGAAGGTCTCTTTTTAGTTTTGCGCATTTCGGGTTCCTTTGCGTCAGCTTTTCACCAGCTCGCTTGCATGCATTTTTCGGCGCACCTTTGTCTCATTACATAGACCTATCTTGCCATATCCGCGCACAAATTATCTCCTATGTTACAGAGGAGAGGAAACTTTCGCAAAGAGCGCGAGAAGTAATTACTAGCTGTTTTTGGAATCATCACACTCGACAGTTGTCACAGTCGATCTTGCTCTCTTTTTGAAAGATGCTTGCGAGCGTTGCAGTACAAATCAAATCAAACATTTCAACACTTCTACATTTGTGCTATTCAACGCTCCTGCCTGTTACTTGCCCATACTCAGCTGCGCTGGACCACGTACGTACATAGTGCGTCACCCTGACATACACAACTCCCTGTGATTTCGTCGCCACCGTTTCGACGATCCACAGATCCGACCCTTACGATCCGCGCCGCAGCTCTCCATCGGATTCGCAGGCCCGCCCTGCATGAGCTTGTCCGCCCGCGCCATTGGCGTAGTACATGCAGGTTGGACGGGAACTCAGGGAAAACCTTGGAAGCAATACCGTCACTTGAGCGCGACGCGACGTCACGTCATCAATATGAACGCGCGCAAGCCTGAATGAGCAACACGAGGGTTTCGCATAGCCGCGAGAAGACGTGCAGTGTAGTCCGGATAGTTCAACACCTGTTCCCCTGATGGAGCATGGGTTTGAACTGGTCTAACGTGAACTGCGCAACGGGACCCGTTCTCCAGCCTTTTGTCGCGTGCTTTCTATCTATGCCGTGTTACCCAGATACTCATTTGGCTACGAAATGGTGCAGATTGACGCAACGCCGCAATTAATGTTGGCGGCTGCAGCGTATAGGCGCATGTGGCGAGACGCAGCGCGTCGTCCTGAAGGGGATGTAAACAAGTGGGTTTCCCGTCTCAATTGGTTACGGGGCCGATGCCTCGAGACGGGCTTTTCGCAATGAAGTCGCCCAAAGAGACCGGTGTCGTGGTACCGAATGACTAACGACAGACACATGCAGTGGAGATTTTTGTGTTGGTATCGGAGGTGACTTAGCTGTTGGTGGGTCACCGGCGTCTAGCCCTCTAAGGACCTTTGACGGTTTTGGAAGCCATCAGATCGATCAGATAGTCAGTCCACCGCGGACACACGACCGTTTGGGAAAGCATGTTAAAAATGGTTACGATGACCGCGGCGTCAAGGGTTTTTACCCTGCACTCTGTTCGCCTATGCACCCGCGTATCGCAAAAACTGGGGAGGCGAGCAGCAAAGCGCACATACTGATCTGACAAATACCATGTCCTTAATGTTGGGGCGGTAATAGTAAGGATACTGAAATAGGAAGCAGTCCGGGAACGATCCACTCTATCCACATGGCAGCTCCACCAAAGCATCCATTTTGAAGGTGAGTACTGACGAACTTCTGCTCACCGGAGCATAGACTCGATCCGGTCCTCTACCTACACTGCCGCTCTATGCGCAACCAACCGCGCCTAATACCAACAGATTGCAAATGCAGGAACCACATCGTCCTCCATCCGAACCCCGGAATGAAATGCGCGCAAGTCCATAGCGATACCGAACCGAAGACGATCGTCCGGGTAAAGGTCTTCAGAGACCCCAGCCACATGCAAGTCAACTACCAGGGCATACACACGGAGCGGGACGTTCGTTATAGGTCCTGCTATGGGCCAAGGCGTAGAGAGTGTGTGGCTCGGGTAATAGAGAGGTCGTTTGGAATTACCCGTGCCGCTGAACGTGCTCGAAGCGAAGTCGGTTGTGCTCTTACATGGGACCTGTGTTTTATGTGCTCCGCAGGCATCAGTAAGCGTGCGCATGCATATGCACGCGTAAGCGACTTCAGGATGACATTGTGACGAATCGAGGGTAGAAGCGCGGTGCTCGTCCACAAAGAGACGGAACGACTAGCCTGAATGTCGTTCGAGATGCTGTTTCATGTGCGGTAGAACGTTCGTGAGGCTTCCTGAGGCATTCATTCAGCCTATGCGAGGTGTAAGGACTTCGCCGGTTACTCTTTTGATCGACAGCTGCTGCATTCTCAGAGTCCATCTCCAGCAGAGTAAGTACCTTGACTTGCATTGCATCTGATGAGTTGTCTTGACCCAGGGCAACCATGACGATCGCGCCAGTTCCAACAACTTCTGTATGTCTCTCTAACTTCCAGCTGGCCTTAGTGTCGATTTGGATATCGGTCCAGCTTGAAGCAGCTTCTGTGCGATGGTTATACATTAGTTTGTAACGATTAAGCAATGAGTGCTGACTGATTTTACATGGGATGGAAGCTGCTGGAAACCAACAATGAGGATCCAAACATTGAGGCCGCGCAGCTGTGCCGCAGTATGGTGGTGGAGTCGCTGCGATTGATACTCAATGACCTGCCAACACAGCATGTCGCACCGGCCACATCTGTACGCCAACCCTTCATGACAGCCTTCCAGGATTATAACATTGATGGGGACTCCGTTGTAATGTCTGCTCGAATACTAGACCGCATTACGAGCTTGCAGTCGTGCTTTCTTTGCGTTATTCAAGTCAGGCTCGTATCTTCATCCTCGCTAGTAGACCCGTCTCTGCGCAACTCACTCTTATCGAAATTCCTTTCCACCTAATAAGTTAAGGGTTTGACGCAATCCTGGAAGAAATGGACGTGTCGCACTGCAAACCTTACGGAGACATCGGCTCTTGTCATCAACAATCGACCCAACTTTCGACAGATTAGGATCGATAGGTCGTATTCAAAGATAGCGGAACACTTAGTAAGGTAGCCGGCGGGATGTTGTTCAGCTTCTCAAAGACGTGTGTCGTGAGTGTCAGAAAGATCTAAGTGTCAACTAGTTGAGTGCTGCATCTGGGCGGTCTTATCTCCGATGTCGCATACGTCATCAGTGGCCAACACTTTCGCGACGCGACACTCTGCTTTCATACGCCACAATTGCCATGTGGACCGCACCTACTACTTGATATATCTGGAACCCCAAATATCGCTTCTGGTCACAGTTTGCGCCCTTCATTAGACCTTGCACGCCCTCTCAAGTTCCTTGGTAGACTGCAATACAAGCCGCGCATCATGGCCTTCCGGATGGGCCGCTTTGTACCCGGGCCTGCCCGCTTTGTACCCAGGCCTTCACGCCTCACACCGCGGCGTCTTTTGTTCATCACATCTGCGGGCGTACTTTTCTGGTTTTTGTTCTTTAGCTTGACCCCAATCACCTCGCCGCTTCCGCCTTATACCGGACCCCATGAGGTTGGCATACTGGATGTTGAGACAGAGGTCCAAAAGAGAACCATCCATGATGCGATACTGAAGGCGACTGGAGAGAAGGCTTTTCAACTGGACACGTTGGCCATCACCTTATACTACCCATCCTCTCTGCCTCTGGCGCCGCCCAGCCAGCGACCATGGGCACGACCGTGGCTTCCTCAGCCTGTCTCGCTTATTGGCGAAGGCTATGCTCGTCTTGCCGGAGTGTCGAAATTATCTTCGGTCTTCACCTTCGGTCTCTGGCTCCTTGGTTCAAGCACAGTCATTCCAGGTGTCGTTGATGCACCAATCCTTTCCAGTGCTGAGCAAATTTTGGGCGAAGATGGTAGTGGTGCAGGCGAATTTGGAAAGATCATGAGCGCAGCAGAGCAAGAACATAAAGAGTTAAAACGAGGCGACGGTCTTGGAAGTTTGCCCTGCGTTGTCTTTACGCATGGCATGGCAGGAATGAGCCAGAGTTATGCACACTACCTGGGAAGCATTGCAAGCCACGGCTACGTAGTCGCTGCCATCGAACACCGTGACGGTAGCGGACCCGGTACCATCGTCCACCATCCTGATGGTACGGAGCGAAAAGTCTGGCACATGAAGCTCAAGGACCTAGAAGCCGATCCGCCGATGACCGACCTCGACCTCAAGGCCGCACAGCTCAACTTCCGTGAAGCTGAGATCAGCGAAACCATCAAACTCTTTGCGCAACTCAATGCAGGTGACGCACCGGTCGTGAACCTCAAGCCCGATTCACCGCGGAATGCTTTGCCTGGTTTCAAGAACCGCCTCAACCTGTCAGCAGTCACAGTCGGAGGTCACTCATACGGCGCGACGGGGGCTATGCAAGCACTGAAATCTGCTGGCTCAAAGGCAATGCCTATCAATGGTGGTATTGCCTTAGACCCCGGCAAGGGATCTGGACCCCTGAACAAGGACATCGACGTACCGATACTGGTCATGCAGAGCGGAGAATGGACAGAAAAGCAGACGGCTTTCTACGACGAAGGATGGCACTTTGAAGCCGTGAAGAATATCATCGATAACGTTAAGGAGGGGTGGTTCATGACTTTGTTGGGTACCGCTCACCCGTCTTGTACCGATGCGCCTCTTATCGTTCCTTGGATCATGAACATGGTCACCGGTACGACGCTAAGTAGCAAGGTTGCTCTCAAGGAGTACATCGACGCTTCGGTCGCCTTCTTAGAATACCTGCGGACAGGCGAGAAGAAGGGGGTTTTGGAGAGTGGTGTCACGAACGCTGGAGGGCCTTTCACACACGATAAACCACATGGTAAAGTCCAGGGCCCGGACGGCGCTGACTGGGAGGTTCACACCGTTCCAAAGTCGGAGTAGACTGCGCATCTTTTTGTAACACTATAATACTACAGCAAGTAAACGTGCTTTATCCACCTCTTTGTGCGTGACCGAGCCTTAAGCTGATCCACTCTGTCTCAATGGTACCTACACCAACGACCGCCCATTCCCTAAGCTCTCCGTAGCCATTCTGCCACTCAATCATCAATAAAAGCGAAGAAAAAACAAGTCATACCACTGGCAGGCAAAGTGATGCACTGTAGTCCTCGACGCATCCCAACCACGCTTTTCAGCCATCGGGCGCATATTCACCCGCTGCGCCTGTGCGTACAATCGCTTTACCACGGGTGATGCCTCAGCCTCGACAAGGCGACACGTGCATAAGATACCTTGATCAATCCGAACCCAAATTCCAATCGAATTGCGCGGTGGTAGCGAATTATCAGTACTGTGATACTCAACTACGACTTTTGATGAGTTGGTGAGGGAACTAGTAATGGGAACAAAGCACTCGCTGACGTGCTCATATATCATGAGTCGTATCTCGGTCGGGAGATCAAGTAGCCGGAATGGCTGGACCGTCTCGTTGGTCGAAGTACGAGACCGTGGCTTTTCATGAAAACGATTCATGATCTCGGGATAGAGGCTAGATTTAGTGTTAGGTATTAGAAGGAGGGAGAGTCTGGTATTGAGGTTGAAGTAGTGGTTGACTGAGTGGATAGCAAAGCAGCCCACCTGTGTTTTCATTACGGATGTCAAGCGCTAGGGTCATGTGTTCAAAGCGGAGTGGTGTGTTAATATTCATCTCATACATCCATTAGTCTCACTTGCCCCACAGCCCAAAGCCCTTACTGCCGCCTCTTGACCTAGGCTGCTGTTTCTTCTTCTTCTTCTCGGGTTTCTCTAATCTCTTACAGCTCACATCCGCCTTTACCATCATGAAACTCTGATCGAAGACATGTCCATTAGCATTACCGCATCGTTCGAGTGCAGGCGCAAGTGCCAATTCTACTCGCCTGCCCTTTGCGCTGCCATTGACGCCATATCCACCACTGCCGTTCTCGTCATCATCTTCATACACGTCCTCCATTTCACTGTCGTAGAACCCGTAGCCCCAGTATTGATCCTTCTTACCGCCAGTGAATGTAACGAAGCGATAGTCGGCGAGCTGGCGCTTCATCTTCAAATCTAACGCAACAGATGCTGAAATGATGGTACCCAGTTGTTCCTTCCCTGAACGCAAAGACTGTGTGGACCAGGGCCGTAGTTTGCGGCGCATGCGACTGCAGAAACGGGATATTCGTTTTAGGACGGGCGCGGCATCGAAAGTGGGACGCCATTTGCCATCTACCTGAGGGACTAGGAGGTTTACGGTCATGGCTCGCCATTGGTGGTATTCTTCGGCTTGGGCTTCGTTCTTAACAGCTGTACCTTGTTAGCATTGTAATCATTAGAGATTCACCGGGGGCGGGGTAGCGTACCCTTGCGCAATGTGTCGTTAATCTCGCGCAGCTTCCTGTCTCCCAGTTTGCCTGCCCATACATATCCACTGCCCTTCTGCCAGTTGTTGAATATCTTTTGCTGCAGCTTCATCCAAACGTATGCTTGGATGAGGAGCGGCCGTTCCTCTGGGTGCTTCAGATACGTCTGGTAGTTGTCCGTGAGGTTCCCAAACAGTTCCTTCGCTCTAGTGAGATATGGTCGCTTGCTCGTGGCTTTGATGGGTCCGCCGAAATACTCCTCACTCCATACTCGTATCTCATATCGCAACGCGAGTAGCTCTTCAATCAAAGTGTTCTCTTCAGATTTGTACACGATCGAACGTTTTGCAGGCATCCCATGTGGACCCATGCTCCTCCTCTGCAGCTGTTTCCTCAGCGCATCTCGCTCTTTTGTGACTTGGTAGTACCGCTGTATGAGATCATCTTGGCTGTTACCCCTCGACGCGTCTGGTCGCGATGGGCTTTTGGGCGGTACGAGGGGACTGATAGTCGCGCTCAGTCGTTGCGGGCTGCCCAATGCCGATGATTCGTCGGATGATGTCTCGGCCGATGTCGCTGTAACTTTCTCGAATTTGAGCGGTGGTATGTAGGGCGCCTTCCGTCTATGCCTGGGTATCAGGACCTCCTCGTCAGACCATTCGTCTCCGACTTCGGGGAATGGATAGCCTTCTTGCTCCATTACAGGTGATTCGAGGGTAGATGCAGATTGCAGTTCTTCAATGACTTCGGCGGAGGGGCAGGTCAGTTTGAGCGACTTGAGGGTAGAATGGCGGACGTCTATGGATGCGACTCGGTCAGCGCGCTATATCCCAATAGCCCCAAATGCCCACACGCACCAGGAGATAGAGTCGCCATCTCAACAAAGACTGAGCATGTTTGCCCTTCTGGTATGCGCTCAATGTTGATCCCGCGAGCGGTGAAGCCTCTTGGTAGTCTATGCTGCTATGCGTCCGCGCAGTCTCATCTCAGATCAGCTTCGGACAAGCTCGCAGCGGGGCCGGCGATGTTTATGGCCTTGGGAGAGTAGACGGAATAATCTGGACGAGTTGACGGGCACGCCCTCAGCAAGGAAGATGGCATGGCGCAGGCAAGCTTTGCTGCTATCTAGCCCAGCCTCGCCGCGAAAGGCAGCCCTGGCGGTTCAGCATGAACCACTAAGAGCGGGCAGACGACGAAACGAGCTGCAATCACACCAGTGACGTGTGACGAAGTGCATGCAGACGGCGATGGGTCCACGATTGGGTGAAAAAGAGGAGGCTGTCGGCATCTTCGCTTATCTAGCGTGCGCCTGTCACCTGAACCGCGACGGGACGACTTCGGATCCACCTGAACCATGTTCTTGCCAGAAACAACACGTCTTTTCGTGTTCACGACCGTCTGACACGACATGTTCACAAACTCAATTCTGCTGTCATGGTAACTTGACAATATACGCAATTTCCGACGCGCCAAAAGCACAGCGCGCAAAGGCCGCTCGGGCGCTCTAGAGGACGATAACAAGCTCCGTCCTGGAGTACCAGAATACCTCCGGCCTCCGCATTCTCCACACTGCACATCACCAATCATCTTCGGGTACCTTCCCTAGTACCTTCCCCAGCCCCTTCATTGCAGTAGAGCAGCAGTCACCCCATCCCTTAGCTTCAATGAGGTCCCTGTCTTTGCCCAGCAATTCCCCGGTGGTGGCTCGTTAACCTTAAATGCCACTGAATTACACCTATCACCCCCGGCTTGTAGGTAGTTCCAATTCGAGCAAAGCGCAAGGCATGTATTGAGGTCTAGGACGAAAGCCTTGATTAGTGTCCGCCCGTCGGTGTCAAATCCACAATGCTTGATGAATTCGTATTGTCCTGGATTGCCCCCAGGTGTCCTGGGTGTGAACGATGTACTGTTGCTGGCTGGGCAGTCCGTGGTTACGAGGGAAGGGGGTACGCTCGTGGGTTTAGAGGATGAGAGGCTCCGTAATCCGGAGGACGTTCTGTCACTTGAGCCGCCTGTGCTGGACAGAAGTATAGAGGTTGGCGCGCTGCTCACACATTAGTATACATTTGCCAATGGTTTCTCTAGGCATGGGGGAACTACCTCTGCACAGAAGATGGTGGCGCATTTTTCCTGTTCCCTTTGACTGCTAGCGAGCCACCTACAGCTCCGCCCACAGACGCAGCGATTACGACAATGCTTACAACGACCAGTATGGACCAGAAGAGCCACGGTTTCAAACTTCCGATCGATTTCGACTGGTTCTCTTTGAGCGTGGGGTTTCCCGTAACGACATGTTGATAAATCCAGGCTTCCTTCCCTTCATCTTCGTGCTCCACGGCGTGCAGACCTGATCCGACCACAGGGAGACCGTCTCCACCACAAGGTTCCGGTAGGTTATCGCACTCGATGTGTCTCGACATGACACTGTGAGTAGTCTGAATGGGCTCAAGATTGTCTGCCTGCTGTTGACCTTGATCTTGATCTTTGAACGAAAATCCCGTAGATGTAAAGAGCTATATAAATGTCCAGCATCTATTGAAGGTGTTCGCATTGCATGGGTTCAGTTGGTAAAAGCATATCTTATTATATGGTTGCGTAAAAGCGCTGGGTGTGTAACAGATACGATGCCACATAGGGGCGAAAATTCTAATATAATGTGAGATACGAATAGAACTGAACAACATTGCCTGAGAGCAGTTATACGATCACACGACGCAGCTGTCTATTTACATCCAATAATCTTATATAGAAATGGGGCTGGGAAGGGTGAACCTGGGGTATGCCTCCAAGGCTGACTGCAAGTATCGGATGGGGCGGTTTTTCCAAATTTGACCTGGTCCGAGAAGACTGAGACGTTGCTATCCTCACTGTCGGTTTTCGTTCCAAATTACCCTCTCACTCTTATGGAGCATGTAAATCCAGTCAGGAGGTCCGGAGATGCCTCCATTCCCGTGCAAGTCAGCATCCCGCTGGTTCTCATTGAACTGTGGACGATAAGCGCCTCTGTGCTGCCTGTGATAAGCACATTTTTGTGGATCCCAGTCTCTAATTTTTTCCGTGCACCCAATGCATCTGAGTATATAGAACTGTAGCCGGTAGATCTATGGTAAGTGTCGACGAAGCGGAAGGGGGACGTGAACTAGGAATTAGGACCTCCGAGGTCACGAATCAAGCTTGCGCTTTCGGAATCGCGATGTAACTTGGATAGTGCAGGGCAGTCGAAAAGCACGGCCAGTCACAACAACTGACCGACGCCGTTCTGGTACCTATCAACTGAATGAATCGAATACCGCAAATGATTCCTTCCGGTCAGTGTGCTTATTTCTGACCGTCAGATTTTGTAGCTGGAAGCAGTTATCACTGTGACAGGACGTTAGCATGTGATACTATGACGACACAGGGTCCACATCCGAAGCTGGAGACCTCGGAGCACGTCTAGGCCGTCAACGGGAGTGGCATATGAAACTTCCATGCATGTACCGAGGTGTCTGCTGCTGTTAACCTTGGAAAGCATTGGTCGGATAGTTCTCGGAGGAAGATTGTTGATCGTCGCTAAGGCCCAAACGGGTAACGGCGGCCCGTCAGCTAGCGGGGCGAGAATCGCAACGAACACCAAGGCGCGACGGAACCAATTCCTCCCCGGGGGCCGATCCACCCTGTCGAAAACTTCAAGACTCTCATGCAGACTATCGCAAACCGTCCCCGAGCATGGTTGAATCGAAAGTCGGCATATCGTCTAATTCGCCGGGCTCAGCAAGCAAACCCAGCGGAGGACGACATCGCGTCATCTCCTCTTGTTTGACATGTCGGCGCAGGAAAGTCAAATGTGATCACGTTCATCCAGTTTGCGGTTCTTGCATGCGAGGAAGTCATGTGTGTACCTGGACAGATCAAATACCGGCATCCACTACTACTGGAAGGATTTCGAAACCCACGGCTGGGACCACTGGAAAGACCGGGAAAGGCAGTGACGTGCAAGCCCGGTTAGACAGACTCGAATATCTTCTAGAGAAAGCTGTTGCGGGACAGGGGGCGAAATCCACGGCATCCGTACGGTCCAGTGTTGAATTAGACAGGAAAGAAGTGGAGGCGCTGACCCCATCGTCGAATAGTCAGACTTCCCATGGAGGAGGAATCGCTTCTGATGGTGGCGACGGGACCCTCTTACTGAATGATGGGCAGTCTCAGTTTGTCTCTTCTCTGCATTTTGCATTACTGGCCGATGAGGTGAGTGCCGCTTTTCGACATGACAGAACATTGCTCCGAGTTACACCAAGCGAAAGCTACATTCATTCTTATTGTATTTTTCTGTTTCTAGGAAAACTGAACAATACTGATTGAGCTTTAGATACAAGACATCAAGGCCTTGCTTGGTGACAAGACCGACGAAGAGAGGAAGGAAGTGCCGCAGAGCAGTCTGGTTGACCTACTTTCCCTCGGTCGCGCAGGAGCCGGATCAAATCTAGAAAATCTGCTACCGAGCACAAAAGAGCACCGTGACACGCTGCTGGACGTCTATTTCGCAAATGTAGATCCTATGGTGAGAATTACCCATAGGCCAACAGTGGTGCGCAAATTTTCCACCTACAACGACGAAGCACATCCTATGGCCTATGCCATCTACTTCTCTGCGATCAACTCTCTGCCTCCAAAGGTAGTACACAACAAGTTTGGCGAGACAAAGGAATCGCTCCTCGATCGATTTCAGCTGGGTGTTGAGATCTCTCTGGCTCGTGAAAACTATCTCACAACATCGAATCTGGAGATATTCCAGGGATTTGTTTTATGGTTGACCTGCATTACCAGAGAAGAGGATATGGGTAAGTGTATTAGATGTTCATGGTTCTGCAACGCTCACACATATAGCAGGAAAAGCGTGGGTTCTGATAGGCATCGCATTTCGCATCGCTTTGAATCAAGGCCTGCATCGAGATCCATCGTTATTCCCGACCGGCTCCATGGACGCTCTGACTATTGAGCTACGTCGGCGTATGTGGCATCAACTAGGGCATTTGGAGTTCCGGGCAGCAGAATGCAAAGGGCAGGAACCGAGCATCACCGAAGACTTCTACACGACGCTATTTCCACGAAACATCAACGATGAGGACCTTGTAGATGGTGCAAGTCCCGGTCCGGCCCCGTATGACGAACCGAAGTTTACTACTATGACGTTCCAACTTGTCCGGTTCAACGGCATGCGAGCTCTACGGCGTATAGTTCAAAGCACTTACCGCCTTGAACGCCGCATGCTAGACTCAGGACTCCATGGAACATCTCGCCCTGATCCAGCACAAGAACTCAGAGATCTTTATGAGCAGATCAAAGTGATGCTCGACGAAGTTCACGAAGAGAACCAGCGAAAATATCTGCATAACCTTAACCCGGAGGTGCCAATGGAGAGGCTGACGCTGGGACTGGCTTCACTGTTGGAGTGGCGTGCCTACTTACTGTTTTGGCTTCGGATGCCGCGTGCTTACCGCGATGTAGTCTTTTCGGACGAGATCCGCCGATCGTACGTTCCAGTCAGGGCCCTAATGAGAAACAACAATGGCTGACAATGCTAGGATCTTCGAGAAGTCAGTAAACTGCGTCGAAACACTAAACGGAGCGGCAGCCGATGTCGATGCTGCTCGCTTCCAATGGCACATTGGTCCGTAACCCCGACAATACCTACCCAGTGAGACACAAGAGCTAACTTTCAAAGGAGGAATCGCGTCTTTCCAAGCCATCATGCATATCCTATCAGAACTCCGCAACCCCCTCTTCAACGCACCTGACCGCCAACGCGCTCTAAGAGCCCTCCAGATGTCTCGTATCCTCCGCGAGAACAACAGCGCCAAAGCATGGCAAGCAGTCAAAAACATGATCGACAAGGCCGTCTCAGAACACAATCTCTCGCCAAGAGGGCCGCCGCAGCCATCGACTACCTACGTCAGCCAACCCATCGTGCCTTCCATTCCCATGCCGCTGAACAACAACGCACCCAACAGCAACACGGGCGTATATCCGGCAATGCAAGGCATCCCAAGCTACGCCTACCAAAACCCGTCTGCAGCTTATAACCAACAAAACATGCCAGGGCCATCTCAACCAGAACCCATGCAAACTCAACCCGACTTGCTACAGTCCATGCAGTCCATGCAAGACAATGCGCCTTGCTGGGACGACATCAATCTCAACAACATCAACAACATCGTAGGCGACGTACAAGCTAGCACGGATGTAATTCCCGACTTTGATTTCGTAAGTGACCATGACATGATCAGGTAGACAGGGTCATTTGGCTAACAAAACAAGGGTTTCTGGGGCGACCCTTTTAACTACGAAAATGAACCTGCAGCCATGCCGTTGCAAGATGGCTACTTTCCTCAGTGGAGTGGGGGAATATGAAGGCAACGCACCAAGTCGCACGAATAACTTCATTCACAACTCCAACCCAAAGGACCGGTACCGCAGCGCGATCATTACGTCTACGAGGGGCTCTTCCCTAGGTAAGAGCAGACGACGAACAACCACTTATCATCTTCGCCAATCACTCTACTCTCAATAATATCTGCCACCGACGCATCATATGGTTCTCTACACTCCCATGGACGATGCCGCTGTTCTCAAGCGAACCAGTAACCCTTTTAGCGCTGTCTCGGTTTTCGACGCGAGTCGGACATGGGCTAAGGAGACCTAATCCACCACTCTTGCTGTTCATGTGTTGTGTTTAGTATGGCGTTTGCTGGAGGTCCGCCCTGGACGATGGCTAGAACGGACGGATATGTGCGTGTTGGCATAGAGCTCAAGGGTTATTAGGGTCAGGCGTTTCATAGATCGAACATAGAGGAGCGGGTCTTTGTGGTAACATTAGCTGTAGGAGTCGAACATCAAGAAAGCATCCAATTACATGGACACGTAAAAACAAGCCGCATGCAGTGTGTTTGTACAAGCCGTGGAATTAAGTTGGCGAATGGCAAAAGCATCAGACGTCCATGTTATACAATTAGCAAGCGCATAGTCGCTCAACCAAGTTCGTACGTAAAGTGCGAGCGAACCGAACAAGCTCTTTCAAGAAAGACAGCTCCCATGCACACCATATGCCTGGGAACCCCGTAGAAACGGCACGCCAGCCCATCTACTCGTCCTTGACACCGCCACGGCCCGCACGCTCAGCAGCCTCAATGCTCTTCTTATCCGTCTTGATCTCGCCGCCGCTCATGGCGCCCATCATGCCACCAGCCGCCTTCCACGGCCTAGCGAGGTCACCGGTTGCCGGCTGGCCGAAGAGGTGGACCTTGACGAGGTTGCCTTCGAACGCGCCCTTGAGGGGGATGATGGACTGGATGAGGAGCGGGTTGGTGTACTTGAAGTAAAGGTGCATCACGCCCATCATGCCGACACCCATTAGCTGGGCCTTGAAGAGCTCGCGCAGCTTCTGCAGGTCGTAGGCTTTGACGGTGGTAGCGACGAATTTCGGTTCTTCGCCTGAGCCCATCGGGGCCGGCTCGACGTATTTGACGACAGTCATGTCTGTGGTGTGTTGTTAGTCGCTGTGTCGGTCTACCCTGGGCTTTCTTTGCACGCACCATTCTTCTTGTTGATCTGCGCCTGCACGTAGAGGTAGATACCCGCGATGATCAAGTTGGAGACGATGTAGAGCGCGCGCACGCCGTTGAGGACAGTCGGGTCGTCGAAAGGTATCTTCTTGGAGATTTGCATAAATCCCAGGATGATGACCAGGTTGGAACTACAGTCGAGTTAGCAAACTGTCTTCAACACCGGGCGCAGTGGATCCGGCGTACATTTGCGGGCTGATGGCCATTGTGACGTTGGAAGCGGATTGTTCGGGTGAAGAATTGAAGGTCGCTTTCGCGATCGTTTGACAAGAAGCTGGGGGTAGAGATGTGGTTGCGCGAAACGTGGGTGAGAGGGTAAAGACAAGCGGGCGACTTTTGTGGTGGGCGAGGGTCATGATTAGCGCGACCCAAGAGGCCAGGTTGTTGCCCGCCGCTGGCTAGCCCCAACAGGCATTCACCCTTCTAGTCTTATCTAATGCCTTCTCTAGACACATAGGGCGAGAACGACTCAGAAGTCTTGGTGCGCGTCACGAGTATAGAAGGTGCACAGGTCTATGATGGAAGATTGAGAAGGCCATTCGCGCCTTCTGATCGTTCTGATGCAGGGTATCATCTATAGTCCCCAACATGCATATGCCATAACAAATCCAATATCAAGCCATACTCTGCATGTTCCAATGACGCCGCGCTAATGATTCAAAACTCCCTCGCCGGCTTCGCAGACACCCAATCGCGAAATGGTGTCGCGGCGATATGCAATGCAAACAACCAACGAACAAACAGAGGGGAATTTCTCCCACATACCCAAATCCTGTCTTCCTCACATCACCAGACATTCGCGATCCGGCCTGTTCTTGTCCTTATTCTTCCCTTTGTCTAGGACTGTACCAGGTTCCCTACTCTTGCTCCTCCGTCTGTCTTTCTTCTCCTTCTTGCTCTTGCTGCCCGACAGACCTGCTTCTTTCTTCTCTTTGGCTGGAGAGTGGCCCTGTTGATCGTTCTCTACGCTCTTCACTTTTTCAATCACAATGTGAGGCTCGTCGCTGGGGGCTGCTTCAGTCGTAACCAGCTTGTCCTTGCTACCGCGTCCCGTTAGCCTCGATAACGTAAGAGACAAACGAGTCTCGCCGCTTGGACTACCTGGTCGACTTCTGTTGTTCCCAGACAACCATATTCGAGAGCCGCGCCGGGATACGGACAAGAAGCTGCTCTTCTGATCATCTGGTGTTTGCGGTTCAGTTCGGCCACGTAGGCTGCCTTCGCCATCCTCGATCGCGGTGCTGCTGCGCCGATTACTGGACATGCTGGTTCGACTAGCTGGCTCGTCTGTAGAATTGGATTCAGTATGCGGATCTTTGGTGTTGAAGTTGTCGTTCTCTACACCGGCCTCGGCATCTGCGGCTGTTGTAGAGGGCAGGGAAGCCAGCGTTTCTCGTGAAGGGTCGACGGACGGAACTCCTGATTGCGCTTCTGCATATGTGGGCGGATCTCCCCGGGAAGCGAGCTCTTCATCAATAGGCTGCACTTGGTAAAAGAGCAGATACGGTGACTCTTCTCGCAAGGCTGTCTTAATGTCAACTTCAGTCACCCGTTGCGGCGAGAGATCGTCAAAGCGTATCCACTTTTCCAGCTCTTCCTCCGAATCTGATTGCGCGGTGCCAGGTCGTTCGCGAGCGTTGGCACGGACAAGCGCAATATAGTGGCCAGAGTCGACTGATACGCCCCGATGACAGACGACAGACTGGAGGACAAGTTTGAAATTGCCAAACAGCGGACCTTCTTCTTTCATCCGATCATCAGATATGAAGTGAGGTAAACCGATATCAAGCGGAATGTCGATATATGTATTCAGACGCTTTGGAGCGCCGTGCGGCGTCATCGTGTATCTCTTCAGGCATATGCCGAGAACCGGACGCTTCACCGAGAAATGCGCAGCGACTTGAGCATCGGTCTTTGGTACATTGTCGGTATACCAGGGGATGAGACTGAAAAACTGCCAAGCCGGCATGAGAATCTCCTTCTTAAGTAGAGAAGCTGATCGTGGTCGGCCGCTAGAGCTGTTGTCCAGCATGTCTTCGACATGCTTCTTCTCATCAAACTTGCTCGTTTCCTGTGACTGACGTGTATATCGCTGGCTGAAGATACTATCAGCGCGACGGCGGCCTTGCAGGTTTGGTCGCGTTGGAGTTAGTGGTGTGCTTGGCTCGTAAGTCATAGGCGTAGAGACGAGAGGGGTCATCGAGCCCTCCATCTCCATCGTCTCTATATGTATTGTCTCATTCTTCTCAGGATCCTTGTCTACGAATTCTTCGTCTTTGGACTTGATGGATGCTATCGTATTTTGCCGTTGCAGGTATCGCTTGACCTCGATTCTGTTGTTGAAATAGGTTTCCAAACAGTCTTCCAATGTGACAATGTGATCGCCCTCTTGTTCTGGAATGGCGACTTCGAGCAGCCGTTCGTTGACGAACTTGTGGTCATCTTCCTTGTCTTCACGTCCGGTGTGGTAGATGTCCATCTTGAGGGTGAGTAGTGGCAGCTCGAGCGCACCAGTGATAAAAGTGAAAGCCTCCGAAGCGTCTTGTTGACGGACCTGTGCAGCATCTTCCCATCCGCACTTGGCAAGCGAATCCTGGAGGTGCTTTGTCTACGATTTGCGTTAGCCACGGAGGAGTTGGATGACCAGGTAGGTTGTACCAAATCGACCTTGATGAGTTGACCACTCCTCAAGAGATTGACCCATAAGCGCAAGACAGCCGCCAATTTCTTCCTTGGCTCATCCTCAAAGTTGTCGTACAACATGGCCTCAAAGCTGTCGAGACGCGCGAACATGGCAAACAGCAGCGCGTCCAGGTAGCACGTCACCATGTTCCGGTTTATGGCGCCCATCATGGTTACATCAGGATTGAAGTCCTTCAGCTCGCCTTCGAGCGATTCGTTGGCGAGCACCAGAAGATCGTAGGCTTTGTCGATATCGTTGGGATGCCAGGCGAGGGCATGTTCGGCCTGTTCCTCTCCCATGCTGGTTATGCCGGCGCCTTGTAGGCGTGAAAGGAGCATCTTGACCTGCAGCCGGTTAGCCAGGTTGCATGCAGCCTTGTTCCCTCGCGTACCTTCTTCTCGGACTCATTGTTCGCTGGCGGTCTGGGACCTTCGCTCGTGAATATTCTGTAGAGGTCGGGCGAAGCATTGGTGGATTTGGACTGTAGAGACACATAGTCAGAAGAATGCGATGTTGAAGGTGGATCGGCGTTGGGTGTAAGAGAAGAAGCACGGCATGGTAGCTTCTGGTGTAGAAATAGAAGACTATCCTCTACCGATGTTCGCAGTACAAATGGGAGCTTGTGGTACAGCGTCTCGATGCCGGCAGACAAGCGCCGCTGGCAGCTGGGCGCGTCTTCCGGCAGCGCAACGGCGGCAGAGCATAGCAAAGGACTGAGAGAGTTGACAGAAGCGAAAGAGCTCAGGCGTACTTTGGTATGGGCGTGCTTGGACGCGCGCTTCTCATGATGCTTGTCGCGCCGGCTGAGAAAGCGTGACATGCCGTTCATGGTGGTGGACGGTGAAGGCGAGACCCATTCAGTGAAGGGAACGCGGCGGTGGGTAGCGGGGCAGGCAGCGAGCTTGGGTTCGGTGGTGGAGGAAGGTGCAGACGAGCCCTGCGCCCGGTGGTCGGTGGGGAAGCGAGAGGGTGTTTGGGGGCTGGCTGGCGGCCGATGGGAGTTTGTCGGTGAAAGCGCAATGGTGACGCGCGGTCAAAGGAGCGGCCAACAGACAGTGACCTCAACGCAAGACACAAAAAGAAAGATACGAGCACAGCATGTCCCCGATGCCGATCAGCCGCATTGTCGCGAGCTGACGTCCGACCTGGAGCAGTGGCAGGTGCGGACGAGTGGGGTAGCCCTATTGGCTAGCTGCGGACCCCAGAACCGCCCATCCCTGCCGCCCTCGCGTCTCGCGTATAGCGTATTCCGAGGAAAAGTCCGTTGGAGACGCTGTCGCATGCTGTGAGGCCCGTACCCACGACGACGCCGCACCACACACCCATGGCACTGCGCGAGCTGCCATTCCGCACGGCCACGGCCTTCTGCAACAGCACCAGACCCGCCATCCGCGCGGCTGTCCCCCTATGCCGCCGCAATGCCTCGTCCGAAGCAGTCCGAGAAATTGAAGACGCATCATCATTCGAGGTCCCGCCGCCATCGCAGGAACTGGCAAAGAACTACGACCCCGTAGCGCGGAGTCGGCTGCGGAGGAGAGGAAACAAGCAGCTGCCGCCAAGCAGGTACGGCCGCTGAAGCATGCACCAGCAGACACACAGGCTCATACATACCAGATACCAGTACCGATCCCCCAAATACTACCGCGGCCCTCTGCACCCCCACCAGCCACCTCCCGAGTCGGATCCCTCTTCGCGACTCTTCCAGCCTGGACCCTTCAGCCTGTCCCGTCTCGAGCAAACCTACCAGAGCAAGATCGCGTCCGATCTCCTCACCCTCACATATCAGCACTACCCTCCCGGTTACCGCGCTCCCAAGACGGAGCAAAGACTACGAGAATGGACTGGCGACTCCCCGTACTTCAAGAACCGCCCCCTCAGGCCTCCACGAGGTAAGGGTGAGGTGCTCCGGCTGCTTCAAGAGCCCCGCACTTTCCGCAACATACCCAAGATCACAGGCGTCACAGTCCACTCCATGGTGCCAGAAGCGCAAGAGAACAGCGGGAATCTGCACGTCGCAGGTATGATCCTGCAGGCCATCAGCAATGTACGAGCCGTGTCGCACAAGGCGAGACACAATGTCGTTGGGTGGGGCTTGCGTGCGGGCAGATATGTCTCGGTGACGGCCAATATGGAGCGGGAAGATGCGGAGCACTTTCTGACAAAACTCATCGATGTGGTGTTGCCAAGGATCAAGGAGTGGAAAGGCGTACCAGGTTCGTCTGGGGACGGACACGGTAACATGAGCTTTGGTCTCACCCCAGACCAACTTGCCCTCTTCCCGGAAATTGAGGTCAACTATGATGCGTGAGTCGGCTGTCCTCTATTAATCTGCGCTCCGACTGACACAGTTCAGATACCCACCCAAGATGATTCCCGGTTGCCACATCACCATCCAAACCGATGCCACCAACAACAAGGACGCACGTCTACTCCTCCAATCCATTGGAATCCCATTCTACGGCAAGCTCAACGACTAACTGTAGATCTCCGACTATTGTGTATAAACTGTGTAGAACATGTAAGAATTATATACGTCTTACGATACATTGCATCTATCGCATGTATCCATCCCGCATTTTGATTCTGTCGAGTCGAAGAAAGACCCTGGTAAACCGCGCAACGAAAAATGAGAACAAGATGGACAGTTGTAGATTGAGCAAGATGAAGCACAAAATAAGACTCTGTCTAACCATCATGTATGCCCGCCGCGAATGTCTTACTATTGCGAAACATGCACTGCAACATGGTTGAATGTTGAGGACCGCGGCTTGAAAACATACATCGCGAGCAACACCATGTTCAGAAGCACAGTATTGGGATACGCAGACCAAGCAGAATCACCGTATATGTAAATGTTCGGCCTCTTCATCTCGACATGAGACCGCAACCTATCGGGATGTGCCCTCGATAGACGAGTTATTTTCGTGAAGTTGTCGGGCGCGGACGGACCCTGGCACGAGATTTTAGGTTGGCCAAGCTCCCCCGAAGAACTCCCGCCATGTCGCAGCTTCGCTCAGACCGCTAACCACCACTAAACCGACCCGCGATACCCTCCAAAAACCCCAGAGTTGCTTCCGTGACCACCATACCCGTCACGATGCAGGCAATCCGGCAACCCATGCGCTCTGCGCTCTCAAAGGCCGCTACCAGGCAGTATGCGACCGCTTCCTCGCAGTACGCCGAGACGATTAAGAACCTTCGCATCAACGGCGACACCAAGGTCCTGTTCCAGGGCTTCACGGGAAAGCAGGGAACGTGAGTGCGACTGCAAGAGCGCGTGGTTGGAAGAGGGGCTAATGCAGGACCAGCTTCCACGCACAACAAGCCATTGAATACGGTATGCGCAACGGACCCGCTGATATAATCCTGTGAGGGGGAGGACTGACAGGGCGACAGGCACAAAGGTTGTTGGAGGCACAAACCCCAAGAAGGCGGGCACCGAGCACCTTGGACTGCCCGTCTTCAAGAACGTAGCAGAGGCCATGAAGGAGACTCAGGCTTCCGCTACTGCCATCTTCGTTCCGTACGCCATACCCCACAGCCGCATACAGACCATGCGATCTAACAGACTTGTAGCCCGCCAGTCGCTGCTGCCAGTATCGAGGAGGCTATCAACGCCGAGGTTCCTCTGATTGTGACGTAGGTGTACACATCAAACTCGGATACTTGGAAACTTACAACCGACAGTATTACTGAGGGTATCCCGCAACACGGTATGAACTACAGACATGGTCAACGAGGCACATATACTGATTGACGCAGACATGGTCCGCATCACAGACATGCTCAAGACACAGAACAAGTCTCGCATGGTTGGTCCCAACTGCCCCGGTATCATCGCTCCCGTACGTTCTTTGCCTACCTCTTCCAGTCGGGATGTGACGTTGACTTGAATAGGGTCAATGCAAGATTGGTATCATGCCAGGCTTCATCCACAAGCGCGGCCGCGTCGGTATTGTTTCTCGTTCCGGAACCCTCACATACGAAGCCGTCAACCAGACCACCCAAGCCGGCCTTGGCCAGTCACTCGTTGTCGGTATCGGCGGCGACCCCTTCTCCGGAACCAACTTCATCGACTGCCTGAATGTCTTCCTGAAGGACGAGGAGACTGACGGTATCATCATGATTGGTGAGATTGGTGGTTCCGCCGAGGAGGATGCCGCAGACTTCTTGAAGGAGTACAACACTGCCAACAAGCCCGTTGTCAGCTTCATCGCTGGTATCTCTGCACCGCCAGGCAGGAGAATGGGTCACGCTGGTGCCATTGTTAGCGGTGGAAAGGGTGATGCCAACTCCAAGATCACCGCGCTTGAGGCCGCTGGTGTCACTGTTGAGCGCTCCCCCGCCAAGCTAGGATCAACTCTCTACGACCAGTTCGTCAAGCGCGACTTGATATAAGCAGTCATAACGATGTTTCATTGAACTGCTTGAACGTGCCGGCTTGCATATTGCGGCTGCTGCATTAGGTCCATTGTACATTTTAGTCATAAGAGCAATCCATCGTGTGTGCATCTTCAGACCGTATCCTCTCTAATCATGGTTTGGCTTGCTATAAAGGTTCTACTGAGTAATGTGCAGATATCGTGCTGACGTGCATGCAGCCCTCTTTTCACATGCAGATCCTGAACCCTGCTTGGGCGTGACCCAAACTAATCATTTTCGTCGAGTTCCCCGCAAACCTCCGAGCCGCATCCAATTGACTGCACTCTGCAATCGCAAACACAGCAACAGCATGTCGAAAACAAAGACCAAGCGCGCCCGTCGCGAGCTCAAGCGAGAAGGTGAGAAGAAGATCTTCGCGTTCCACAAGAAGAACGCGAAAGCAGCGGCCGACTCCAAACCCACGGCAAAAACTCCAGCAAACAAGAAGCAGAAGATGAGCGCACCAAACGCAGCAGCAGCATCCACACCTGCAACGACGCCCGCCCACGCCCAACCACCAAAGAAGAAGCAAAAAATTCCCTTCGGCGAGTACGACCACATACTCCTCGTCGGCGAAGGCGACTTCAGCTTCACGCGCTCCCTCGCCATAGAACACGGCTGCGCAAACGTAACGGCAACGAGCTACGACGACGAAGAAGATGTCCACAGCAAATACCCTTCCTTTAGAGAAATCCAAACCGAACTCTCCTCCCTAACACCACCCGTCCCCCTCCACCACGACATCGACGCAACAAAACTATCCAGCTACAAACACCTACGGTGTAACCGCGACGACGACGATGACAACGACGAAGAAGGCTGGGACACAATCGCCTTCATGTTCCCGCACACAGGCGGTCTATCCACCGACGTAAATCGACAAGTGCGCGCCAACCAAGCCCTCTTGGTATCCTTCTTCAAATCCTGCCTTGACACCTCGAATCCCAAACGGCGGCTACAAATCCTGCGGAACCAGGACGATAACAAGAAAGGCAGCCCGCCCCAGCAACCCATCCGCCCTTTCCTCCGCATGGGCGGCCGGATTATCGTCACGTTGTTCGAAGGCGAGCCGTACACGCTGTGGAATATCAGGGATCTGGCGCGCCATGCGGGGTTGAAGGTGGTGGAGAGCTGGCAGTTTGATTGGAGCCAGTATCCGGGGTATCATCATGTGAGGACGCTGGGGGCGATGGAGACGGGGTGGAAGGGTGAGGATAGAGCAGCGCGCATGTTTGTGTTTGAGAAGATCCCGCTCGTGGCGGATAGCGATGAGGAGAAGGAGATGGCGAGGCAGGCCAAGGTGGGCAGGGGCGGGCGGCTGCCGAGTCAGAAAGAGGCGATGAAGAGGGCGTTGGACGAAGATGAGGAGGAAGATGACGAGTGAGCTGGAGATGGCGGAGACGCTCACGGTTGAGCAATACCTCCGATACGGAGCAAGCGCATGCTTGCGGGCGAAGCGTAAAGTGGTCATTGAGCTTAGGAACAATACCCAAGGCCATGAGGTCCTTCCTATCTACACATGAAAGAACCAGGTACGCCGACCCATACCGCGCCGAGCAGATTCCCATACCAAAACGCCACGCTATACCGGACTATCATACAAATGCCGCTAGAAGAAAGAAAGAGAGACAAAACATCACATAACATAAACCTTCCGGACCTCGCTCTCAGGCCACTGCTTGCCACTCAGCCCTTCTGCCGGATCCCTCACGAACCCCTCTTCCGTGCCAACCTTCTCGTTGAAGACGCGCAGTCTCTCGGAGCCGTAGATGCGATGGTTGGGCAGTACTACGGGACTGTCTTCAACGATACTTTTAGTGTGGAGGGCGTATGGAACGTTGCGCGCCAGCTCGTTGAGCTCGGTACTGCAGATTGGGCATACGGTTGTGGTGGAGGAAGCGGCATTCGTGGAGGAGGGTGTGTAGGCCGAATGGCAGGCGGGTGTCTTGAGCGCGGAGAGACCGGCGCTCAAGGCGACGTGGAGAAGCGGCCGCGGGGGCAGGGCGTAGAGGGTGTGATGAGTCGCAACGAAGCAATCGGCTAGATGCGACCACCGTGATGCCGAGTAAAAAGACTAGAAGGACTGTTAGAGATATAAAACATGAGCGGTCTGGGGAGACTCACAGCATAAGGTTCCACCTCGTCCCACGGCCTATACGCCAACATGCCCGCCGCTCTCCTCATCAGCTCGAAATCCCCACTCGTACTCAAATACTTCTTAGCATGCGCCCTCGCCTCCATCAACTTCGTTTCTCCACCTCCGCCCCCTATGCTGACTCCATGCATACCATCATCTTGTGTCTCCAGCCCATCCATACCGCTCAACCCGGCCTCGTGTCCCTGTCTCACCAACTCAATATACTGCTGCAGCCTGAGCTCGAATTCGAGCAGGCTACCCCCCTTCTTGAGTTCTTTGCCATGTTCCTTGCACCACTCAAGCGCCAATGTTGTACTCATGCCTTCCCGTAAACTCTTCTCGATTTTGTGACACGCAACGAATGCATCCACATCCACGAGCTCGGTGATTCCTTTGCTCTTCGCCAGACACGCTGCGCTCTCTGCATACCCCTCTCTTAGCAGGTAATCCACGAGTAACCGGCTTAACCGCGTGCGAGACCATTCATCGTATTTGACGTCGACGAGGCTTTGCATTTCGTACAGGTCTTGCAGGTGTTGTAGGCGCGCTTTTGTGGAGCGGTGGATGCGCGCTTCTTCTTCGTGGAGGTTTTCTAGTTTGCGCTTGAGGTTGTGCATCTTGCTTATCATGGTATCGATAGAGTCGAGTGTGGCTTCTGGGGAGGCGTTCTTGGAGGCGGCTTTGGTGGCGGCGGTTAGGGATGTGGTGAGTGCGCTGGACGAGTGTTCGATGACGCGCTGGGCGTTTTTGAAGTTGCGCCGCGAGAGCTCGTAGGGCATGCGCAGGAGTGGTTGGTCCTGTGATCGTGTTAGTAGGTAATACGGTTTGTCTGGGTAGCCGGGGACGCTTTACGAGGAGGAGATGCGACTCCGCATTGAGCTTTGTACTTGTGAGCTCCGCCATGGCGGGCAGAGAGCGAGAGGAAGGAAGGAAAAGCTTCGTGTAAGAGTCGCTGTATTCCGGGTTATCGCGGTTTCAGATAAATACAGCGGGAGCGAAGGTCTCGAAGAGTAATGGTATGAGATTGGAAAGATGGGAGGCTTGGTGTAGATGCTTAAGCTCCACTATCGCGGTGGAAGCTTGCGGGGGTGCTCGCTCGTCACAGCTCATAGCTCACCAAGAGGCACGTGCCGAACATGTACCTACCGATAGCCACATGTCCGTCCTACGTAGCCTCAGAACAGCTGTCTGCACATCCTTCTTCTCGATTACACGCATGTCAAACGTCCTCTGTCCACCGGAAGTATCATGTACATACACGCACAAATACATCATCACAACTATGCGCACGACCCTTAGCATCGCAAGCAGCACCCAAAATATGGAAACAACAATACATGCTTCTATGTGATATCATTCTGATCGTAAGGCAACTCTAAAACTCCTCTAAGACCCAATGCATCATAACGCATAATCCAGATGCCTCTACCCATGCAGAACGACACTGACGCAGGAAGCGATGAGCTGGCGGCCTACTGCAGAGGTATCCTGAAACCTGCTCTAAGGCCATTACTTTTGTTGTACCTGCGTTCCACAGCTCGAAGGACGCATGCAACTTGCGAAACTATCCCCAAAATCCGCTTAGAGAGCACCAGTCGACGCCATCTTCTTGCGGAGATGGTCCTTGTACTCGCCAATGGTTCCGTCCCACCTGCGGACGGTCTTGTGCTCGCACACCATAATGTCCTTCGCGATCTTGTCAAGCAATCTATCCATTGTTAGCAGGCTGATCAAGTAGGAGAGTAAGATTGAACATACCGGAAGTCGTGGGAAACAACAACGACACCACCGCTGAAGGCGTTGATGGCATCCGCCAAACTGTCAATAGTAGGGATATCCAGACCGTTGGTAGGCTCGTCAAGCAACAACATGTTGGGTCCCTCAATAGCGAGCAGAGCGAAGACGATACGGGACTTTTGACCATCGGACAGAGTGGCCATCTTCGATGTCTGTGCCTCGCCAGTCATACCGTAGCGACCGAGCTGTTGGCGCCAGTATTGAAGATCCTGGCTGATGTGGTGGAACTTATCACGGACGAAGTCAAGGGCAGACTTGGTGAGGTCAAGCTGTTCAGCAGAGTGCTGGCTGTACACACCGAGCTTCAAGTGAGTGTGGCGCGACACAACACCGGATGTGGGGCTGAGCTTTCCGGTGAAGATGTTGAGAAGGGTGGACTTTCCAACACCGTTGGGTCCGACAAGAGCTGTTCGAGAGTCCATGTCGACACCGAAGTCCAGGTTCTCGTACAGGTTGTCCTTTGCATCTCCAGAGTAAGAGAAGGTAACGTCGTCAAGCGACAGCACAGGTGGGGGCAGCTTTTCGACGTCGGCAAAACGGAAAGTGAAGACACGGTCAACAGCAACGGGCTCGATCAGACCATCGGCCTCCATCTTGTCCAGAATCTTCTGGCGAGACTTGGCTTGCCTGACCAAATTGGCGTAAGTACCAGCGGAAGCAATGAACTTCTTGATGTGCTTGATCTCGTCTTGCTGCTTCTCGTAGGCCTTGGTCTGGTTGACCTCCTGCTCGGTACGTGTCTTGTGGTATGTGTCGTAGTTACCTCCGTAGTAGAGGAGCTTCTTCTGACGCATGTCGATCATGTTTGTGCAGACACCGTTCAAGAAGTCCATGGAGTGGGACACGAGAACCAGGGTGCGCTCCCACTTCTTCATGTACTCCTCGAGCCACACACAGGCCTCCAAGTCCAAATGGGCAGTGGGGTCGTCGAGCAGCAGCAGGGCGGGCTTGACGAACAGCGCCTTGGCGAGCGCAACACGCATACGCCATCCACCGGACATGTCCTTTGTCTTCTTGTTGATGGTGACCTTGTTGAAACCGAGACCGGTAAGAATGAGGGATGCGCGGGTGTGGAAGGTGGACGGGTCCATGTCTTCTTGACGCTGGTATAGTGTTAGTGGTGTGCCGCACTTTGATGTGGCGTGTACATACCTCGTAGATGTCGTCAAGGAGGGGGCTCTCGGGGCCGTCCTTCTCAAGGATATCCTCAGCCAGCTTCTCGAGACGGGCCAGCTCGTTCTCAGCCTCGCGCACAACCCACTCCAGGGCACCCAGCTCAGTCTTGGGGGCACCCATGTTCAGCAGGTAGATGTCGATGTGCTCTGGGAAGGGGAACTCGCGCTTGTCGATGGCCTTGAGCAGGGTCGTCTTTCCGCAACCGTTCTCACCCAGCAGACCGTATCGGCGGCCGTAGTTGATCTCGAGAGTGGAGTCGTTGAAAAGGACCTTTCCGTGGAACACGAGCGATGCAGAGATGATCTTGACATCGCGCGACTGCTCGAGCGAGGCAAGCACACCGGTGGTGACGCGGTCGGACAGACCGTGCTTGTCCTCCTGCATGGTCAGCTTCTTGACCTCCTCGTTCAGCTCGAGGTCCTCGGCCTCGTCGCCGTTCTCAGAGTTGGCCTTGGAGGCATTCTTGGAGTTGGCCTTGGACGACAACTTGGACGTGGCCGTCTTCTTGGGCTTCGCATCGCCGTCGGCGGCGCGCTTCGCCTGGCGGGCAGCTTTTGAGGCGGAGACCATGGTGTCTTAGTGGTTTATGGGTGAAGACTCTGGGGTGGTGGAGGGAGGAGGAAATTTCGTAGGGTTGGGATCAACGTCAATCTGTGCCCCGCTAAGTCTCTTATCGATAGGTGTCGATACCCAAAGGTTTCAGTTTCGCGTCCTGTTCAAAGCGCGACACTCGGATGTGAAAACGAGTGGAGTGATGAAGCACTGGAAGTGGTGCAGAAAGAGAGGATTTGAGAGTAAGAAACGGCCAGGGCTGGTCAAACAATGCGACCCTGTGAATCAATTTTCTTACTTGTGGCGAAGGCTGCGCACGGCCAATGAGCGCTCCCCCACCATCATCATAGGGCAAGTAAGGCGCTCAACCCTCGAGGCTGACACCGCTACATGCATCTTTCGTTAGGATAGTAAGTCACCAGACAGGTAGCTAGGTCCAGATCCGGGCGAAGCAAACAGTGACTTCGTATGTATTCTGTACGAATATGTTTTCTATGTCTCCAGAAGTCCCGCCATGTGCCCCTCAACGGGAAAGTACGCCATGCGCATCTTTCTATGTATATTTAGGTATGCGATGAACATGTGCTGCTCAGATCCCGTTTTGGTTCAAAGTTACGAAACGATGAAGAGTATCGTTAGTATTAGGCATCACCTGTGTGGTTGTTGAGCATTGTGGATACCCCACGAGAGAGCGATGATCGTCATAGTTCTTATCTTCACCAGCCTCAACAGCGATAAGCGCCGTCTATATACCGTGACTGCTCCCGCTGTTGCTCGGCACCATAGTGAACTCAGCACTGCTCCTTTCGCTATCCGCTTCTTCCTTTTCTGAATCTACCGTTTTTATCTCCTCGTCAACCCTCTCTCGTAATTTTCCTCGTAACTTTTCCAGTACTCTCGTCTCTTCCGCATTCAAGTTCAAATCGTCTGGCAACGTAATCCGGGCGCCGTTGATCTCAATCCTGTGCCTTTCGCAGTCATAGTGTTGCTCATCTGCACTCTTCTTTCGTTTTAAACCGCCCGTCGCATCTGGCACCACCTCTTCATCCCCAATCTTCACTTTCTGCAGATCCAAAGGGGTCCACCAGTATATCGGGAACTGCCTCTGGATGTTGTTGATGACCAGCCCAACTGCAATCATAAGAGTAGTGCCCCACAGAACGAGTCCGACGAAGTACCAGCCCATGGCTGTGATGACAGGGTCTGTTGCTGCAAGCACCGCGGATGCGCCGCCCGGTGGATGCACAGTATTGGTCAAGAGCATGACGGCAGACGCGCAACCGCATGCTATAGCGCCTGCAATCCATCGTATCGAATCGAATTCCGAGTGATATTGGAACAACTTCGATATGCCGACGCCGATGAGTGCAGATATTCCATGGCCGAGGAGAGCATTGCGCGGTTGACCGAGTGGCGAGCGTATAGAGTTGTACTCAAGAATCGCAGAGGCACCCTGGATCACCGGTCAGCACAACAGATCACGCTCGTACCAGCAACAAGTAACGTACAAATGAAGCGATCAACGCTGGCGGCTGATGCCATTGTATGCTGTCCGTATTGTTGAAGACTGCCGCTACGACCGCCAGACCGCAGAACGCGCCCAACAACGACCAGAACGCTCCAAGTATGTTCCCAACATCTTGACGCGTCTCCCTTCTATACCCAAGGAACCTCGACACCGGCGTCGGAAGCTTGTGCAGCGGTGAAGGAGGAATGATGCGATTGAGGTAGCGATCGATATCAAGGTCCCATTCCCTGGCTGCAGAGAACACACTCATACTGACCAATGTAAACACAAAACAAACAAAACCTTTCCATGCGAATGGATAAGTAAAACAGAAAGCAGATCAACAGCTCAAAGAGATTAAAGTTCAATGGCCCCGGGAGCGGACCGTCAAAAGCACGAACGTGCAACCAAAGTCCCTCATCGCGCAATTTATTCCCGGATCCAGCTGTCAAACAACGGTACTTTGTCCGCTCCTGCACCATTCGAATGCGCAAATATGCCCATTTACTCTGACGTTGACCTTGCACATGCGCGACGATCTGAGTAAAGGTCCACGCGCAGCAAGTTGGGCTTTACGTAAAATTACGTACCACAAATACAGCTGCAACATGGCTTTGTGAACATCTCCTCGGTTCCGCGGATGCGATTCTGAGTATTGGAATTAGGGCACTGAGATGTTTTTGAGTGAAGGAAGTTTATTGTAGGTAGCTAAATGATCGCTGGAGCGATGGGATCACAGTCAAAGGGTAAACCTTACCCGCAGCCTTCTACCCACCATTGACAATAAAAGGTAATGGGTTGCAATAATTTACACACCTGCCATATCCATCGAGGTGCGCAAGCTATCGCGGTGTATGAGATTGTACTCCTTACCGTACCTGCAAGCCCCCGTGGCAGTTGGACGAGCTGTGGCATCCCTGCCATTACTACGCTAGACAGCAGCTTACATGGATCTCACCTGAGTGCAAGGACAGCACACACGACTAGGAGAAGGCTGTTAATCAGAAACTGTGAAATTCACAAGTAGGAAAATGCATTCATTAGACAGCGTACTATACTGTGATGTAAACGGGTATAACACTCTTTGAAAAGGTATCGAAAGGTACCGAGGCGTTATGCATCGTTCCGATCGTTGAACTGCGCTCCATGTTTGTAACGCCTGTGGTAAAACAAAAAAGTGTTTACCCTAGATCGATCGGTCCCATGCGTCGCTGACCGACAAACGCCTCATGAATAATGCGACAACCCGAAACCCATGTCATCTATACTCCTGTGAAGACGTGAAACTGCTCCTGCGACTAGGTACCGCGGAACAGGAACTGCAAATCCTCAGGGCTGAGGCGGTCCATGGCGACTTTGTCGTTGTTCACGGTACCAGCAATCATAGCGGCCTTCTTCTCCTGTAACGCAACCATACGCGACTCTACACTGTCCTCGATACAAAGGCGAGTGATCACACAAGGACGACGTTGACCGATACGATGGCATCGGTCGGCAGACTGCCACTCAGCTGCTGGGTTCCACCACCTGCGTCTCGTTAGCGTTCTGTGGGAAAATGTGGCAAAGACTATTACTTACGGGTCAACAATGAACACCCTGGATGCTTCAGTAAGGTTGAGAGCGACGCCACCAGCCTTGAGGGAGACGAGGAAGACCTCAACATCCGGGTTGGTCATGAAGTGATCGATGCTCTTCTGGCGCTGTGCAGGAGTCATGCTGCCATCTAACATGACGGTATTGAAACCGGCACGACGCAGACGCCACTCAATGAGCTGCAACATCGACGTGAACTGACTGAAGACGATGGACTTGAGTGTCTGCTTCTTGCTCCGAAGCTTGTAGAGATCGTATACCAACATCTCAATCTTGGTGGAAGAAGTCCAATTCTCCATCTTGATGCGGTTGATGATCGACGTCTTCTTGACTGAGTCCTCGTCTTGCTCAAGCTCTGGCTGTTCGAAGTCGATGGACAGGGCGATGTGGCAGCGAGGACAGTCTGCGTCCGTGCCAGAGGCTTCGCATGTATCCATGAAGTCCTTGATGCAAGCGCGACAGAACTCGTGACGGCAGTGAGAACGTACCGCGTCCTCGGCGGGTTCGTCGCAGATATTGCACACGTAGACGTTACCAGCACCTTCGGCCGCATTCTTCTTTAGCAAAAGATCGGGATGGTTGGCGACCTGTCGCATCTGCATGATAAGACCGAAGATGTTGGCGTAGTTGTTGAGCATGACACCCTGCGCAACGTAAGTATCGAACTTGCGAGCGGAGTTCGACATGATCGACGTTGAGAAGTCGCGCTCCACCTCACTGAAGAACTCTTGGTGGATGATGATGTCTTTCATCGGCAACTCCATGGAGTTCGTATGATCGCGCTTCATACGTCGTAGCATGATGCGAGCAGTGATCAAATGAAGCTTTGTCAGGGCCTCCTCGCGGAGCTTATGGTCATCGCCAGTGATTGGGTTGAGCAGCTCTTGGTTGAACACCGAGATGTGCTCAGAGGCACCGTGGTTGCAGGCAACACACATGTGGTCGTCGTCGGTGGCCCAATGCAGCTTCTCGCACTTGCAGGAACGGCAGAAATAGTCCGCGAATGGACGAACTTCCAAGAAACGAAGAAGTGAGAAGAACTCTCCGATGCGGTTCTGAACTGGCGTGCCGGACAGGCACCACTTGTAGTCACCAGTAAGCGCAAAGCAAGCCTTAGCTACACCGGTGTTGCGAGACTTGATACTGTGCGCTTCGTCCAGGATAAGGCGGTGATAGTGTATGGCGTGGAGTGGTGATGCCTCCTTGATGATGTCCTCACCGCGAGACCATCCTTTGGTTTCCTTGCGATGCAGCGATTCCAGAGAGTTGTACGAAACCATGATTACGTCGTAGGACTTGAGCTCCTTGATCGACATCTTCTTGCACTTGGCGTTCGTGCCGTGGTATACCAGAACCTTGAGCTTGTTGTTTGTGTACTCGCGGATCTCGTTGGACCATTGCATCAGAGCAACTGGCGGGACACATACGAGCGTCGGCTGCTTTGCAGGGTAATCGGACATGATCAGGGAGACAGCCTGGATAGTCTTGCCCATACCCATCTCATCTCCGAGCAGCCCACCCTTGTAGTGAGTCTTCTCCTGCCGAATCATCCAGCTAAGACCCTCGAGTTGAAATGGCTTCAATCGTCGGGTAATAGACTCTGGTTGCTCTGCCTGCTGAACCTCCAGGACGGGGATGTCCTCCAGAGTCTTCCACATAGTCTTCAGCTTTGGATGCTGTTGCTCTGCTCGTTCACGGTTCATGGCCCGCTTCCGCTCCCACTTGTCCGCGATGTGCGCATACCTCGCCCGACGATCAGTCGCTTCGTCTTTGTCGCCGCGGGTGAGCTTCTTCTTCCGGCCTCCAGATGCTTTCGGTTGGCGCGCCGCAGCAATCTTCTTCAGACGGTCACTTGTCGTCATCAAAGGTTCTTCATCGCTGTCGCTAGCCATTGGTGTCTCGACATCGTTAAGCAAAGACTCGGCGTCATCCACATCATCAGGACGAAACTCGCCGCCGTCAGACTCCTCATCATCGAGAAAGTCCTCTTCCTTGAACGTTGCCTTCTTCGCACTAGAGCGTGCAGGACGACCACGCTTTGCTGAAGACTGAGCCTTGGCCTTGCCTTTGCCCTTGCCTTTGTAAGATGGTGCTGACGACAGAACAGCTGTCATTGAATCTGCGTCGTCATCGCTGAAAATCTCTTCGGCCTTGGCTTTGCCCTTGCCCTTGCCAATGTATGAGGGTGCTTTCTTGCGACGCGAAGGCGCGACGGGCTCATCCTCGGATAGCATATCCTCATCCTCCTCGTCCTCCTCGTCCTTGATCTTCTGGCGCTTGCTGTGTGGCGCATCCATTTCGTCCTCCAACTGCATTTGTAAAGCGATCTCAGCGTCCATGTCGAGCGCCCAGTTATCTGATTCAGAGCCAGAGTCTAATACGACGGTGCGAGATCGTTTGGATGAGGTGCTCTGCGAAGGCGTCGTAGCGTTGTTCAGCCGACTACGGGCGGGCTTCTTGCCACGACTGACTGACGCAGCTGGCGTGGTCGAGATGCTGGTTCCTTGTGTTTCGTAGTCCGAGTTCTCCAGGGAAGGTGAGGCGGTTGAACTCTCTTGTCCTGCTTGTTGCGCGTTGAGCCCTGCTAGCCGTCCGCGAGTGGCGGGCGCCTTCTTGGACTTCATGGCGGGGACTCTAACTTCTTTCAACACGCGGCGGGCGCTGGCGGATGATTGGGGCACCTCGGGCTCGATGGTTTCGCTCTCGTGGTCGGAAGAGTCGGGGATGAAAGATCGAGAGGTACGAGGGCGCTTCTGTTTGTGGCGACTATCAGCCACGGAGGAGTCTTCCAGGGCTGTAATCGCGTTAGCGCAAGAGTAATGCACGATATTCACTTGCTAAGCAAAAGTGAGAGCCAAAGTCAGCCTGTACATACCAGTTGTCGGCGCTGGGGAAGGTGCGGTGGCGACGTCATTCGCGACACCAGTCGACTTGCGGGTTGATCGCCGGGGCGCCATTATGATGAATTGGTGAAAGGAAAAGCAAGTGAAAATACGACAGAGATCGAGGAGCGCGCAGCGAACACTGATGAACGGATTGAAAGAGAGACTGTAACTCGACGGAGGGGTGAGATGATTAGAAGCACTAATTGTCGAAGGGTAGATACCCCTGGCCCTTTTGCGCCGATAGCCCGTCGCGCGTTCACGCCTCAGGTGGCAAATTCAGGGACAAGGTCGCAGAAAAGCAAGGATTGCAGGGCTTCGTGGAGACAAGTGCGCAAACGGCGTCTGCTGTACAACACTGTCTCGGAAATGTACAACAATCACTGCAAGCTTGTCATGCAGGTGCGATGTGGGTGGGGAAGACGCGTCGCGTGCTGGAGACGGTAGCACGTGATCGATTCCAGGCTGCCATCTCATCCGTTTACGGACTAGCTCCGAATGTCCCGCTGCAAGTCCGAAGACGCGTAAAGCAAGAAGATCTGCTATACTTTCAATGAAGGGTTTCGACTAATCAATAACGCCATGTTCACTTCAGAAGATCTCTCCACGCATGCCCGGATCGCGCGCGAGCCATCTGGTGTCGCCAAAGAACATGACCCCGACGCTACACCTCTCGCAACGTTCCTTCGTTTCATGGATCTTCCCAAAGACATCCGGTTCCTGATCTATGAACACCTACTCAATCGGCGCATCAAGCCTTTATCTTTCCCGGAAATGGGGATTGCCTATGAGGTGGTCACAATAGATCCGGCAGTCGCCCAAGCGTCACGCCAGCTCAGGGACGAAGCACGAGTGGCGACGCGCCAACAGCGTCTTGGTGGACCGCTTGTAATCTACGTTATCAAATCATTCAACCATGTGGGAGATATTTCTCGCACACTATCCATGGCTTACGACTCTGATCAACAACATATATTACAAGAGCGCATTAATGCAGCTGCATTCGAGCACGCAGATGTGTCCGACTCGGTTTCAAAAAGCCCCATCAGATTGCTCCATCAATTCTTTTTCTACTCTCGTACAAGAAAATACTTCTTCGGTCGTGAGCGGAAACGGGGGATGTTACTCACTCGGAGTTACTTCGAATTCGCTGTGAGGAAGCTACGGCACAATGCTCACGTAGAATACCGGTTCTTGATAGGGGCAAACAACCTTGCACTTATGAGTTCTGGTAGCGATCGAGCAGAGCCCATGAACAAGGCTGTATCCAGGCAAGGAAACACACGATGCAATTTTGTCCTAGTCCCCGACAGTCACGCTACGCAAGATTCTCTCATACAAATAGAACTGTCTCCGGCTGGCGATTGTGTGCCCACGGAATTGGCCACACCTTTAGAACTCGCCTATATGCGGACCATGATATCCCAACTTGGAAGAGGCCGACCAGAACAATCAGGGCTGCGGTAATGATTCAAGGTTGCGATTATGTACTACCATCCATCGTCAGTGGGAACAATGGTGTTCGGGATCAATTACAGGACACACGGACCAAACCCCAGATCCGCGTTGCTAATTGGCGAGTGGCAACAGAGCAGAACCTCGACGCATGGCGGGAAACTCATAAGGTTGCTTGTATCTGATCACTAGGATGGCAGCCAAACAGGGCGCTGAAGAAAAGGAACTGCTATCATGGCTGCACGCCGAGACCGTTCGCAGAATTTATGGGATATTCACATAGTGGGGACGGAGAAGAGTTGTTCATCAAGCCCAGCGTTGGATGTGACCAGTATCAAAAGATTGGTTAACACTACGAATCCACAACTCAGCATTCTATGCGATCGCTACAAAGGCATTCAGAGTTCCCAGGTTTCACAGTTTTCAGACTGGAGACCTAGCGCGTGCGAATGCAGCTATACCTCCTCTTACTCAGACTTGCATCAGGTCATAAAGCCAAGATCCAGCCGTGGTCAAAACGGGACAAGATAACCCATATCATCACGAAGACTATGTCCAAAGCTCTCAGTAGTAGTTGTGGTAGGTGTGGCAGTCGTGGTTGTCGTGGTTGTCGTGGTAGTCATCGTAGTTGTAGAAACGACCGGTTCGCCAAACGTCGAGTTCCTGCTCTGTCATGGCCTCCGATTGCAGCTTAATGTTCTTCGCATCAATAGCACTCTCTCCATACATTATCCCTATCTCAGCCCGTGACGGAATAGCATCGGGTGGCGGTGTAGCCGTAAAGATCACAGTCACCTCAAATGAACGAACGTCTTCCGGGTGAGTATTGGCTCTTCCCGTGAGCAAGTAGCGCAAATCCCTGTCGCCTTTTACTTTCCCGTTTGGGAACAGAACTCTTAACTGAAAGTGTGTCTCTTTGCGCATTCTTAGCACACAGAGACGATAGACTTTCTGGAGCGTTGTATCGTCGAATTCAGTAAGTGGGGACGTCTTACTTTCGCAACGCGTTTGATCGATACTCTGAACACGCATCCTCAGTTGACGGGTCGGTATCATCTGCGTAAACTTGGAGAGTTCGACAGGCATGCCGGCGTCGCCATGGTTCTCTTTGGACAGCGTATCCAAGTGATGACCCGAGGTGAGAGCTTCTAGAAAGCGCAGTGCAAACGTGCCATGTCCCTCCACGGCGACAAGCGTGATAGGTTGCCCTGGGAAGCCGTTGCGGAAGTAGGCTCTGATCTCGTCGCACAGAAGGCGGTTGACTAATAATAGTGCTGTGGAAGGCCTCAATTTGGTATACCAGAGGCAACGGTGGTCTCCAAAAATCGATACCAAGTGACTCTCGGGCTGCAAGTAATCGTATACTAATAACCGGATGTCTTTGGGAAGATCGAGGAAGCGAAAGGTATCAACGCTACTATCCATCTTGAGCTCTCAGGACAATAGATGAGGAGCTTATGTATGCTGGCGTGGATGGAGTCCAAGAGCTGATGGGCGTCGTTGAGTGTGGTGAAGCCAGGTTTCTAGTCCGTTGCCGTCTTCCGTTATCGCGATGATGGTACAATAAGTTATGTTGTCCAGCCTAGTGAGACATGATATCTGTATTCAGCTTCGAAGGTAGCGCGAACTGTGATGGCGAGCCGTTCTATGAGGGTTTTGCGGCGTCGATGGGGAATGGAATGAATGTCGATGTTCGGGAAGTTCCCGGTTCACCTGCATCAGATGCGGTGCACGGACCCACGCGCATCGGCAGGCGTCGCAAGACATGACGATTCCAGGCTCAGGCACCTCATCCAGCGCCGCACCATCGACGTCGACCACCTCCCAACCCCATCTCCACCTACGACATCCTCTACATCACCGGTACAGGTAGCGAACCACTCGACGATACCACGATCGAAGCGCCGCCACCGCCGCCGATAAGCTACCCGCCGCCGCGCGATACCGAAGCTCCAAGTCGCCCATCATGGTGAAGCCCGTTGTTTCCGCGATGAATGCATGGACGTGGTATGCGCCAAACAATCTAGGGAAGAAGGAATAGCAAGGAAGCTAACGGAGTGCTAGCATCGTCGTGTCGCTCTTTGCCATCGTCATTCTCTCCACGATCGGAGCTCTGTTCAAAGTACGTCTGCCTCGTGCCCATGGTCCCGACAAGGATGAACACCTTCGAATCCACAGTCGCCACTGGTTATGAGAACTGTAAAGCAGAACTGATGCTAATGCGCAACTCGCAGGGACACAGCGGTACCGTAATGGGAGGACATGAAGACCCCGAGGATGGTGGCGCAGTTGCCGGCGCGGTATTCGGTGCCGTCTTCATATACATTGTACGTTGGAATCAAAAGAGAGTATCGCACTTCGCTAACGTCTTTCCAGGGCTTCTTTGTCTTCTGCGGTCTGCAGGCCTTCCTCCACATGCGCGAAAGCCGTCGCGGCGCGATAAGCCTGTCATAATCTTGAACAGGGTGCGAAACACGGTTGAGCGGCAAGATAAGACGAGAAGTCATCTAGAGAATCTTTGGATGCGACGATGGCATCGGGACAGGCATGCGTCATTGCGCCTGTGGAGGAAAGGCAGAGGCACTTGTACATTGTAATATGAGACACGGCGTTCAGCGGGCACAGGCGGGTTCATACATTTCCGTAGCAAGACATTGGATTAGCTTAATATGTGCTATCTGTACATGTGCATAAGCCCTGCATATCTGTCAATCGAAGCACCAGGGCCGACACATGCACCAACGCCAAAACGCGCTAGCTACGACTTTCCATCTACCAGTCCCTCTCCCACAGCGGCTCGAGCGTCTTGCTCATATATGGGCCGTCAAGCCAGTAACCCAGTTTGCCGTAGTAACTCCGCACACCAACACCCGAGATAACACTGATCTTACTGCTTCCATGCTCTTCCCTGGCTATTCGCTCTGCCTCCTCCATCAAAAGTGTACCATAACCTTGATGCTGGAACCTCTTCGGATCTCTAGCATGTATAGGGACAGCAGACCCATAGACGTGCAGTTCGCGTACCAGCGAAGAGGGCTGGCCCGTTAACTCTGGCCGGAAAGTATGTTCTTTCGAACACTGTCGTAGACGAAGCAAGGCGATCAAGATGTCCTGTTTCGGGTCTTCGTATGCGAGGAATGTCTCCCAACCGCCGTTAGCCGTGTAGTCCCGACGTACCAACTCGACCTGATCGGGCCGGATCTTATGCTTCACTTCGTTGATGCCGACCTCGCGTGTTCGCACATCGCGACATGAGGTACCAAAGTCCTTCATCCTTGCTAGCGCCAACTCTCGCAAGTTACCATTCTCAACACCGGATGTGACAAGCGGCATGGGAATATCGCGCTGCACACGGTAGATTCGCGTCCATGGCGGTACTAGGGCCAAGATGCGGGCAACGATATCGATGAGAGCGTTTGGTGTGTAGTTCTTGTATCTTCCGGTCCGCCAGAGTTCGTAGAGTCCTGTGCCGCGAATGACGAGTGTAGGATAGATCTTGAGCCCATCGGTACGGAAGTCTGGGTTCGAGAAGTACTCTACGAACTGATCGAGATCACGCTCCATCCCGACGTTGGGAAGATCTGGCATCATGTGTGAAACAACCTTGAAACCAGCGTCTTTGGAGAGACAGAAGGTCTTCGCTACGGCGGCGACAGTGTGGCCTCGGTTCGTGTCGCGCGCTACATCTTCGTAAAGGGACTGTACACCGATCTCGAGACGCGTACATCCGTAGCGTAACATGGAGGAAAGATGTTGATCCAAACAGTAATCTGGTCGTGTTTCGATGGTGATACCAACGCACTTTATGTTACTCATCTCACCGGCGGCAACAGCCTCGTCAACGTCTTTGGTTTGATATCCCGAAAGCGCGTTGTGTAGTTGTGAGATGAACTCGTCCCGATATGACTCTGGTAGTGACATGAATGTGCCGCCCATGATGATGTACTCAACTTTGTCGACACTGTGACCGAGCGACTTAATCTGGTCGACTCGTCCACGAGCCTGCTCGTAAGGATCATATCGCGCTCGAATAGCGCGCATAGATGTTGGCTCGTAACCTGTGTAGGACTGTGTTGAGTACTCAAAGTCGGAGTCTGGACCTCCTGGACAGTACACACAGATATTACCAGTGTAGGCAATGTGTGGGCACCGGTGAGGTTTGCACATGACCGCCACTACTGCAATACCAGATGATGTACCTATAAAGTAAATCAGTCTCACTATAATTATGCAATATCATTGAGGGCAACGTACGGATCGGTTTTGCGATGAGCTTCGGGAGGATATATTTCTTGTAGTGCTCAGGCACAGCCGCGATAATCGCCGTGAGCGGAGGCTGGCTCTTAAGGTAGTGCTTCTTCGCGATCTGCCCTCTTAGCGAGTTCAAGTTCAGATCCTTCTTAGGTTTTGAACCGTCGGCCTGGGATTCATAGTCCTGAATGAGCGCTGAGGCGATATCTGCGCACGCACGCATGTAACGTTCATTCTCGGGTGGCAATTTGACATTCTTTGGTAGCCTCCTCTTATGCTGCGTCTCTGTCACTGTCATAGTCGCCATGGTGGGCAGAATTTATTGTTTGGTGTTTGCGGTTTACAGATGGCGAATCTTGAGGACTCAGACTCTGGATGTGGAAGTCACGGGTGGGGGTGGGATTTATTCTGAGCTAGGTCGCTTCTGTACTAGTGTGATCGCTTCAACTTGCCAGACTTCAGCAACGCTGAAGGTCACTCTCCCACGAACTCACTCACCTGCTCCATCGAGGCGCGCCCCAAATCTCGACCTGGTCTCATTAACTCGTTTTCGAATTATTTCATCCGTACCCATGGAGTACGAATGGCTTTGCTAGACCCGTGATTCACAACGTGACATCGGAAGCAATTCAGTCTTGAGCGCTACGAAGTATCGGCCGCCTTGCCAGAGAAACATCACCATGAAGCATTTGACGTCGAGAGGACCACGAATCGATTCATTATGTACGGGAACGCTAAACAAAATCGCTGCAGCAAAACGCGCTATGTTACTTTGAGGGTATCCGGTCGCGCTTCTTGATTTTACTCATTATCATACTCTCATCATCATGCAAAGCTTGATGGCGTCCTGTTGACTCGTTGCCTAGGCTCAGTCTCAAGGACAGCACCTCCAAGAGGTACGTCGGCGCCGTGTTGCAGGGGAGCATAAAGCTCGTCGTTTGTCGTCATAGCAGGGCTGTCCTGTCTGCTCTCTCTTCTCAGAGCGTTGATCTGGGCAGAGTTGCCTGGTACGGCACCGCGACTACCTAGGTAACTGAACCTCCCAACCTGGCTACCCGTAGTCACAGCAGTCGGACGTTGCGGCGATGGTAAAACCCCTGATTCGGAGCTACCAGATCCGCGTTTGTTGCTGATATCAGAGTTCGAACGGAATTGCGTTCCGTACATGCCAACATGAGGAACGTACTGTGGGTCACGTTGACCTTGGCCATTGGCAACAACTCCGCCATCCGGACCACCGGCATCGGCAACAGCGGCCTTCTCTGTAAGCTCCGTAGCCACCTGGTGAGCGTCGTACTCGTTGATACCGGCGGCAAGCAACAAGTTCTTCTTCTTCTCGATTTTGGCAGCGTGGTCCATATCCTGGCCTGGGTTGGCAGTCTCGTATTCGAGGATCTTGATGAATTTGTAGAATCCGGCCGCGATAATGGATCCGAGTATGGGTCCTAGCCAGTAAATCCAGTGGTAGTGCGTGAACTCAAGGTTGACGACGGCAGGCCCAAACGATCGTGCGGGATTCAGAGATCCGCCTGTGAAGTATACTCCAGATAACTCTGTAACGAACAGAGCGAGACCGATACCTGTTCAATATGTTAGCAACAGCCATGTACCTCAAGCAGGGTTTATTGACGTACCCACGGGTGCGATGAAGGTTCCCTTGTGCTTCTCAGCTGCCAACATAAAGATAGTGAAGACCAACTGAGCAGTAAGGAACATCTCGATGAATAGACCCTGCGTAATAGAAGTACCGCCACCGAGTTTCGTTCGAACGTTCAGATCACCCGGAAACATACACTGGACCAGACCAGCTGCCGCCATACCTCCGAGGATCTGAGTGACGAACAATAGAGCACCGCGCACCCAGGGGAGTGCACCGATCAAGCACATGCCGAATGTGACCTAGACTGGTCTTAGCGAACTGGTAGAGTAACAGCGCAAGAGAGAGGAGTTGCTCACGGCCGGATTGAACAAGCCTCCACTGATCCTGAAGAAGACCCAAGCGTTCACAGCAAGCGAGAAGCCAAAGCAAAGCGCGATATACTGCAGCTGTTGGGGATTGCTGCCTGCCTCCGCTACCGTCTGGCCTCCCGACGACGGTATACTGTTCGCTACTTGTGCGCCGGACAGAGCAAAGTATAGGAAAAGGACAGTTCCGACAAATTCTCCGCACATGGCGATGAAGTGGTTACGAATGTTGTCGGGTACGCGGCTCAATAACGGCAGACGCATCTCTGAATCGGTGAGGTTGGCATTAGGGTCTGCAGCCTTCGTGAAGGGTAGTGCAAAGGCTTTGCCCTGGACGGGTTCCTGTCACGAAAGTATTAGCATTGTCCCACATGACAATGTTGCCATTGGGTTCTACTTACGTTGATATTCATGGCGATAGTATGGCTCCTGAGCCAGAGAAGAAGGAAAGGTGAAAGTCCAGAAACGAAAGCAAGACTTCTACCACGCCGAAAAGAAGAAATATGGGAAAGTCAAGAAGAGGAGACGCAATCGACTTGTCGATGAGAATACAAGTCCACATCACGACCCAAGTAGTCGTCTGGTGATACTACAGCTAACGGCTACTCAGACGGTCAAAGCGAAGTGTCGTCATGCTTCAGCCGTTGACGCGACGGCCACACGCCTGGATCTCGAACTACCTCAACTATGCTGAAGATTTACCGGTAAGATCTGGACTTAGGTCAACGTCGAACCTAAAGCAGTAAAAAGGTGGCTGACACAGCATCATAGTCGTCTCAAAAGAGCGACGGATCGTGATCACAGCTGGGATCTGCCACGGGAAGGTGGCGCGCTAATGCCGGGGCGGGCTCCGCATGCTGATCCAGGCCACGATAGAGGGAACTATTTTCCGGTAATCTGTCTACCAGCGTACCACCCATTCAACCGCAGCTTTGCTCGCAAGGACGTCATGCGGAGATGACTGCGGGTTGCCCCGGTGTTGTTGTGCCATCGGAGCCTCAAGCAAAGCAAACAACGAAGAATTCTCGACCGCAACACGATTGCCTGCTCATGGTGACCGCATCACAACAGCCTCTATCGATTTCGAATGGATTTGCCAACAAGCGGAATATCCGACCATAATTCTAGGTGGCTGACTCGAAAACACGCTTTTGGCCGTGGGCGCTACTAAGCGCAGACCTTGCCTTGACAGATGGATCGCATCGCAATTCTATTTGGGCGATCGAGTTCTCGAAATGGCACCACTGCAAGGCTTACAGCGCATGACTTGGATGAATAGGGTCGGCTTGTGGGAGTGGCAACGAGGGGTCCTGGTGACCCATCTAGGCAGCGCCACATGCTCATGCTCGGTATGCACACCAGCCGCTAGTGCAGTCTGGAGTCCACGAGGGAATGCCACTTGGAAGTCTAGATTCATGTTGAGCGGCTTGTTTTTTGTCTAGACATTGCAATGTCTTTGTATATTTGTATTGAAGGAGCGAAGTTTACTTTCGTACCGAATGAAGTATCTTCACATTGATCAAGTACTTCGAGAGATAGAATACATATCTCGTTGAGTCACGGTATTCATGATAGTCGTGAGAGGTAGATGATAAGTAGCTGTAGTTTGAAGTGCTTGGCGTCTTGTCTATCGCTCATGAATTCTCCGCAGGTAAACACAGATGTAACGTGGCAAAGAGAGAATGCTCATACCCGCATCCCGTGGCTTCCAAACATCCAACCACTTTAGTCAAGGAAGAGACTAGATAATCGCTAAAAATCGATGACCTAGAAGTCTATATTGCCTCCAGCTTCGAATGAACCTCTATTTTGAAATTCATATAGATTGCAGGCACCTGTTCACCTCGACAATTTCTTCCTTATGTGAGGCGCTGCAAGTAGTATCTTCACAGGTGCGCTCACTTCTCCCCTCAGAAATATAGCAAAGGAGCTACAATCAAGAGCCTTACTGCCGCAACAAATTGTGTAGCTCATTAGTTGTGTTCACATACGACATTCCTTTTTTCCATGAGTATCGAGAAGTCGCAATGCGCTCTTGCTCTTGCTCTTGCTCTTGTCACATAGGTGGGGCCAACCAAAATGCGTGGTGAATTTTGATTTTCAACGTGGAAGCTGCGGAATCGCTTCGACCCCGCGTCTAGCAACTGCCCTGTTGATTTCTGCCAATGCCACCAATCTTGCCGCAGTTATAAACGCTGCACTTTTCCAACCCTCCATCAATCATCCGATAACACGGTCGCTTAGCTCAGTTGGTTAGAGCGTGGTGCTAATAACGCCAAGGTCGCGAGTTCGACCCTCGTAGTGACCATTACCATTGCCTTCTTTTTGCCTTTTTGCCAGGATACTATGTCAAACTTGATCTCAAGATCGAGGTGAAAGATCCGCAGGACGACGGTGGCAGATCGCGGGTTCAAACTTCGTAGTGACCACTAACATTCTTTTTTTGTCTGTCAGACTTTTGCTCTCTGTGAAACGTCCTCGCTCTTTTTGCTTTAACCTTGTTCTAGTCTTGAACCCAGCAAGGTCGCTGGAAGGGAGGGAAATGGCATCGCAATATCATGAAAATATGTTGTACAATGTAATTAAGGATATACGCCCACCGCATATAAAGAACGAATCGAACGCCCTGAAGTGTACGTTGGTGTCAGAACGAAACTTGACAAGTTGTGGACGCAATGTAGACTCCCGGATCATGTACCCCCCTCATTCTTTGTAGGAGGGTGGTGTAAGTGTCCAACTTCTTCGGTCAACGGGGTGCGCAAATCAAAACGCCTCTCCAGCAAGATCTTCCGCGAGACCCTCCAGCTCTTCCTGTCTGAAAGGTACCCACAGTCTCTCCGTACCCATACCATCCTTCTTACTCTCTATCATCTGATGGTCGTGGAACTCCTTGAGTAGCGTTCTGAAACTGACCTCACTTGTGCAAACGAAGGCCTCGACAGCCTTGTGATACAACACACGATACTCAACGCCTTGGGTAGACTCTGGCAGAACGTTCTTGACTTGTGCGACCTTCTTCGACCTCGACGTAGCAGTAACCTCGTCTTCTTCCTCCATATCACCGCCTTCCATGAGTGAGAGAGCTAGCTGTTCCATGACGAGAATGCGGAACAGTTCTCGAGCTTGCTCCGGTAGAGAGCGTAAGACGAAGCCGACACCATCTCTTCCGCCTACTCTTCTTCCGCTACGTCCGAGGAGCTCATTCACAGTCTCTACCGCGTCTATCTCCGCGTCGTAGGGTGCAAAGGTTGTTGCGTCGTGGAAGAGGAATTTGTACTGTGTCTTCATGCCAACATCCCACAGAAGAGGGAAGTTCGGTGTATCCGCCGTACAGACAAGGTTGATTGATGGATGTGCAGCTAGGCGGGCGAGCATGGAAGGCACTGGAGACTTTCGAAGGTAGGGCGAGTCGATGGAATTCAGAATGACGGGTACTGGATGCGGCGGCGGGTTGCTGGTGAGGTGTTCGAGGATGAAATCGAGTAGCAGAGCGGGCTGATTGGGCAACTTTGGTCCGGCTGGTATGACTGCCGAAGCTATAGTCAACAGCAAGTCTTTTACTGTTGTGCCAGCTGTGTATCCGTTGATAACCACAATCGTCGGTGACTTCTTTGTCCCTTTGTACGGCGCAGCGTCTAGGAGAGACTGATAGAGGCGTGCGGTGAATCGTTCGGTGATGATGCGCTTCGATCCGTACCCATAGAGGCATATGTTGAAGCCTTCCTCCAGCTCGAAGATCCATTGATCGTATGCTCGGCCGTGCAGTTCGAGCAAGAACTCTCTTTCAGACTGGTGGCGGTCCTCGTACGTTTGCATTGCTGAGAAGTATTCATCGTGGTTCAACAGGCTCTGCGCAGAGAGAGTGTTGTTGGAGGTTTTGGTGCCGCCTGGGCGATTCTGCCAGAAGTACTCCTCGTGCGGTGGCAGCTCAGTCGGAGGTGTCGGCGAGCGCTGCTTTCGCGGCCGCCCTACTTTTCCGGACCCCTTAGGTCGGCCTCTCCCACGCTTCGAGGGTGTCTCTGGTACAGGTGCTTCGTCTTGTACCACTCCCTCCTCGGCCTGCTCCGCGTCCTCTGTGTCGTCCCCTAAGATGTGTTCGGCGAGGTCCTCCTCCTCATCCAGCGCATCTTCATCGCTTTCGTCGCCATTTAGTGTGCGTTCCAGTATACGGCGATTGCTCTTTCTGCGCGCGCTGCGATCGGCGTTGCGAACGATGGTGGGCGTGCCATTCGGAGAGTCTCGTTTTGCGGATTTGGTAGGTGTCTCAAAGACCAGCTTCCGGGTAGACTTGGGCGTCGCGGTGATGCCGTTTACCAGACCAGTCTTTTTCAAGATGGATCGGGGCGTCCCATGCTCGGCCAGTTGTTGTGTCCTCCCCTTTCTGGATGGTGTCTGCGCTTCGAGGGGTTCTAGCTCATCGTGAGCCTCTTCAGCGAATCGTGCGCGTGATTTCTGCGGTGTGCCCTCGTCGACATCGTCTTCGTCGCGTCTGCGCTTTGTGCCGACCATGTTCGGTTCGTTGGGTTGTTGGTCGGGCAGGAGGGTGACGCGACTTGCGCGACTTGGGCTTGGCGCGATGGTTGAGGCTCAACCTTAAAGCTTATTTCCGAAGGGTCGAGGACTCGATTTCTTCCCGCCAACAGTGGACTCATAGTGACTTTTTGCATTTCTAGTCTTTGCTACTTACGTTTGATTCTGGTATTCACTGGAGGTAGCCATACTATTGACAAGGCGGCAGGAAGCCACAAGCATGCATTCTGGGCATTCGCATTGACATGTGATCGTGCCTGACACCCCGGGGCTTGGACGCTTGGAAGCATCGTACACCAGGTGCACGCTCTCGTCTCCTCCACTGGCAACCCCGTCGCATGCATGTGTGCACACTACCACAACACGCAGCATGCAAACTGGTGGTCCAGGCTATATGCATGCGAGACATTTCTTCGCTTCGACGACTAGATTTGGTCATGCACGATTATGTCAAGCAGCCTTGCCGACTATGCTAGCGCCCCTGGAACCTGGAACCTGAGGGATGTTCGCGGCCCGTTCGTAAGCGGATACTTGCTGCCTCCCCGTGCCAGTCACGCCGCGGTGGTCTGTCAGACGTGACGAGGTGGTGATTCAGACGGCCAAGGCAGATGACACTTTCATGTGCGAATCTTGACATCGTGTCTCAGAGGGTGTCATGTTGGGCTGTGGCTGAGACGGGCTACAAATAGCTGTAGGGCTCCATGGGCTATGCAGTCAACAGGCGCTGATAGGCGTGGGTTAGGCGAAAATGGTGCCCAGCCAGGATTGTGCTTCTTTGATGATCTCACGCATGCCGGCCGCTCCTTCTCAGTTTCCGTCGTCGTGTTCGTCCGCTCCTGCCCCGCACAACCCCAAATCTTCAGCTCCGTACTTCTTGCACCCACGACGAACCCGCCAGCAAAGCCCCGCCTACCGCCACGAGACTGCTACTGCGACGCCAGCACCGCCGACGGCCACAGCCTTTGAGCGCCTCGTTGCGACACGCTCGCCCCAGAACGCCGCGCGGCGCATTACCCGGTCTTCAGCACGCGCTTCGGGCTTCCGGACTGTTGATGCCAGCATGGAACCTAGGAGGCGGCCAGAGTACAACCTCGAGATCTTTGCCGACGCGGCGTGCGTGAAGGATGTTGTCAAGGGTGAGTCTCTTCTCTTCCACCGTGTCTCTGGCGTGAAGATCGGCGCAACTTTCTCCCCCACTACACGTCTCCCCACCCCGAATACCCCGTAGACCACAGTTGACCTGGCTCCAGCGATACTGCACACGATATTCTTCCACCGCTACTTTACGTCCATCTCTCCCTTGACCCGCGACCTCCTCGACCTGACCCTTCCCGCCATTGACGATGTCGATCTCGAGACACTTATCGAACAGAAGACGTTTGCGCTAGTTCGGGCGATAGACAGCACGCACCAGCCGAGAGGAAGGGGGCAGATTGTCGTGCAGTTCTTTGAGAAGAAGCGAAAGAAGACATCGTACTTCTTCAGCAAGGCGGACGAGGACGTTTGCTGGGAGCAGTGGACGCTGGACGTTACCCTTGCCCAGCCACGCACAGAAACCGGTATGTCTCTCCGCTCGTTGCAACGCACGCCACTAACAAAGTGTCAGATGTGCTCAAGGTCCGCCGTGCCATGACCAAGTCTCTGGAAAAGGCAGCGCATAAGATCATCGCCATTGTGAACCGAGAAAAAGACCACATCCCACCCATCACAACCACCGACGCCAACCCCTTCCCTTACCAGATCGTCGTCAACCCAAAGTCTGTCAACGAGAACGACTGGCGGCCGCGCATCGGCCTTTTCTGATACCAATACCACGGCACCGAGTGCAGTAATAAACCCACTGTATATACACCCATGGACGATGTTACGAGTAAGAGGAGGTTCAACACCGCTGGGGGACACCAATCGTCACTGAATGCGACGAAAAGGATGGAAAAGTTATGGATTCGCACACCTGAAAGACCGACCGCGCTTCACCCCCTTATCCCTCGCCACCACTACCACTGCCAAAAGCTCCGTTGTACAGTGTCCGCTATGTCGGGCAACCCCCATAACTGTGTCGCATTCTGAACCCGCGGATATCGGGAAGTTTAGCGAAGAAGACGAGCCTCTGGTGCTCCTGATTGTTTGATTGCTGCGATAGCTACACAAGATACCCAATTCCCCAATGAAATTTCCTCATTCTACATAATTACACAGTGTTGTTGGTGATGTCAATCTGGCTGAATTGTTCTCGATGAAGCGTCTGGGATACACACCCATGTGCAATCAACTTATTCTACTACTTATACCTAATGGTAATCTAAAGCTGTACATCTTGCTGGGCTTTGTAATCATTGTTCAGCGTCCCAACCCTCTAATAATACCCAGCTCATCCTTCATTGTTATTCTCAGCCCACTCAACCCACCGCTTCACAACCTCATCCACCTTCTTCACCCCCTCCTTCGTAGCCTCGACTTCAAACCACTCTTTATGCGACTTGCCACAAGCATCGCACTGTTTGATGACACGCTGATCCGCAAGCTCGAGATGAATCAGGCGCTCCACACGATGCGCATGCGGCACTTTCCTCACGCCATCAGAGGCAGTCCCAGCATTCGCACCTGATTGCCGCCGCGACTGTGCAGGCGAGGGCTGTGGAGAGGGTGTGGAAGAAGAAACGTAGGGATAGTACCGTACAAGCGACAAACTGTATCCGCACTGGCGAGTCCATTCGTTCATACGGCGGTGGACGTTGTTTGCGCGCCCGATTTTGAGGAGGATGGTGTCTTTGTCTGGTGGGGAGTTTGCGGATCCGGATCTTGAGCGGGTGGTGTTGGGCTGTCCGCCTTTGACGGAGAATTGGCGCATGACATCTGAAGTTCGCCTGCTTTGATCTGCACGTGATGGTGGTGAAAGAAGCGTCGACGCAGCGGAGGATGGTGCAGGACCGGCGGCTTCGGGGGTGAGCCAGAAGATGTAGATGTAGCCTTCTTCGTCGTGGGGTGAAATGGGCTTTGAGAGCTGGGCGAGCAGGGTCGACGCGAGTTGTGGTGGTACTGTGTTCGGGATGTAGCGGAGTAGCTTGGCTGTTTCTGACTCTTCGCGAGTTGTCCGATTGACAGGTCGAGCGGGCTTTTCTCCTAGTGGTTTGCGGCCAGGTTGGTCACTTGGTGGTCGCGATGTGGGAGGTGGCCGCGAGGAAGATGACGGTCTCGAGGTCTGTCCGCTCGGTCTTCGATGGTCTTGTCGTACTCGAGGCGGTTGCTGTGGTACCTGCTGCATAGGCGTCTCTTGTGCATCGTCCTCCGATACGGGCTTTTCGTCTGTCCGTCTCTTGTGTCGCACAACCTCTGTGTATTCATCGTCATCCGCAGACCCACAGCACAATGAAGCCCAAAAACTCTTCTTTTTCCTCTGCGGCGGTGGCTTCGGCGGTCGATGGTCTCTGCGCTTTCTTGCTGCCATGACATCGCTCGGTACAGACATCAACGGCCCTTCTACGTTGTCCCAGGTAGCTGGTCGATTGATGCGCCGCGGCGGACGAGATCCAGATGTTCTCCTCCTTCCATTCTTCTTGGGCGCGACTTCCTCCGGTTCTCCAAAATCAAGGACACCTAGTCGCTCCACGAGCGTGTCGATACTATTCCTCTCTTTCAGCGGGTAAAGCTGGGTAGTCGGTCCACTCGATGCTTGCGCAGCCAAATGCTCGGCTTGGTCTTTGTGTTGCCAGCAGAAATAGGCGGCGGCGCCAATCTCGTCATCGTCGCTGTCGTCGCTAACGACAGATACCACAGCGATGACACCGTCATCATCAGATGCTTTCGCATCAATAGGCCGTCTGCAGGGTCGCCCTGATTTGGTAATGCCTTTGCAAGTTGTAGCCGGGTTGCGCGAATCCGAGCGTGGGATGAGCGATTCTGGTGTCGTTCCCGTGAACATGTTGGTGTAGTTGTAGGAGGGCGATCCGTGATTGCCGGGCAGACAGTAGGACTAAAGTCAAAGCCAAATTGCAGATACAAAGCCCAGACTGGTGTGAATCTCGCGCCCGTTCACAGCCTCACCGCCACGTGAAGCGAAAGTTACTTGAGGAGCGGCGCCGGCCAGTGAATCTCGATTGTCGAGACCAACGCTGCGCACGCGGTGTGCCAGCGCATTATGAGCCATCGCCGCGAGGTGGGCGCGTAGCTGAAAAGAGATGGCGGGTCTCAAACGCGAGGTGGGCGCGTGGCGGTGCATGTGGCGCAGTGAGGCGAAAAGAGGTTTGCTGGCTGTCGAAGGCGCACGGGCCGTCATTCCAAAGCCGCCCAACTCCACCACCACAACATGTACAACGCCAAAAAGAAGCGTAACGATACAAAAAGAAAGCATTGCATCGGCCGGGAATCGAACCCGGGGCTAGCCGAAACTGTCCTGTGAGGGATGGCAACGGCTAATTTTACCACTAAACCACCGATGCGGAGGCGGAGACCAGAGAACTGGGCTGCTTCATGGAAAGTTGGACAAATTCGTCGTTTATGACCTGCCAAATTGAGGTAACACTCGTGAAATATCGCCTGGCCATTGCCTAGACGGAAGAAAAGTCAGTTTTCCAGAGTTTGGACCCACTCCCATGCATCTTGATTAGCCGTGTGGGTCGGACAGCGCGTTTGCCGACCTCGGACAAGTCTGGATTTGTTACGCCTCGCATTAAGTGTGTCGACTCTACACATCGTTCCTATCAAACGATTTGCTTTAGTCTCTCCTATTACCCACTATATTCGCTAATGAATACACCTAAGAGCAATTGAGGCAACAATTAGTTCGGAACGAGACTGGCTCCTACATAACAACACGCAGTTCATGTTGTCGAAAGCTTTACTTCGTGCAGCCATATTGTCTGAAATAAGGGAAAGAGGTCTCTGACGGCCGAGGACATAATTAGCCAGCACCTTTGCATCGAGAATCCAATGTCTTTGGTAGTCGAGATCAACTGGGCAGTACCAGCTTGACTCATCTAGCATCTCAGATACAATCAGACATAAGTGGTATAAATGATACGATTTCAGCCGCTAGTAGAGAGAAGGTAGCGGCAGGAAGACATTCGACTAGAAACCGGCACTCAATGGCGGCTGTAAGGGAGGCGGGAGGCGCACTCATTGCCGATGTGGAAATCTTCCGGAGTGCGGGGACATTATCTACATGCAATCAATTCTCCGACGCTTGAACGTTTCAGCCCTTGTATGCCGCAACATCAAGACAATGTACATTAAACGTGACCCAGCCGCCAGAGGAAGGTAGCATATCTGGCTGGATAACAATCATCGCGAGTGGGAAGGATTGAACGATGCTCTCCTGTGCGTGGGACAATTTCCCAGCTTATCAACCCACCTACCTAATGAGGCCGAAAGACCGTCCTTAATTGCAGCCACTACAGCAGTAAAGGTGTGCGTGGTAATCAGCGGTGGAGATTTACCATGGAAAAACACATGGTATATCATTGGGCATGCCGCAGCAGCCCTCATCGCTGCAAGCCCTGAACAGCGCCGACAACCACAGCTCTTGATCCAACCCAAGTAACTACACCCACGATCATGCAGTTCTCTATTCTCCTCGTCGCGGCATATGCCTGCACCGCCTCCGCACGCCTGACCTGGTCCTTGACAAAGGCGTCCAACCCCACCGCTGACCAAAGAGACGCATACACCAAGATCGAAGCTGCAATGACAAAGGCCGTCGCTCGCTACGAGAAGTACTCCGACGCAAACAAGACGATTCGTGTGGCCTACGCCCCGGGTGTCCCTACTGCCGAGGCGAACTACAACGGCGATCTACGATTCGGCTCGAACCGCGCTTACATGACGGAAAGGACTGCGATGCATGAGATAAGCCACACGCTGGGAGTTGGCCAGACAGCGGCTTTTGACAGAAAGTGTGCTGCGGGCGATTGGCGCACGGCATTACCGCTGATCAAGAGCTTTGATGGAGCAAATGCGAAGATTACTTGCGGTGGTGGACACTTCTGGCCATACGGTATGATAAATACCCGATGTGCCAACTGCACGTGAAACATAGACTGACTTGCCATGTCGATATTTCAGGTCTGAACTACGAGACCGAATGGAGCGAGACGAATGCGAACCGGCATGTGCAGTTGATTGAGGCTATGCTGACTGACGGGATGTGAGGTGGTTGTTTTCCAGTACACTGTTACAATTTAGCGTTTATACAATGCGAACGAGCCCCGATGATTCATTGTGCTACCATCGTTTACCAACTGAAGTGCTCCGTTATCTTCCAAATTGCCGCAGACCATGCGGATAGAGCATCGATACATGTCTGAGTTTGCTCGCCGTCTATTGCTTCAACTTCCAGACGCTAATCATGTCGTCGCCGCGACTTTGTTTGAAAGACACCGGGGGCTTCCAATACACAACCCTTTCGAACGAGCCCTGCTCCTTTCCTGTTCCGAGAAGATTGCCGGAGTCGTCGAACAGGCCATCAGCACCATCGGCTAGGAGGTTCCAGTGTACACCGTTCAGACCCCATGGCGGACCTTGAGCTTTCAGAGGCTTCCACATTGGAAATTCGAGGCACACGAGAACACCGGTTGGCGACAAAAGGTTCTTCATGCGATTGGCCCAATCTCTTCGCATCTCAGGAAGCAGGGCACACAAGAACTAGATCGACGTTATTAGCACTCGTTATGAAAATGTCGGTGCCTCTTTGCATCCCAAACGTACTGTATAGTCATAGATCAAATCGAAACCCTGGAAGTCGGGTCCGAAATGAGCCTCGAATCCCTTTTGGAAGAAATCGCCGAGCACGACGTCAGCGACATGGCCAGCTGAAGGATCTAGGTGAGATTTGACGTTTTCGTTTGCGGCATCCACGGCTCCTTGGGAAATTTCTAGACCCCATGTCCTGAAGCCATGACGTGCTAATAGCGCCACATCATGCCCCTTACCGCAGCCCTAATGCGTGATGAGTTCCTGTTGAATACGTTCGTCACGAGACACCTACAGGCACAAATGCCTTCAACTGCCGTTGACTCTGGTCTCGGAACAGCGTCTCACGGTAGGGATGTTCTTCAAGGAACATAGTCAGAGCAGGCGAAGCTTGGCCCCGATCCCAAAGATCCTGTTCCTTCTGTTCCCACAGTTTGGCCCACCCGTCGCTCTGTGCATCCCGGGTGCTGGAACCGTTAGTTGTGGCTACGGAAGTGGCGGCACGTGGCGCTCCTTACCTGTAGCCATCAAAGTGGGAGACCAAGCGGGTCCTGTTTTCAGCAAACTGGGTTTCGGAGCTCATGGTGCGGAAGGATGCAAGGATTCAGGATGTCACGGCAAAGCCTGGAAGCCGGTTCAGTGGTGAAAGAGATCTGTTGATCCATGCGCCACGCTAACCTCGTGCCTGACGCTACCTGGCTGAAGACAGCGCATCCTTGACGTCACCCCACCTTTTTACCAACAACACCAGTAACTTGCTCTAGGCTCCTACTTGCGCAGTCGCGTGAGCTTAGATTCTTTCGCATTCACCAACAATGAGTTAGAGACGGTAGAGTTGCAGGATTGCGGCTTTGCGGCTGTGCGGCTTAGAGCACGACCGGGGCGTGGCTATGGTAATACAGAGAACAACATCTCGTTGCATACATCCAATATCGGAGTTAAGCCCAGGCTATGTGCCTATCGACCCACATGGACACTACTGTACACTACTGGACACAGCCGTTCTTGCCATCACGGCTGGCCAATAAAGACTATGCGAGAAGTCACTGCGTTGTAACGCCACAGCTTGGGGACTTCAATATTAACTTTGCTAGCCGACATCCGAATGATATTACCCGACTTCCTGTTTCCTCACTTTAAAAGCCACATCTTGGCCATTCATAGGCCAAGACTTTGGAGTTGAACGTCATAGAGGCGCAGTAGGGAGAACAAGAATAGAGCGTTGCGCCTGGCAGCTGGTTCCGAGATGCCGTTTGGCTCCGCGAGAGCCACTCGGAGCTTGAGTCGTTGCATTGCACTCGCTCACCGTTCCAATGCGTTGGCGCGTAGCACTTTCCATGAATCTTGGAGGGATGCCACTTGCGGCTCTACAAGAGTCACGGCAGGCGCACTCTCTTGGTATGAGTCCCAAAGCTTAGTGAGCGCCATTCTCCTTCTCCTTCTCATCTCTCTGTCGGAGACTTATACCAGCACCCATGGGTCGCCTTCTCCTAAACACAGTCTCACACAGCGCGCGGACTCTATACTATCTGCGCTACCGGGTCGCTGTTGTATTCTTCATACTCGCCCTATTCCAGCAACAACATCTGTACCTCACTAGTCGACAAGCACTCTCAGAAAAGTACTCTGCGACCGACTTTAACTCTCATAACGAAGGAGGCCTACAAGCTCGATCTTGGCAACCCGATGACGAAAGTTCGAAGTTGGAAGAAGAGCTAATAGCAAACCGGGCGTCTTGGAAAGTGCTTGGCGAGGGCTGGGAGGGCAAGGTGTTCGCCTACGGAGACTCGGTTATCAAGACGTTCACACCAGGGCGGAGTCCATTCCGAAATTGCGCGCCAGATGCGACCAAATGGCCAACGGAAATACCCGCATCACTACAATTTGGGGGTTCCGCTGCCGACGAAGCGGACGCGACGAAGAACGGCTTCCTTCCCGTGAGAGCACATTTCATGGCTTCTGCAACGCCTGGTGAACCGGCCGAATGGCACCTCGTCACTCCTCTGCTCAAAGGCGGCAATCTTCGTTCACTTGCCAACAACCTGTCGTCGGAAGCAACGCCTATGGCCTATAGTCAGGTCGACGGACGCTATCGGCCAGCCTTCAACCAATTACTTGAGAATCTGGGAACTTTGCACCGTGCAGGCTACTGTCACGATGATATCAAGCCGGCGAACATCTTTGTTCAAGACGAGTCCCACTGGGCAATCGGCGACTTGGGCAACATACGAGAAGTGTCCCACCCCTACCACTCGTCGCGTATCTGGAAAGACAACGACCAGCTAGGGGATTGCCGCGCAAACGATGTGCTACGAGCTTTGCAAACATACCTGAAGTTTATTCAGTCTTCTGTTGCCGATGAAGACGACTTCAATGCAGCCTTGTACGAAGGTCAGACACCCTTGAGCAGACTCTTTTGGTGGACACTTGCCGATGCACCACATGTGAGTGCCAATGAACTTCGTCAACGTTCCCTTTCCGAGCACCCTTTAGCGGAGACAAAGGTGGATGACAGAGTCCCTGTACCTGCGCGATCTCATGCTTTTCTGAGCCTGTTCTCCGAGCGCGAGGCGGTCAAGCGGGCCACTGACCAAGCACTTATGACACGAATGGACGAGAGGAGCGTACGACTTTGGGGCATGGTGTGGTTGTTCGGCGTGCCCCAGCCGGATCTTTGTTGAGCTACCTTTAGCGGTTTGTGGAGTTCGATACCCAAGGTACACGGCGTTTTATTACTACCTAATGAATTGATTCTTCATATTTTTCGGCAGAGAAGCAGGTTCTAAATTGTCTAGTATTACAAAGTTTATCTGATGAAAGTGAAGAACTCCTGTTGCATCGGGTATCAGCCATCTTGGCAAGAACAATCTCCCACACGTTGTTTCCTGCATTGCAGTCAGTTTGGATCCCGTTTGGTGGAGGGAACACCGCTTACCTGTAATACATGATCTCACCACCAGGGGCAGTCGTCGTAATCAATACCGCCGCCGGCGAAATCACCGTTCTGGTAACTCGTGTACGTCGTCCTTGCCCTGTTTATGCGGTCTTTCTCGTCCTCAACCACAGCTTCGAGCTCTTCCCTGTCAAGCTTATTATGTTTCTTGACATATTCGTAGACCTGGTACAGCGAGAACTTCTTCGCCTTTGTCTTTGTATTCTCGTTGACCTTGTATTCGGCACCAGCGTCGATGAGTTCCTGAGCCGTGACCTTCCACCACTTCCTGAGGTACTTCTCTTGCATGTAGAGATGGTACGTGCCACTCTTGAAACGCGATGGAGCGCTGGAAACAGGAGGCAACGCTCCACTAGCTCTGCGTTCTGCGTTCCACTGGTCGATGGCTCTCCGGATAATGTGATCGCGTGGTAGGTTTCTGCAGCACGCGCTGGATATCCATCCAAGGTACTGTTCGTCGAAGCGACTGATGTGCGCTAGTGTGTTCCCCCTGTGCTTCCCGGTTTGAATGAAGTAACTGTGCAGAGGGTTCCTGCGCGCGGACTCCGCGTCTGGAGATTGCTCGTTGATGTATTCGCGTTGTACGTCGAAAGACCTGGGGCCTTTACCCCGCCCGGCGTTGTTCCTTAGTAACGCGCTATAGGGCGAGCTGCGGTAGCCCTAGGTATTGTTAGTTAGGCATCTATACACGTAATCTACCTATTTACTATATATTTACTTACTAGTGTTACCTCTCTACTATATATACTAAAAGTTTCTTTCTTTATATAAATTATTAATATATTATATACTTTTTTTTATTTTATAAGTTATAAGCTTATTAATACTTTTAAGTATAACTTAGCTACTTATATTACTTTTCTCTACTAACTATATAGTACTTAACTATATTATTATTTATACTTTTAACTATACTACTTTATAAATACTTCTTACTTTTTATTAAATATAACTACTTTTTATAGTATTACTACTATTTTTAGTAAAATTTTAAAAAAGCTTAATAAACTTAATAACTATAATAAGTAGTTTAAGACTTTTAAAGAGCTTACTTTTTTTAATAGTTATTTTAATATTTATAATAATTAAATTACTTCTTTTTTTAAGTCTAAACTTCTAATCTTTACTACTTTTAGATTTTAGTAATTTATCTATTTTTATTTTAATAGTAATATTATTTTATAAATTACTATATTATACTTACTAAATAATACTACTAACTAACTTACTATTTACTAAACTTAGCTAAAAAACTAAAAAAAGTTTAATAAGACTTTTTACTTTACTACTACTTTTCTTTAAGCTATAGTTAAGCTTTAAGTTTAGAAAGAACTTACTACTAATAAGTTTTTTAATTTATATAATACTTTTATTACTATTACTATACTAGTGTATAAGGTGTTCTTATATAAATTAGATCTTTAATAACCTAAGAATTACTTAGAAAAAAGAATATCTTTTTAATAAGAGCTCTTTAGAATTATTAGATTATCTACTATCTTATCTTTTACTTATACTTTTTAGTATTAGACTTTTATATAATACTTTAGACTATAAAATCTCTTTATAATAAAACTCTTTTTTACTAAACTAATATTTATATATTTTCTTACTTATACTAACTACTTTATATTCTTATAGTAATATATCTTTATACTCTCTAATACTTATATAAATAGTAAAGCCTATAGAGATATATTCTACTATATAGTATAAGAAGTAGTTAGTATATATTAATATAACATATATAGTAATAATAACTATAATAGATATAATAAGTATAAACTTAGCTCTTTTCTTTAGGTTAGCTAAAACTATAATAGTAGTTATATTTAGGCTAACTACGTTCTTACTACTAAGTAATATTAGATAAGATAATTACGTAGATAAGATAACTACTTAGAAATACTAGAAAACGTTAATTTAACTAATATCTAGAATAGTAATATTAGAAGTATAATAAAATACTAAGCTAATTAAGTTAATATAATACTATAATAGTATATTTAGAATATATACTAGTATAGAACTATAGTTTAATAAAACTAATAATCTAATAAAGTATTATAGTAAGTAAAACGCTAAGCTATACTAACTATAAAAGTATTTAGAAAGTATTCTCTACTATTAGATAGAAAGAAGAGAATACTATTAAGTATTTAGAACTTATTTTTTAATTATATAATCTCTATAGTAGAATATTTATTTAGTATTTAATTTATTAAGTAAAGAAGTATTAGCTTTTTTATAAGTTATTTAGAACTATAATAACTACTAAAGAAATAGAAGAAGTATAAGATATTAAGAGATCTAGTAATCTTCTCTTCTAAGTATTTATCTACTACTTCTTTAACTACTTTAATACTAAAGATACTAACTTCTAAAACTATCTCTAAAGTAGAGAGTATATTATTATTTATAATAGTAACTAATAGTATAGTTTCTATAGTTTACTTTAGATATGCTACTTTAGTCTTTACTAGTAATAATATTACTAAGTTTCTTAAAGACTATAACTAATAAGCTAATAATAAAGGCCTCTCTAATAAAATAAAAGTTTTTATTTTTCTAGATTATATTAGTAATAAGAATTACTCTATTACTTATATTATTAAGCTCTTTACTAGTTATAAAAAGAAGAACTAAGCTAAGCTTAAGGTAAATATAAAGAAATACTAGATAGATAAGAATACTACTATTAAGATAAGTAAGCGCTTATACTTATAAGCTTTTATCTATAAGTATATAAATAATCTACTTAGTCTTACTAAGTATTATACTTACTTCTATATAATAGTAGAAGTCTATATTACTAATAAGTAAGTTTTATAAAAGAAACTTAGCTTTCTTTTCTACTATAAACTTCTAAAGTATAATAAGTAGATAGTTACTTTTATAATACTTAACGCTTCTAAAGGTAATAATTAGGCTAAGTACTATATAGATAAGATCTATATCTTTTTTAAGAAGTACTATAAAAAAAATAACACTATTAATAATATATATACTTAGAAACGTAGTAGTATAGATACTAAGATAAAATATATTATACTTACTAATAAGCGTGTTACTTTTAACTTAAAGAAAGTAAAAAGTATTATTACTAATTTTAAGAAGTAGTAAAAGAAGTAAGAATCTCTACTTTTTTTTAATATAAATTCTAAAGTAAAATAACTTATAACTTTACTAAATAGACTAAGACTTAACGTAGATATAGTTTATTTTTTTATAGTCTACTTATTAGTTACTCTAATCTTTAAGAATCTTTATAATACTCTATACTTTATAAGCTATATAACTAAGAAAGAGCTCTTTATTAAAAAAAATAATAGTTCTTTTATTACTAAAGTACTTAGAAATATAGCTTCTAAAAAAAAAACTATTTAGTATAAAAAAGCTAAGTATACTAATACTTACTATATATATAATAAGAAGAGTTATAAGATTACTAATTATAAACTTTATAATAACCTCTATAACTTAGATTAGATTAGTTACTATTAAAATAGTAAGCGTAAGTAAGAAATATACTATTTTAGTCTACTCTATAATTACCTTAACTAAATCTCTAGTACTTCTTTATTAACTTATAAGCTTAAATAGCTTAGGTTTAAAATTAAAAAGTATTTTAATATTACTAATAATATAATAAAGTAGCCTATATCTAGTATTCTTTTTAAGAAGTTTAAGAGAGACTCTTACTCTAAGTATATTCTTAAGTAATTAAACTTAGCTAATATAATTACTTACTTAGACTATTATATTAGTTATAAAAATACTTAATAGTAGTTTATCTAGTTTTAGAAAGGTATTAAGTACTCTAATAAAGTCTAGCTACTTAATAATATTAATTCTAATAGTATTATTATAGATAGTAAGAATACTACTTTTTTCTATAGCGCTAAAGGTAATACTATTAGATACTTAAATAAAAGTATTCTTAGTAACTCTAATTAAGTTTATAATAGCTATATTAAGAAGAAAGGTAAACTCTCTAAGTAATTATAAAGCTCTTAGCTATTACCTAGAAAAGATATAATTAGATAAGTTTCTAACTTATAAGCGTTAGATACTACTATAATACTAAAGAATAGTTAGTTAGAATAGCTATTTCTTCTATAAGCTTCTAATACACTATTTATAGTTATTTATTTACCTACTAATATCTATATTAATAATAGTATATTAGCTAATTCTAGATATTTATTATAAGGCTATAAGAAGAAAGTAGTTAAGTTCTTAGACGCTCTTTCTAACCTAGAACTTAAGAAGCTTATTAAAGAATAACCTAATTATATTATAATAGCGCTTCTAAGTTAGAAAGTATAAGAGATAATAGTTTTTAACTTAATTAGTTAGAATAATATTATAAATTAATTACGTAATCTTTTAAAAAAGAATAGTATTAGTATAGATAGTATTAGAATAGTAAATAGCTTTAAGGCTAGCTACGCTATAGATTTTAGGTAGACTCTATTTTTATCTAAAATCTATACACTCTTCTATATATCTATACTCTACTATTATACTTTTTATAAATATCTATTATAATCTCTACTAACTATATAGTTATATTAATATAATACTAACACCTCTTATAATACTATTAATATATACTACTTAAATATATAAACTTAATATAAAGTTACTAGTTATAGTAACTTATAGAGTAATACTCTTAACTATATACTTACTAAGATAGTATATAGAGTATAGAGACGTGCTAGACGCGTATTTATCTAAATAAACCTACTAAAAGCCTAGATTTATATTTATAGTAATTCTATTAAATGCCTTATTAATATAAATATATAGATAAATATTCTTTATTTTAGTGTAGCGCGCACACTAAAGATACTATATAAATACTAGATATAAAAGCTTAGTAACCTACTATAAGAAGTTACTTCTACTAATAGTAGCTATAAGCTATTTATTAGTACTATATTTAATATCTCTATACGTATTAGTACTATAGTTATTTATACTACTTTCTATATTATTATAAACCTTATACGCTTAGCTATACTTAGAGAGCTATAGTATATAGTATTATATATTAGAATATAATATAACATATTTAGTAAAGTATAATATTATATTTAATCTAAGAATAGAACTAAGTTAGTTTTCTTTATTACTTTAGACTCTAAGTCTATATATCTATTCTCTACTATAGATTATAAGTAAGAGAATAAGAATAATAACGCTATAAAATATATATAAGTTAGCACTATAACTAACTCTACTTTAGAGCTACTTTAAGATTCTTCTATAGTTTAGTATCTATACTAAAAAGCGTAGTGTAATCTAACATATAGTTTTAGATAATATAATATACTATTTCTAGTAAGTATCTAATAGATATAAAGAAAGTAGATACGCTCTTTTTTTAATAATAGCGTAGAGGTATCTTAGATAAATAAAAATACTAAGCTAATTATTTAGTATAAATAGAAGCTTACTAAGTATACTATTATATATAAGATTAACTATAAAAAGATACTTAATTATATATATAGAACTTATAAGTAACTAGAGATTACTACCTTATATAAGACTATAAATAAGAAGGTTTAACCTATTAACGTTTCTTAAGTAGATAAGCTAATATAGTTTAGCTAGAAAGACTAGAAGAAATAAGCTATTTAGCGTTAATAACTTTACCTTTCTATTTATAAACTAGACCTAGAACTACGTAATAATATATTTAAACTATAATACACTATATTTTTATAAGAAACTTACCTTATATCTAAGAGACTAGCTAATCTTTATATTAGATTATAAGTTATATAAGAAGAAAGAGATCTTTTTATTTAGATACTCTATAATAGAAAAGTAGCTTTATTATAGAAATTTACTAAATCTAGTAGAATATACTTTAATATATATCTACTATATAAAATCTATATAGTTAAATATAAAGCTTAGTAAGCGTAAAGCTTTACTATTTCTAAGAAGCTTAAGTAGGTTATAGTTAATATAGCTAATACTTACCTTAATAGAGGTACTTAGAAACGCTATAATAGTTAGTATTATAATTTATAGTATTTAGTTTCTAAGAAGAATAAAAAAGCTTAATAGATTTCTAATATATAAAAGATTAATACTATTAGTATACGTAATATAAACCTACTACTAATAGTAGATAAGTTCTCTAAACGCTTTACTAGATATCTTATTAACTCTTTTATAGATCTCTATTCTAGTTATAATTAAATTACTTTTTACACTATAAGCTAGAATATAATAGCTTTTTAGATACTAGTTAGTTTTTTTTATTTATATACTATAGTTATAAAGATAACTAACTTAGTTATAGTATTCTAGCGCGTTATAATAAAAATTCTTAAGAACTATTAGCTAAATACTATAGTATTTATTAATAATATTACTTATAGAAGTTCTAAAATAGACTATAGTAGTAAGATAGCTATATCTAGTATTTATTACTATGTCTATAAATATATTCTCTAACTTAACTATATTCTTATAGATATTAAGCGCGTAGAAGAAATAGTCTTTAGTAAAAAGTACTACTTTTTTATAGAGCGCCTAGAAGTTATTAGCTATAAGATTAGCTCTAAAGAATACTATTCTAATAGTAAGAAAGTTTAGAAGCTTTTAGATTAGCTATCTTACTATAATATATATAATATTTACTCTTTTTTTAGGCTATATATCTACTACTATATCTAGGTAAAAGAATTTACTACTATTACTAAGCCTCTTTTTTATCTTCTTTATAGAAATATAAAGTATAAGTAGAGTCTAGATTAGAATTAAGTAATATATACACTTAAATACACTATATACTTAGCACTAGCGCTAGTAAGCCTTAACTACTTAGATATATTAAAGTATAAGGTCTTTTTTATAACTAACACTAGTTAAAATAAAGAAAAAGCTTACCTTAAGTAGCTATAGGCTAATAGTAAACGCTACTCTATTTAATTTAAAAGTATACTCTAGTTAGTAAGAGAATAGCTTTAGTATTCTACTAAGTTAAAATATAAAGTAGTACTATAGGCTTTAAAGAAGTTTTATATATATCTATATAGTATATACTTTACTATTAAAACTAATATAGTAATACTTATTACCTAGCTTAATTACTCTTCTACTAATAACTTAGAATTAGTTATAAATTAGTAGATCTCTACTATTCTTCTTTAGAACTTTAATATTATCTACGTCTCTAGAAAGAAGAACGTTATTATAGATACTCTCTTTTACTACTCTAAATCTAATAATTAGATTCTACTAAAAGAATTTAAGAATAATCTTAAAGAGTTTATTAACTATATAATTAGAAGTATAGAAGAAGAGCTACTATCTATTAGAGCGTTCTAGGTACTTAAGTATAAGTATTCTAAGTAATCTAAATAGGTTACCTAGTTTCTTATTAATCTTAAGGTTTCTAAAAGTATAACACTAAAAGAGCTTTATATATAGAAAAAGAGAGCTCTAAACTTCTTTATATATAATTATACGCTCTTCTATAAAACTTTAAGAAATATAGCTATATACTACGTTATTAATAACGCTAATATCTACTTATAAACTATATAGTTAATATATAAAACTATTAGCTATTATAGAACTAATATAGTATACTTTATACTCTTCTAATATTACTAGTAGTCTAATATATATAAAGACGTTTAAGAAAGAATTTAGCGTTATTCTAAATACTAGCTTTACTTCTCTAAGAGAAAAGTTAATATATTAACTAATACGTATAGCTTTATAATTTAGAAGTTAGTTATAATTAATATAGTTTATATATCTTACTACTAAAGTAAGAAGTATTTTATTATTACTAGAGAATACTTAAGTAGATAGCTAGAGGCTAGAGCGCTTTCTAATAATAAGTCTAGTACTATTACTAAGTTTATTTATAAGAATATTATTTATTAATAAAGTATAATATATAAGCTCTTAGTTAATAGTAGACTAGACTTTACTAAGATAGTAAAGTATCTTATAGCTAACTATAAGATTAAGTATATCTAGTTATTCTTATATAACCTACAAGCTATAGATAAGATTAAAAGTAGATATAAGCCTATTATTAATACTCTTACTAAGCTATTAGACTTATAGATAGATAACTTACCTACTATTCTTCTTACTAACTATATTTCTACTTAGTCTTAGATAGGCTATTTACTATACTAGTTAATTACTAGTTAAAACCTAGTTCTACTATTAGAATTAGAGCTTCTAATATAGTAGACTCTTTTATTCTAAAAAGTAAAGAATTATATATAACTTTTAGTAATACGCGTAATATAACTAGACCTTTAGAACTAGTTTACTAAGAATACTATTACTTATACTAATTAATTATATTAAGCTAAGAAGAATTATTAGAATAACACTAAGAAGATACACTATAAGAAGCTTTAACTTAGTAACCTAGTTCTTCTATAGAACTCTATATAGAAAATTAATATATTTAGAAATAAAAAGCTTAATACTAGGTAGATAGGTTTATATTATATTTAACGCCTATAGCTAGAGTAAGGTACTTACTAGATTAAGAATCTTAATAGAACGCTACTTCTATATACTATTCTAGGTAAGAAACTAAAGCTCTTTTACTAATAAATACTAAAAGATATTACTAAGTAATATTAAGGCTAGATAAAGCTTTATAATCTAGATAACTAAGAAAATACTAATATTTCTACTAACGTACTAGCTAGCTCTATTAATAATAATAAAAAAGATAGCTAAAATACCTCTTTCTAACTATAACTTAAAAAAGAAGAAGTAAGTAATACTCTAAGACTTATTAGCTAGCTAAGTATTCTTCTAAAGCTTATTAGTTAGCTAAGTATAGTTATTACTAAGCGCCTTATAGAAAAAGAATAGAAAGTATTTAGACTAGACTTTATTTCTTTTTTTAATTTTAATATATTATTAGTATTAGATAGAGAAAGAGCTTAGGCTATAAAATAGCCTTTACTTAAAAAAAAAAAAAGAAAGTCTACTATAGGCTTTTTTATCTAAAAGCCTCTTTAATAATATATAGTCTACTATTACTAAGTATTTAAAGTATACTTCTTTAGTCTCTTTTTATTTCTTTCTCTTCTATTACGTTAACTATACTATAAAGAATTTTAATATTTTAAATATGTATAAACTATATTAGTTTTATAGAGAAGTATTTTATAAGTTCTACTAAAACTAAAGAGATAGAGCTCTTCTAGCTTTTAACTTTAATTTATTCTAGCTTCTTTTCTACTATACTTATATCTTAATAGTAATAATAAGTCTTTACTTATTATACTCTCTTTTTAGCTTTTATTAACTCTTACTACTACTAGTAAAAGAAGCGTCTAACTTTTCTATAGTCTTAAACTATACTAAATAAATATATTATAAACTATAAGATAAGTAGTAATAAAGATAGTATAGCGCTTATAGTAGCGTTTAGCTAAAAGCTACTACTAGAGTCTAAAGTAAACACTACTCTAAGTACTTTCTACTACTTCTAACTTCTCTACTATAATATTAATACTAGATAATATAAATAAAGAGTTTACTATATATAGTAATACCTCTTCTTATAAGAGCTAAGTAGTATATATTTAAATACTCTTAGTAGAGTATAAGTACTATAAACTTTAAGATAAAGTAGAGAAGATAGCTACTACTATTCTTACTACTTTACTATATTTTATCTTATATTAGATTCTCTACTACTAGTTTACTAGACTATAAAGTTATATAACTACTAAAGCGTTGCCTCTACTTAGTAATAACTACCTAGACTTAGTTAATTTATTATTTTAAGCTTCTTAAGCTACTTAAATTAGAGCTTAGAATAGTAATTTCTAGTTATATTAGTCTACTTATAGTTAGGTCTCTAAAAAGTAACTACTACTAAGTAGATAAAAACGTATCTATTCTACTACTATCTTAATACACTTAAAACGCCTAAAGAATATAGTAGCTATAATTCTATATATAATAACTAGCTATAACTTTATACATAACTACTTAGAAACTACTATAATAACTATAACTACTTTATCTTTAGTAACTAATTCTCTATTACCTTTATATACTCTTAGAGGTAATAAAAAAAAAAGCTATAAGTATTATAGCTCTTTTATAACTTTAATATTAGAAATACTAGTACTAATTATAATAAGTATTACTCTTTTAACTATTTTATCTAGCTTTAAACTTTTTTTAAACTATATTTATATAGCTATTATAGTTCTTTAGCTATAATTCTAATAATTATAGTCTATAATAGTTCTAATATATAGATTTTAGATAGGTTAGAATTTTACCTAAAATCTAGTTATTACTACTATAATAATACAACACTATCTATTTACTAATACTATTATACGCGTAAGAATACTACTAAGTATAATAGCTAATTATATAATTAATTACTTTACCTTTACTATAATTTTATCTTCTAACTTTACTTATTAATATTATAATATTATAATACTATAATAGATAGAGGTCTCTTAATTATATATATATATATATACTTTCTCTTAGCTATTACTTCTTTCTTTCTTCTCTAACTTTCTTAATCTTTTCTTTTTACTTTTATATACTATAGTTACCTCTTAGAAGTAGACTATATCTTCTTTCTTTCTTTATTAACCTAACTTTTCTTATTTTCTACCTTAGTAATTATAACTATAACTATAGCTATAACTACTATACCTAGTGTAAAGAAGTATAATAAGTCTATAGGCTACCTAAACCTTCTCTATAACTTCTAGTTACTATTAACTTTATATATAAAAGCGCGCGCTTAGCCTACTATACTTATAACTAATTCTATAACTAAGCGTATAAGTATAACTATATATATATATATATATATAAGCTTAGTACTATTAGTTCTATATTATAAGCTAGTCTAGTAAGAGTTTCTTTATAAAAGCTAGTTTTAGATTACTAAAGAAAGATATCTACGCTACTAGAGGCTTAGTAGAAGATAGCTAGTAATAAGAATAAGAGTAAGAGTAAAGCTATAGATACTAGAAAGTTAACTTTTTCTTATAGCTAAGGCTCTTCTTTATAAAAGACCTTTTTTTAAAAAAGTCTACTTTTTAAGCTCTATATACCTAGTCTTACTAAGAATTTTACTACTTTAAGTATTTATAGTTAAGCCTCTAGAAGTAATACTAGCTTTTTTTCTACTACTTCTTCTAGTTTATAACTAAAGAAAGATACTCTTATAATTATCTAGACTCTATATACTAAAGCTAAGACCTAAGTTCTTATCTTAGTCTAGAACTAGAATCTTTAGAATCTAAATATTAATAGTAAGATAATAAAGTTTATTACTAGTCTTAAATAGTAGTCTTCTAAGTAATAGAAAGTTATTCTTAACACTTTTATAACTAACGCAACCTTTCTATTTAACTAGATTACTAACTTTATTCTTAAAGTATCTAATATAGTTAAAGCGCTACTAGAGCTTATAGATAAGTATAGTAGTATTAAAGTATTTAATAGCTAGTATTAAGTCTTAAGCTAAGCTAAGAATACTAAAGATAAGTATATTATAAAGCTAACTACTACTACTAAAAGTATTAATGTATTAGAGCCTAGTCTTATAAGCTACGTCTCTTACTTTTTAAGTAAGATTCTATATAACTACTAGGCTATATCTAATATATAGTTCTACTTTAGATATTTAGATATTAGTAATATAGCTCTTTTCTTAGTCTAAGTAGTAGCTATTTATATCTATACTCTATATAAAAGTACTAAGACTAATATTATTATATAAAACTAGGCTACTTTAAGAAATTTTATTAAGATAACTATTTAGTTTACTAAGAAGAATCTACTTTCTAAGACACTATCTTTTTTAAAGTATTTTATTAAAGTATTAAAAAAAAACTATAAGAAGTATAGTATAACGCTAGGTATACTTAGCCTTACTACTAGAAATATTATAGTTTCTTTTACTTATAAGTATAAGAAAGATAGTACTTATAATAGTTAATATAAGTTTTAGTAATATATCTTTCTATATATAGCTAATAGGTATTCTAATAAGAATTACTAAATTATATATACTTTTTATAGTAGTAATAATATAATAATTACTAATACTATAGCTAAATACTAAATAAAGCTTTACTCTACCTATTAATTAGCTATCTCTATTATAATAGAACTTAGATCTTCTTTATATAAGTTAAGAGTAATTAATAAAAGTAGTAATTATATTAAAGTAGAGCTAAAGAAAATTAAAGTAAAGTAACTTAGTAGAGCTAGATTAGTTACTTCTTTAGTAAATCTAGAGAAGTAGGTATACTAAGAGCGCTAGACTAGTCTTAAGGTAGTTAAGAAAAGAGTAGTAGTAGCTAAGTTATAGAAATTAAGGCTTTATAGTATATAAACTAGCCTTCTACTACTACTACTACTACTTAGTACTAGTGCTCTAAAATCTACTCTAGCTTACTAATTTTTATCTAAGAAGATAGATACTACGCTTAATAAAGATAATTTAGAAAATAAAAACTAGAATTCTAATAAGCTTAAGGCTTTAACTATAGCTAAGAACTATAAATATCTAGATAGAACTTCTAATTTTCTTTAACTAATTCTTAATAGCTACTCTAAGTATACTAAACTTAATAACTATAAACGTATTAAAGTTATCTAAGTATAGTATTAAAAAGTCTATATTAGTTACTACTCTAATAGCTTATTAATTAATAGCACTTATATCTATTAGACTTATATATAAGTAATAGCTACTTATATAAGTCTCTTTAAGTAGGCTATAAATATAAAAGCTATAAATAATATTCTTCTTCTTCTATATCTTTTCTAAGACAAGTAGTATAAACTCTAAACCTACTTAATTATATCTATTCTTTTTATTAAGTAGTATAAGCTTAGTAAATAAGACTCTAACTTTTTTAGCTATTACTTTTATTTTTAGATAGTTTATAATCTATACCTAATTTCTTTTTAAAAAAAAGTTAGTAAAAAGATAAGTTAGAGTAAGCTAGTAGAAAACTTTAAGTAAAAGAGTAATATTACTATAGAAAACTTTAAGTAGCTATTCTTTAATAATAAGAAACTTAAAAAGATTATTAAAGAATTTTTTAAGATATATTATTACTATCTCTAACGTATTAATAGTAATAAGAACTTTAGCTAGCTTTATATTATATACTATTCTCTTATTTAATAAGCTATTTATACTAACTTTTATTACTAGATACTTTACTTAGTACTTTATAAAGAATATACTATAGTTTTCTACTCTTACTACGCTAAGTACACTATACTAGGTAACAAAACGTTCTTCTACTATATTAATTTTAATCTATTATTTATCTATACTTAAAGTTAAAGTATAGATATAATCTAAGAATTAGTCTTAATTAATAATAAGAACTTTTAAAACTATATAAAAGTTTTAGAGAGCTTCTATTAATATATAAAGCTATACTTATAATAGCGTAAGACTACTAAGAAGAATTCTACTAGCCTTATTAAAGAATAGTATAATAATATTAATTAAACGTAAGAAGTATAAGTAATAGCGCTAGATATAAAGTAGAAAAAGTCTATTTATAGAGAAGAAAACATTTATATTACTTACTTTATAACGCTTTATAGCTCTATAGAACTAGTAACTAAGATTTATTAAATAATTCTTCTATAGTATATTATAGTATACTAAGATATTATAGAGATTCTAGCTATAGAAATATATAATAAGATCTTAAAGGCTTATTATAATCTTATAGCCTCTTCTATAATACTATCTAGATATTATAATAAGTATAGTAGTATTAAGTAGGTATTTCTAGTAAATATATATATTAACTTCTTCTTCTAGATCTAAAAGGCTATTTTTACGTAAGTCTTCTAGAATAGCTCTCTTATACGCAAGAAAATCTATAACCTTCTTAGTAAAAATAAAAATAGTATTCTAGAGTATATCTAAAAAGAGTATAAGTATATTATTAGAAAGATTAAGGCGCTATAGCTAGTAGTTAAAAAGCTTAAGAAGGCTACCTTTACTAAGAGCGCTAATAGCAAATATTTAAATATTTTCTTCTTTACTAATAAGAGTATATCTTCTTCTTATAAGAGATAGTAGTATATTTAGAATTATAATTATAATATAGAAGATACTATTAAATATCTTATTAATAAGATTAATATAGAACTAGATATTTATTACTACTTCTATAACGCTACTAACCTTAATACTATATCTACTTCTTTCTCTCTATTTAAGACTTCTTAGGCTTACACTAGTAGTTTAGCGTTTAGTTTATTATTACTTTTTAGCTCTTTACGCTCTTTAATAATATTACTACTACTAGTTCTACTACTTTCTCTTTAGTTTAAGATACTAATACTAGCTTTATTAGCTTCTTCTACTAGCTTATCTAAGCTACGTTATAGTAGATAGAATATAAAGTAAACTAGACGTACTAGTAATATTACTAGTACTTAGATTTTAGGTAAGCTTCTTATTTTACCTAAAATCTAACTACTACTTATACTATAGTAGTGTATTACTAATATCTCTACTTAATTATTTATTTTACTTTTTACTCTCTTTTCTATACTTTTTCTTTATCTTTTCTTTATACTATATATAATTAATACATTTTAGATAGTATAATAAAACTATACTACTAGAAAGAAAAGGTTTATACTAGTATATAAGATATTCTTATATAAATTAGATCTTTAATAACCTAAGAATTACTTAGAAAAGAGAACATCTTTTTAATAAAAGCTTTTTAGAATTATTAGATTATCTACTATCTTATCTTTTACTTATACTTTTTAGTATTAGACTCTTATATAATACTTTAGACTATAGAATCTCTTTATAATAGAACTTTTTTCTACTAAACTAATATTTATATATTTTCTTACTTATACTAACTACTTTATGTTTTTGTAGTAATACATCTTTATACTCTCTAATACCTATACATTACTACTAATAATAAAGTATTTAATACTATTATACTTAATTACTTTCTTATTAAGCTTAATTAAATTAAAATATAAAATCTAGCTAATATTTAACTTTTTTTTACTTAGTTTAAAAAACTTTATTATAATATTAGTACTATAGAAGATATATTATTTTATACTTAGCTTATTAGTAAGATTAGAGCTTCTTTAACTAAATACTATAATCTATTTCTTAACTACTAGAAAATATTTAACTATAATATTAAGATTACTAATACTATATTTAAAAACTTTAAGTTTCTTTTTATTAATTTTTATAATAAGTATAAAAACTTCTAAAATAATACTAAAGATACTAAGCTTTATAAAGCTAATAATAAAAGTAATAATAGAAATAAGTTTATTACTAAGACCTTTTCTAGTAAGTGTATTATATACTTTTATTATAAAAGTAATAGTTACTTTATTAATATATATAAGTACTTTAGTAAAGTAGATATCTTTAAGTATACTTATAAAAACTATAGTAAGCTTAGTATAAGAATATAGCTTTTATAAACTTTATAAGTTTACTTAAAGCTATCTTTTTACTTTAACTTTAAATATCTTTATCTTTAAAGCTACTAGACTTTACTAAAGCTACTAAACTCTACTAAAGCTACTAAACTCTACTAAAGCTACTAGACTTTTTAAAAAAGATATTTACTACTATAAGCTAGTACTATCTAGTACTAGCTTTTACTAGCTTTTTTTTTTTTTTATATAGATCTAGCTAGACTTTTTCTTTCTTAGATTTTATATCTACTATTCTTAACTCTAAATATAAGCTATTTTCTAACTAGTTTACTTTTCTATATATAAAGTCTACTTTATATAATAGTAGATTTTATAAGTATTTTTACTTACTATAAGCTTTTAGTCTTAATAAAAATAAGTAGCTTTTACTTATTCTTAGTTATTATATAGAATTATAGCTTTAGTTACTAGCTTTTTACTAAGTTTAGTATCTTTAGATAGTAAAAAAGCGCGCTAAAATTTTAGTGCTTTAATTACTACTAGTGTAGATTAGATTTAGACTTTATCTTAGTATACTATTAAGTAAAAAAAAATAGCTCTCTTACTATAAAATAGTTTTTACTACTTAATAGTCTAAAGCTATAGTTTTTACTTTACTTATTTATTTATCTTTACGCGTTTATATATATATACTCTATTTCTAGCTATAAACTTTTAAGTTTAGTAGACTAGTAAATTTTAGAAATTTTACCTATTATATAGATAAGTACTTATTATAGTAAAGTATTAATATAGAGTAAAGTAATAAAATATAGTTAGTAACTTTATATAGTAATCTTAATATAGGTATATTTTTTAAATACTTTATATTTACTATATATAACTATAAAAATTAATAAAACTCTTTCTCTAATATTTACTATAAATATAGATAGTAATAATATACTTATAAAGAGTAATAGTAATAAAGGCGTCTTTAGTAGACTTAAAAATAGACTTAAAAGTAGTAATAAGTAAGCTATAAGCTATAGAGCTAGAGAAATATTAAAATATTCTTAAAAGTTAATATAGAAGCTTTCTAAGAGAAAGCTCTTAGTAGAAAGAGTAAAAGTTAGAGCGTAGCGTCTTTCTCTTAGCTATAGAAGTAGATAGATAGAAGTTTAGATAGCGTAGATAAACTTTAGGTCTAGAATAATATTAAATTATAGTACTACTACAAAATACAAAAAGATATTTACGTATATAAACTATAGTATAGAAAATAGTAGTCTAGAGAGAACTATAAAAACTTTATATATAGAGAATACTTTTTTTTTTTTTTTTTTTTTTTTTATATATTTACTTTATAATAGGTTCTAAAAAGGCTATTAGTTAGAATTCTATTACGTAATTTACTTACGCTAGCACTAGTATTACCTTAGTATTATTTATATATATATAAGGCTTTCTCTCTCTTCTATAGAACAATTACATCTCTTCTTGTTCTACACAAGGCGCGCCGCTACTGCAGTAGATACCCGCGGCCACGTTGTATCTCAAAGTACCAGTGATGTTCTTCTAGGTAATGTCGCTAATTTTTAAGCGGCTCGAATCGCAATTCTGGTAGCTGTAGATACACGGGGAGACGTATATAGGCTGGTTGACGTCCTGAAACTTGATGTTGCGGAAGGTGACGTTCTTCACATGGCCTTGGCCAGGGTATGTCTTGATCCAGGCCGCGTTGGAACTATGGATGGCAGTGATGTCTTCGAAGAGTACGTTGTCTACCGTCTCGGGAACGTTCGTGGGATTGCCCATTGAGCCAATCACCATGGCGCCAGACTCGTAGCAGGTGGCGTTCTTGACATGGATGTTTTTGCTGTTGCCTTTAACCGATATGCAGTCCTTCGAACAGATTAGGTATAGCACAGACGCGAGATCGATGAGGACTTACATCGCCGCACGTCACGACCCAATTTTTGAGCACAATGTCTTGGGAGTTCCAGCTATCGAAGCCATCAGTATTGACGGTGCCCCACTGGGAGGATGAAGTGGCGTTCATGTCAAGGTTTGTCATCGTGATGTTCTGGGAGTAGGCGACGAATGTATGCCTTTTGTGCGGTTAGCAATAGGCTCTGGAACGGGTAACTATGGTCCCTCATGTTTTTGTAGAGACATACCAGAACTGGGACTGCCTCCAAGTAATTCCATCAATCCATACGTTCTTCGCATGCCAGAGTGTCAGACTGATGGGCCTACCGGCCATGTTGCTCCCATCACGGTTCACGTCGTACCACTTCTGCCCATTGCCAAAGAAGAGTGCTTCACCGTGACCTTGCAGAGTGAAGTTCTCACCGCCAAGACGGAATGCTGTACTTCGTTGAGAATATGTCACACTAACGCTGTTGCGTACCCAGTACTGGATGTCGTCGCTCCAAGTCAGTTTGCCGCGGATGGAGATGTCACAGTTCTTAAGGTCCAGGACGTCCATAACTTTGGCGATGGTGTAGTCACCTGTCGTTATCCCAATCTGACCGTTCTGGCCACATTGCTTGAAGGCGTCCATGATGGAAGGGCTGTCATCCTTGGTGCCGGACGGAGTGACGGTGCAGAGTGTGCCGGTCTTGGTCATACCAGCAAGTGCTGGTACGAGCAGAAGCCATAGATGAAGTAAAGCGAGCTGAATCATTTTGTCGACTTCGAACAGAGTCCTGTAGAGTAAGGAACAGTGGAGAAAAGCTAAGATACTCAAGCTTTATGAAAGCTTGTACGGTGGGACCGTTGCGCCCCGCAAGCAGGTGTCATCCTACAGACTATACGCATGGAGTAATCTGAGAAATTCTACCATTGGTGCAAGTATTATCTGAGATGGTAGTTTCTCCGTGCGAGTGCCCGTACCACCGGATGTTGTTCGGCTCTTGAGCTCTGAGCAATCTAATAGATGAACAGGCCGGGATATCGCTGTGGGGAGCGAAGAAGTGTGTCGGAAAGCTCTATGCGAAGAGCAGATCAAGCTGGGGATGGACTTCTCGATGGCGCATGACTGGGCATCCGAATGAGATCTGGTGTCCGGCCAATGATGAAGACTGGGACATCAGGAGCCCTTGTGAGATCAGATCCCGAGGAGGGCTAACGGAGTAAGATAATCCGCAGTTACAGCCTACTGAACGAGGCCTCTAAAGGTGACCCGTGGGAAGACCAGATCGATAATGTTTGAGTCGTTGTTGAAACCGAGTTTTGAGATTGGTACGATGATCATGCTTGGGAATCGAGTATGCGCCATATGAGTAGGGGCGAGACGTCAAATCAAATGAGAGCGGGATACGCGAGAAGGATCGACTGCATTGCAGATGTGTCGTATACAACCACAAAATTAGGTTGTGTAGAGAAGGAGAGGATGTAGGAAACGCGGCACCGGTACTTGGTGCCAAGCCCGCGTCATTGGCTGGTTCCGAGCTTCCTCACGGCTCAAAGTCGGCAGCGCCATCTCGACCAGGCAATTGTGCAGCCATTGAGTGTCGCATGGGCTGCCTATCACACCCATGATGATGAATTCCGCCGCGAATATGCGTGCTCTACGCGTACGGCCATCGATACCGCGCTGCCGCCCCTCACATCGCCCGTTTCAGCACCCCAGAAGACAAGCCACGACGGCCACGGAAGCCGCGACCAACGTTGGATCGGCTGGTACCCGTACCAAGAACCTCGTATACGGCACCCTCCTGACGCTCGGTGGTACCTTTGGCTACCTCTACGTCACCGACACGCGCGCGAGCATTCACGAATGGCTTGTTGTGCCTGCGCTGCGACAAATATACCCAGATGGCGAAGAGGCGCACCATGCTGGAACACACATGCTCAAGGTGCTGCATAGCTTTGGCCTGAACCCCCGGGAACGCGGCGTGGCTGACTCCCAGGGTGATCTGGCTGTCGAAGTCTTTGGACACACACTGAACAACCCGATTGGAACATCTGCCGGCATTGACAAGGGCGCCGAGATACCGACACCGCTGTTCGAGCTCGGAGCAGGAGTGGTAGAGGTGGGAGCTGTCACGCTGCTGCCACAGGAGGGCAACCCCAAGCCTCGTGTCTTCAGAATACCAAGCCAGAACGCTCTCATCAACCGCTACGGCTTCAACTCGGAAGGCGCCGAGCTGGTCGCCTCACGGTTACGACAACGCGTCAGGGAATTTGCATACCACGCTGGCCTTGGACTAGGTGAAGACGCCGAACGCCAGGTCCTCGACGGTGAAGCTGGCGTTCCACCGGGCTCGCTGCTCAAGGGGCGTCTAATGGCCGTGCAGGTTGCGAAGAACAAGACGACCTCCGAGAACGACATCGATGCTGTAGTACGCGACTATGCCACCGCCGTGGGCCATGTTGGCAAGTACGCCGACATTCTAGTAGTCAACGTCTCCTCGCCCAACACACCTGGCCTTCGCACTCTCCAAAACGTCGAGCCCTTGACGCGGTTGCTCTCCGGAGTAGTAGGCGCCGTCAAGAAGATCGACCGCAAGACAAAGCCTGTTGTTATGGTCAAAGTCAGCCCCGATGAGGACTCGGAAGAGCAGGTGTCAGGCATCTGTGAGGCAGTCTGGGACTCCGGTGTGGATGGTGTCATCGTTGGCAACACCACGAAGAAGCGACCAGACCCACTGCCGAAGGGCTACCTACTTCCCCAATCAGAAGCAAAGTTGCTTCTCGAACAGGGAGGCTACTCAGGTCCCCAAACTTTCGAGCGCACACTTTCGCTTGTCAGCAGGTACAGGAAAGCGCTTGACGAAGGCCCAAAGCACATTGCACCACCCTCAGAAGCACGCACCGACGAGCCAGCCGCTGGCCAGAGCACATACGGAAAGTCCTCTACCGGGTCTTCCAAAACCAAGCCAACGCTCGATCTCGATCAACCGTCCCCAACACAACTCTCTTCCAACGTCGACGATCTTTCCGAATCAGCACCTACAATGACCCTTCACTCTACACCCAGGACTGCGCCAGCACCAAACGCACCACGCAAGGTTATATTCGCGACGGGCGGCATCACAAATGGTCGGCAGGCGAGAGAGATCCTCGATTCGGGAGCGAGTGTGGCACAGGTATACACTGCTATGATCTATGGCGGTGCAGGCATAATCAGCAAGATCAAGCAGGAGATGAGGGACGATGCAAAGGAGCAGAAGACGATCACCAAGCGGTAGCCAGAAGAAGCGTGGGTAGGCATTGTATGTATACACTGTCTTCTCTAAATGCATTACTCAATTCATGAGATTGTCCTTCACTCTACGAGCCAAGTGTGCAGGGGCTCATTCGTGACGCAAACATATCCTTCAGTTTAAGACGCTGCTGGCTGACTCTCATTAGCCAGCCAGTCTACTACCTCTACCGCCAGTTTCATGAAATCCAGCGGCTCAGGAGGAACTATAATCTTCCCGTTAAGCACTAGCCTCAGTAGAAGCTTGATGCTGCCGCACGACTTGAGTTCTGCCCGTAAGCCCTGTCGCTTTGCTTCGCTCGCAATCAAGATGGTTACCATGGCACCATCAGTAAGACAGAAGTGGCTCTGCTTCATCTTGTGTCTTGCACGTAGTGCAAAAGATGCCTTACTTTCACACTGCTTAAGAACTTGCGCGTCTATCGAAACACCCGCATCAACCAGGTGGCGGGTCATAAGGAAGTGAGTCGTTGCCCTGTCTGCAAAAGTTGTCATACCTTCGACGAGATGTTGTGATCCGATATGGGCGCCGTAGCTTCTGAGGACATCGACCAACTTTCGATGTCCGTAACGAGCTGCTTCCAGTGATGTTTGTTGAATGAGGTGATCCCGATTAAAAAGCACGAAATCGCCACCAAGTATGCGGCATACGAGTTCGGAATGTCCAGCTTCGCAAGCTTCTTTTAACGCGTACTGCAAATCGCTGTGGTGATCCCCTGGATTGCGTTTCGGGATATCGTCCTTCAAAATCGTCACGAGGGTTTCGGTTTTGCCGTTTTGTGCTCCATCGGTAATCAACTTTTTCCAAATCTCTGGGATTCGGGCTTCACGGCGAGTGACGAAAAATTCTAGTAACATTCGCACTGATTCTGTGTCTCCAGCTTTCATGGCATGGCACACCGCAGTCTCGAATGTGACGAGAATCCAGTCACGTTCCCGCGCTCCAAGAGTCGGGAAATCATGTCTTGCAAGCTCTACAAGCTTGCGAACCATTGGAGTGTGGCCACACACTGCAGCTGCTTTGATCGGGCCAGTGAGTATGCCAGAAGTGTACCCCAGAGGGTCTGCCCCTTGTGCTATGAAATGATCGACAGCTTCGATATTTCCCACAGCGGCCGCCGCGGTCAAAAGATCTACCGAGGTTATCGGCGTTGCAGAGTGCTTCAAATCTTTCCTTCGATCGTTATCCATTGTATCTGGGGGTAAGAAGTCCGGCTTGCTGGAATATTTGTCGGAACCATCTCGCAGTATTTCCATGCCTGGTCTTAGGACGCTATAGGTGAGACATATATCACTAAGATAGGCTTTGCGCACAGTAGTGTCAATGACATCGTTTGTTGGGTTCGCAAATTGCATCATCTCGTCAGTAAGTTTGTCTGTTGTCGATATTCCGTTAGCAATTTGGACTCGACTTTTCGCCAAAAACATTTTCTCACTTACTGAGGCACTTGGTCAAGTCCCGGTTCATACCACGATTGCGCATACAATGATTCATGTGCAAAGTATGCGAATTCTTTCGGAGGAAAGTTGGTGGTCCGTTATCATGACGGTCATCAACTTCCGGCTCGATGTTGCGGAGATATGTCTCGTAGACGATTGCCGGAGTTTGCGCCAACAGTACGTGGTCGATCGCATTTCGAAACGTCCCTAAAGACGCATCAGTCGCGAACAAACAATGCCGATGCAAAGTGAAGAATTAATATGAACCTGCTCGGATCTCTATCAAAGCAATCGAGTATGTACTTACGAGACACGATGCGAGCACGAAAGCTCTCGTGGAGCGGGACGGTATCGACGTACACTTTCAGGATTGGGTCGAAGAGCTCCGCAGGTAGGGTTTGGATCAACGTCATGGCGAAGGTAGCACGATTTACTTGGACTGTGTCTTGTTTGATAGCTACATGTGTCGTGCTACGACATAGGAAGCGGGGAAGGGGCTTGTTGGATTCTTATCGATGAAACTTGCAGGGTTCGGAACACCTCGCACGTCCCTAGGTAAACAAAGGGTCCCTTGGTGAGGTAAGCGAGACGCGACCATGGGCGAGATCCTTTTGTGTGCGCGCTCGTCTCGTAATAATCCAATTGCGATAACTTTAAGGGGTACTTTACGTAGTTAGGTGTGTAATAACTCTAACTTGCTGACGAATGCTGCGCTGGTACGTCTCCATGTAGATCCGAGCTCGTCACGGTCACTCGATTTGCAATGCAACGGCTTAACTCTCATCAAATTTCAGATAGAATTTGACGCTCTTCCATCCCGATAGATCTCTTGATGTCAGTTATGATGGGAGATAATGCACGACGAGGTGAGCCGTCACCTCTTCACGATGACGTCAGACATCATCACATCGGCTACCTCTGTGCACGTCCCCTAAGAAGCTGGCGATAGATGGGCGGCCCAATTCGATCGCGATGCAAGATCAACATCTTCATTCCAGACTGATATCAGCGCTCTTGATACTACCATGGATACACATGCGAGACCTGTGGCGCCAGAGAGTACAACGCGTCCAGACACAACGGATGCCGCATCGCCGCAGCGTTACGTGCCTTCCATCTACCGCTCCGGAACTGTTCAGCAAACTGGTCGATTACATCATAGTCAAGTGAAAGTAATCCTGGAATCTCTCGATACCTACTATCAGCGTATTCAACATCACCTATATGATCCTCAAGCCTGGTTCGAGCGTGGCCGTCGCATGTGGATGCTCAACTTCCCTGAGCTCGCAGTCGGCGACGTTTACAAAGCGAAACTACTGCAAACAGGCGATCCAGATGCCAATAAAGATCTAAGAGAATCGGTGTATGAGCTGCTCGCAGTTGCTTTACAAGCTTGTCATTGTCAATGGGACGCAGTCGAGATACTGGAAGAGTCGAAAATGCACTCTCGGCCCTTGTGGTGTGAGAAGGCTACAGAGAGAGCTGAAGACCTGCGCGGGCTTTTGAAGCGAAAAGAGGAGGCTGCAAGGGCTCTTGGCGGTACACCTCATGAGGTGCAAGATAGAGTGAGAGATGGCGGAGTACTTACAGTAGAGTATTCGTGGGCCATTGAGCGCCATCTGACGCGTTCATCAGAGCTCATTGAGTTGGTAAACGAGGAGCTCGGTGAGGCTGGCAACGACGCACCATGTTTTCTTGGTAGAAGTACCTTGACAAAAGACCCAGGCGAAGACATGCTGGGTATGTTTGCGGCTCGCGACATAAGGGTTGGCGAATGTATACTTACAGACCGAACCGCAACCGGTTTATGCAGCACCCCGCCACCAGACTCCTGTTCCAATTGCTATGCGCGTTTACCGGATGCTGCCAAAGGGGCGACGTGTTGTTCCGAGAGCTACTGCTCCGACGAATGTCTCCGCCTCGCGATGAAAACCTACCATAAAGTTATATGCGGTAAAGACTTTGAATGGCTCCAGGCACCTGCTAGAGGCTTGACGCACAACGCCTCACCTCTCCGACCTCTCCTCATGTTACGATTGCTGGCAACATGCGTTCAAGCTGGTGTTGAAGAGTCACCGCTAGATCACCCGCTGATTGCGCGTCTCAAGCCTCTCGCTAACAAAGATCATCTTGATGTCTTCACCCTCAATGAATCCATCATCATCCCAATCAAGATCTTAGAGCAACTCGGTGTGGATGTCTTCGCAAACCGCAACTTCGATACTGACGTTCTTCATTCTATCTGGACGCGTCTAGCCAATAACAAAGCTGGTTCTATAGATCCCCGGCTTGGCTTCGTTGACGAAATCACACCTCATCTACCGCTGTTCAATCACAGTTGCGCACCGAACGTGGAGTGGAGAAGGGAAAATGGAAGTACGACAGTACGCTTTTTCGCGATCAAGCCACTGACGGCAGGAGACGAATTGTTTTGCAGCTATGTGAACGTTCATGACATACCGGTGGAGCAGAGGCAGGACTTGCTGTCGCCATGGTTCGAAGGGCCGTGTCTGTGTTCCAGATGCACAGAAGAGATGGCCTAGGTATGATTTCAGGATTACTACGTCACACGTAGATGTAGGCAGACAGTGCATATTGATGATTGTGAGACGGGCAACTAGTCTAATTATCCAACTGATGTCTATCAACGAGATCGCTGTAATCTCCCGTCATGGACTCTTGAATCCATGAGCCGTGGCCGTGACTTTTGCGTAGTGCTTTGTTCGTCCAACATATCTTTGAAGGCTCCGAGATCACTTCTTCACGTTCTTGTCAGGCCACATGAAGTTGCTGGCATCGCCACGCTTCAACGCTTCCACACCTGGCGGAACGCTGGGCTGCCGTGTAGGATGCACTTTATCATCCATATCACTTCCCTTCTTTGCTGTGGCTTGTCCCAGCCCCCTTAATACACTTTTACTGAATCTTGTGCCCTCGCTCTTCCGCTTGTAGACGTCGGGCTTGGAGTTCACGTCCTGAGGTTTGTGTAGCTCCAATTTGGGCGGCTTAGGCTTCTCTGCACCCTTTTCTGCAACCTTGTCAAGTGTCTCTATCAGCTTCTGCCCGTTGCCCGTCTTGTCTTGATATTCCCGGGCGAGTGAAAAGTCGTCTTCTTTGAACAGCAACACCGCGTTGTTGGGTTCGAGGGCGAAGATGCCCCTCGTCGTGAGCGCTGCGAGGGCCCTATCTCCCATGTAGGCGTCTTGGAAGATATCGGCAGTGATGGCTAGCCTAATGATGTTTGACCAGGACTGTTCGATGGCCAGCGAGTCGACGGATGTGAACTGCGATTTGAGATATAGTTTCACCATGAAGAGATCGGGGAGGGAGAGATGCAAGTATCGTTGTGATGGTTCGAGAGTGCAGACATGATTAAGGGGTTTAGAAGACCTGGGCATGTCGGCGATGAAGATGTGGTGACGAGTCTCTCGATGGGGACCAAGTAGGATCGTGATACGGTCGTCGTAGACGACTCCGGCTTCGTGCGCTGTTACAAAATCCCAGTCCTCGTCGGCTCCATCGGGCGTGCCATTGTCATCTGCGCGTGGCAAGGTGCCTGTGTCGACAGGCGTCGCATTCTTCAGGCTACCGAACAAGTTGGTGATGAAAGACATTGCGCTATGTCGTCGCCAAAGGTTGCGCCGGCTGGCGAGGGTCGGTTATGGACAGATACAGCGAACGGTTGGGAGGGTTAGTAGAGTTGAAATATAGAAGGGCTGTAGGCGCTGGGCGCAGTTGACGACAAGGCGCACTGCCTGGTCCAGGTGGCGCGTTTCGACGCGCGGGAGAGTGCACGATACAATGGGTGGGGTGTCACTTTCACGGGTCCAGTGGAACCCAAGGAATCGCAACGTATTGTGAACCACACTTTTGGAAGCCTATCACGGGGTGTCCCCTCGTCAGCACCTGCAAAACCACCCTATCTCGGTATGTATACGCGCAACGACCCTCTCGGAACGATATTTCACCGTTTGAAGCCTTGGGATTTACGTCGCGTCACAGTTTCAAACACAACGAAAGATAACATTTGGAGACAACGTTTCCTTAGCCTGCCAACGATTTTTGAATTTATATGTACAAGTCCAGCGCGGTATGCAAGTCTATTTCGTCTCGTGTTCGGGCGTGATTGCAAAGGTAGGGCGAACGAATCTGCCAACGTGAATTAGCCAAAGTTGTCTACAAAGCCAAGTCTTCAAACCATACCTGTCGCTGTTGTAGACCCTGGTCTCTGTGCCGAGTAGCTCCTTCTCTCTCGCCTTATCTGCGAGGTGCCTTCGTACTTGATCGCGGTCTTCTTCGGCTTGCAGCGCGGGGATGAGGTGTATCCGCGCCCACATCTTCTCGCGCGCGAGTTCGCTGCGACTTGTCAGCACTTTCGCTCATATATCTCAAGACTCGCGAGTCTCCTCTCGAGGGCAGGCGCGTACTTGTGCTCTCGGATACCCTGTCCAACTCTCCAGAATCCGTAGGTCATGAGTGCCGCGGTTCCGAAGAGGTATGCGGCGGGGCGGAAGCCTCGTACCGGCAGGTTGCGCTTGTATTGTACGGGGCTGTAGCCGCCCGATGGCGGCATATCCTGCGGCATGTTGGGCGATTATTCGTGGCTCAATGGGTATTCGAAGTTGTCGTCGATGCGGAGACGTGCAGTGAGGTTCGAGCTCGGGAACCCGCGATGACAGGGATCTGGCTTGGCGCGCTAGCAAGTGAGTGAGCATAATTTTGTCGACGCTGAGTGGGTGGAAGGCAGCACTCTTGATTTTCACAAACCGAGGAAACTTTATTCGAAGATGGATTCCGAAGAGCGTCCTGCGAAGTTGCGCAAGCTAGAGCATGCGGATAGCATTGAGGATGTGGCAGAAGCACCTACGATTCCGACACCAAACGAACGACTACCTGTCGCAGCGGAAAACAGCAATCAAGCCGACGCCGTAGAATCTGTCGGAACACCGGCTGGGGGTGAGAATGCGGAGCCAAAGTTATCAAAAAACCAGCTCAAAAAGCAAAGGAGGCTCGAACGCTGGGAAGCCGGTCGCGAAGATCGCAAACTCAAGCGGAAAGAGAAAGTCAAAGAGAAGAAAGAGCGAAGGCGAGAAGAGTGGGCGCAGATGCCTACCGACGAGAATGGCAAGAGACCAAGGCCGCCAGCTTCGCGACCTCCTCGGCAGGCAACTGGAAAACAAGTACCAATCACAGTAATCTTCGACTGCGATTTCGAAGAGCTGATGTTTGACAACGAGCTCAAGAGCTTGGGACTTCAGATTACGAGGTGTTACAGCGATAACCGAAAGGCGAACTTCAGGACCCATCTAGCTTTGAGCAGCTTCGGTGGAAAGATGAAGGAGCGTTTCGATGGCATTCTAGCAAAGCAGTACACAAGTTGGAAGGGGTTCCAGTTCTTCGAAGAAGATTTCGTTGAGGTTTCCGAAAATGCGAAGGCGTGGATGTCAGGGCCAAACGGGGGAGAAGTTCTCGGCGCTTTGAAGACATCAGCAGAAGCCACTGGATTGGGCGATCAAGAACAACCTGATGCTGCAGTAGAGGAAGGCGAAGTCGTCTATCTTTCATCTGAGTCTGACAACGTTCTAACTCACTTGAAGCCCAACAGTACATACATTATCGGTGGACTGGTTGACAAGAACCGACACAAAGGCATATGTCACAAGCGCGCCGTGAACCGTGGGATCAAGACTGCAAAGCTACCTATTGGCGAATACCTCGAGATGAAAAGTCGGCAAGTCTTGGTCACGAACCATGTGCTGGAGATTATGCTCAAGTGGATGGAGTTTGGGGATTGGGGCAAGGCGTTCATGGCGGTCATGCCCGAAAGAAAGGGTGCTAAGCTTAAGAGCGATGGAGACGACGGGGAAGAAGACGCAGATGCTGCGGGAGATGAGCATTTGGATCGAGACCTCGCAGAAGCGACAAAGGAGGCAGACGCCGAGACTACATAGACCGTCTGGAGCTTCATTTTGAGAGTGTAGAGATGCCGACACTAGTAGCATTCAATCAAGAATGGAACTCTCGCTACTTTCTCGAGCCGATGCATGCCATGAGAAATGCGACTCTGGGTCGCGGGGATGACACATGTTAACTATCACGGCGCAGAGATACCACCGCCAGGACCGAGCATTACTATCTGAACCACAAACATCCTCGAGTTTTCGACTGACAATGGGGATCCTGGCTTGAATGCACGATGAATACGCGAGGTCAGCCCTACCGGGTAGCGGAGATCAAGCTTTCGCGCGACACGCTAGCAAGCTAAAGCGGTCAGGGCTCCGCCCGCGGGCAAGCTACACGTCGCGGAGCCAGAGGGTGAAGCAATCACAGAGCATACATCGCCGACATGTCCTGTATTAGTATGCGCTCATCAGAGCCTTCGGATATGCATTCACCGCAACCACAGGCCTGCTTATGTAACAGCCACGTCCCATCCTGGTGGTGTTGTGAGGCTCCAAGCAGCTGTCAGCCCACTAATTTTGCGCAACGTCACAGCTACTCTGCCCTGCGACAGCCCCAGCACACCACCTCCAACACGCGACCCACATTAATTCAGGAACATTACTCCCATCGCAATTAGTTGCCGCTCATGTCGTACCCACCAGATACCCCGTCCTCTTCCCCGTTCCGCTCGCCCTCGTCGCAAACCTCACCGCCATCGCAGCGCTCTACACCCAACCGCTCGTCCTCATATTTCACCTATCCCGTCTCTTATGCAGTCTCGGGCATCCTGCGACGCTTGAACACGGACGCCATTCCCAAATCAGACGCGCAATCGAGATCGGAGAACAACAGCAACCGTAACAGCGCAAGCAACATACAAGCCCAGTTGCAGTCCACCGCATCTTCACTTTCACACACATTTGCGAACCTCGTCTCCTCCACCACCTCAGATATGAACTCGGTCTACCAGCCGCCACATCGGATAGCGAGCCCTTTCCAACCGCCTCCCTTGACACCGCTAAGTCTGAGAGGATGGGGAGGCAACATGCGAGAGAAGGGCAAGCTTCTAAGCACGGCGCTTGCTGAAGAGATCCGGCTCCTGCTTCCACCAAGGTTACAACTAGTGGATGAGTGGAGTCTGGCATATAGTCTGGAACAGAACGGTGTCAGCTTAGGCACACTATACAAGCAATCTGAAGACTATCTGGGCAAGAGAGGTGGCTTTGTACTGGTGGTCAAAGACGGCAGCGGAGGTGTAAGTTTGCGAACGTCAGGACAACCCCAGGGCGAATGCTTACGTAGCGCTATAGATCTTCGGCGCATATCTCTCCGACGCACCGCGGCCCTCCACATCATTTTACGGCAACGGCGAATGCTTCCTCTGGCGCGCGCACATACTCTCAGGTTTCTCAGACCTGCAGATGAACCTCCCACCACCCCCATCCGAAGATACGACGGACGCTGTGCGAATGACAACCATATCTTCACCGAAGAGGAAGGGCGATTCGCTAGCACCCCCACAGAACGGTCGGGCCAGTAAGAGTGGTGCGAGCACGCCAGAACGAATAAGATTCAAGGCATTCCCCTACAGCGGGGTGAATGACTATATGATCTTTTGCGAGCATAGCTACCTGAGTGTTGGCGGCGGGTAAGTAGCAGCGTGTTGTTATCATTAAGGACTCAGTGGACTGACGGTGTCGCAGTGACGGTCACTATGGCCTATGGCTAGACGACAACCTCGAAAAGGGCGTCTCCGATACGTGCCCGACGTTTGGCAACGAGCCCCTTAGTGACGATGGCAAGAAATTCGAGGTCATGGGCGTTGAGCTGTGGTACATTGGCGTATAGGACCAGATCGTCTACGGCCTTTCGCTGAGCAGAAAACTCGTAATATTCGGCACTGGCGGCATTTCGACGGCGTTGGAAGACGGCGTGGAATTTGGCTATGACAAAGCTACATAGCTTATGATGTATACCGTGTCTGGAGTCACCAGCAGAGGACGGTGATGAGCAGAATACCCATTTGAAGAGTTTGTTTTACGCTTTTCATCCTTTCGATCGGCGCCACGGAGTATCATGTCTCACATCAATTGATGTCTTTGTCATCCGGCTGGGCTTTCTCGACCACGTCGGCTGATCCATTCACACACAAGAGATATACGATTCTTCGCGGGCACGCCAGCCTAGGACAAATATACACAATCAGAGCCTGCGTAAAAGTTAGGTCACCTGCTTTGCAAGTTCTTGTATTAATGTAGTCTGCAGACCTGTTCAGTTTTTTTCTTGTATAAGGTGCAGGTACGACTATAACGTTCGCTCTATTCGGAAAACTTATTGGCTGCCTTCAAAACGACTGTCATGCTCGCCTTGCTCGGATACTGGAATGCTTCTTGGCGGTTCTCTTACCTTGAGGTACCGTCACCGCTCTATGACGAGGTGCGCACGGCCCGGCTCTCACCCTCTTGTGTCTGCAGTACTTCTATCTAGGTCGTGTCTTCCGTGCCCTCCAGCTTACAGCATTCTCATTCTACAAGATCACCATTTGTGCAGATGACCATCACTAAATCTCGAGGAGTGACCAAGAAGTTGGGGCCCATTATGTACGTCACTCCGTCCCTCTTATACCACATGTAACTTGCTGATATTGCGCAGTGTGGGCAACAGAATCATAAGCTTCAAGGCCCCCAATATTGATCGTCGCTTCACTGTACATGAAGGTAACAACACATAAAGCCATTTCAGGAGTCCAACATACTAACACCATTCGTTTACCGTAGACCTCATCTGCAACACTTCTCGATTCTTCAAAGACCGCCTCCAGAGAAACCGAAAGCCCATCTTCAGCATTGATGAATGTTGCGTCTGCGCTGAGACTCTCAACGCTATGATAGGAGACATCTCCTTCTGCTCCAAGTGCGGGCAAAATGTCCACGAAGTCTGCATGGAAGCCTGGAAGCGCTCATCGACTACCAGTCTCAAGAAGGAGTCAATCCCGACCTGTCCGATGTGTCGTGCGAGCTGGAAGAACGAGTCACTACCCAAGGAGCTAGACCTAGAGTCTGAGCTAGACGCTGAGGCTACGCAAATCTACCTGGACTGGCTGTATACCTCCACTTTACACATATCCGCAAAGGTCTCTCGCATTAACGATGCCTTCAATCTTGTCATCCTCAAACTCTGGACTGTTGCCAACGCCGTCGAAGATCCAGTGTTCAAGTCGCAAGTCATTGCCACTTACTTCGCAGAAGCTCGCGCGCGTTTCTGGAAAGAGAGCGTGAAGTGGGCTTTCGTGGAGCGTAAGTGCGATGACGAAATTCGAGCTTTCGTCATCGACATATCGCTTGCCTATATCGAGCCCGGTTGGTTCAAGAGCGAGGGCAAGAACTGGCCAGAGGCCTTCGTGAGTGAGCTAGCAGATGCAGCCATGGTCCGGTGGGGAGACAGGAAAGATGGCAGAGCGACAAGGAAGATGTGGATGGAGAAGCTGAGCGTAGAAGTGGATCTGACGAGCGATGACGAAGATACTGCGCCTGTAGGCGGCAGCACGAGTTTAGCGTCGGCAGCACCGCGAAGTCTGCAAGGCAAGCATCCAGCTGTTGGTCTAAATAGTCCTAAAGCTGGAGCTACAGAAGTCCCAGCAACCAGGAAGCGTCCAGGTCAAAAGGTCGAAGTGAAGAAGCATGCACATAGCGCGAAGCGTCGGTTGAAGCAAGATGTCCGCTCCATGCCTCTTTCCGATGACTCGGACGACGGCGGACTGGTTGTATACAAGTCGAAAGGATGAGCGTTCGTGACGGCACTAGGAGTTTCCTGTCTTCTTGTCTTTCATTCTGATGTCTTGCACCTGACATTCGGGCCTTACACTACCAAACACGGTATACGACTTTGTTGCTTGTTTACGCCCAATCGAACTGCATTAGCTCGAAACGAAGACAATCGAACGACTGTGTACATCACATCTTTACCCCGACCCATCATTCGTGTCTTACCTTGACCTCCACTACGTGAATCAGAACAGATTTCACTTTGAGAACACTCGGGGCCTCCGCTCATTAAGATTTCAGGGCCCCAGGCACTCCTACCGGTTGTGCGTTGCGCACGGATCTGCATCTACCGAAGCAACATAGTGCGACTGAACGATAGAATATCACTCACCCATAGGTACTAGCCTAATCGGCTTGACGACCAATGCTCACAACTCGACCAAGTACCGCCCAAGAACGACCCTATCAAGCCATCGCACCATTGAGGTAGCGGAAGATGCCAGGACCGGGAAAGATGCCCAAGCAGGAGAAGCGCATCAGCGTTAGGAAGAAGCGAGCTATCCGGTACGTTTTCTGTGAGGATTGTAACACCAACCGCTAACCCGCTCCTAGGTTCGGCCACAAAATCGTGCGCGTCCAAGTTTCACGCGGCGAGGAGTTCACTGTCCCCGAAGACATTATATGCAGCAGATCCACATTCTTCACGAAAAAGCTACAACCGAAGCGCAAGCCTCTCAAGAAAGACAGTGAATGCGCGATCTGCACGGAACCGCTCGAGCACGGTATACAAGAGCTTACTTACTGCGCTACACATTGTGGTAACAACTTTCATCATAAATGCATTGAGAAGTGGAAGGCGGAGAAGCAGACAGCTCGTCAACCAGTCAACTGTCCTTTCTGTCGTCACAGCTGGTCGAATGACACCAACGTCATCACAGTACATAAGTTTTCCGCCATCGACGCTGATGCCTTCGCAATCTTTGTTGAGTGGCTTTACTATGATCATATCGCGGTTGAAGACCGGGCGGACGAAGATGGCAAATTCTCTCTTGACACACATGAACTTGTTAAGGCATACGTTTTAGGACTCAAACTAAAGAGCAAGAAGTTCTGTCGAGACGTTATACAGGGATTGGTCGAAGTTAGTAAAGACATCGATGAATATCCGGGTCCGGACAGCATCCGCCTCGCTTACGATAAGACAGCCAAAGGATCATCACTAAGGCTGGTCTTGGTACAACTATGGGCAGACACAGCGGATGCTGCTTGGATTGAGGACGATGAGACAGACGAGTATCCCGCAGAATTCTTGAAGGATTTGACAATCGCTCTGTTGAGGAAGTACCGTGGTAAACAGAAGTGGGATCTAGAAATGATAATAAAAGGTCAAACGGTGGAGGACTCTATCTTAGTTGACGACTCAGATGAGGACAAGTCGCGTGAAGACGAGGATCAAGAAATGGGGGACGGAGAATAGGAGGATGACGAAAAGCTACATCAGTGAGTACAGGGCACTTACAGCACTTCATACTACTCGATATTTGGTACTGTGGCTGGTAGATAATATCAGTGGAAGCAATGCACTAATAAGTATGACTTTCGACTGCTAGGTATACGACTTTCATGGTGGCTTCAGATATGGAACAACGGTGTAGTGAACCACTTCTTCTTGTCATGCAAGTCGCTGTACGCCGACTTCAGGACCCCTGAACTACTTGAGCATCCTCGGCAACCGTAGCGTGTACTCCATCAACTTTAGCCCCACTTGCAGCTTTCTTCGCTTCCTCCTCTTCACCCACTTCGACAAGAGAGTCATCCTATGTCTTCCTGTCGATATCTACCGCCTCAGTATGAGTTGGCGACTCCTCCTTAGCAAGTACACCACCATCTGTGTGCTGCATTTGACGCTCAGGATCATTCGCATGCGCATTCTCAACACCGATTTCGGCTGTTGAGAACTTATCTGCGACATTACGGTAGGCTGGCACAAAGTTGACACAGAAAGCATAGCTCCACGCCGCAACGAAGAACGCCATTGGAACGGTCATGGCGATAGCGGTGGGCGCATATCCATCCAGAGGCCTAGCCTTCCCTAGCGTATCACTCGCTCCGAACAGTAGTGGAGGGACGACAGCACCACCAGATACACCGGCCACGATGAAGCCCGAGCCTCTCTTTGAGTATTTGCCCAGTCCGCGCATGCCAAGCGCAACAATCGTCGGGAAGATAATACTCTCAAAGAAGAGTACAATGTAAAGCATGCTCATGCCAGTATTGCCTCGCTCGGTAATGGACGGGATGATGAAGATGATACATAACGTCATGAACGCGAGGAACACCCATCGTGGTTTGACGAACTTCATGAAGGCGCTGCCAATGAAGCGACCCATGGTAAAACAGCCCTGCGCACCAGCCAGGAACCGAGCTGCTGTCGAGTTGTCGGTCTCACGTCCATTTATGACCCGTGTCTCGACGACATAGTTGATGAAGGCTCCAGCTATCGCCACCTGCGCGCCAGTGTAGCAGAACTGAGCAAATGTCGCATGGAAGAGACGGTATTGTTTGCGGAAAGGCTTTACGTCGGTACCAGCGTGAGTGCTCTCAGCCTGGAAAGCCATATCGGCATCTAGTGGATGTTAGCACCTGGTCATTTCCCATTAAGGAGCAAGCTTACCAGTGATCTCAGGTATCTCCGTGAAGTAATAAACGATCGCAAGGAGAAAAACGAAGCATGCGATACCGAGGTAAGTCCATTGCACGTTCTCAAGGGATGCTTGATCGGTGCCAACGTTGTTGAAGAAGACATATGACCCTAAAACTGGCGCTACCACAGTTCCGATGCCGTTGAAAGCCTGAGCGATGTTGATTCTGATCTCCGAATACTTGGGTGGTCCGCAAACTACTTTCGTCAGTACTGCACTCATCATTTAATCAACTCATACATACCAGCCAGGTAGGGGTTGGCTGCTGTCTCAAGCGAGCCAAGTCCATTACCGATGACGAAAATGGCTACACAGAAGCCTCCGAACGATCGATATACAAGACATGGCCAGGCAAGAAGAGAGCCGACACCGTAAAGTGTCAGACCCCAGATGAAGGTTGCTTTGTAGCCCCAGTGGCGCAGAAGCCAATTGGCATGACCGAGGGAAGCAAGTGGGTACGCACCGAAGTATGCTGCCTGTAAGCCTGAAGAGCGAGCGCGCGTTATGCCAAGGACGTCTTGGAAATGCTTGTTGAGAGTATCGATGAGACCGTACGAGAACCCCTATGATCATCAGTCAAATACACTGGGGTTAAGGCATTGTCGTGGCTCACCCAAAGAAAGAATAGAATGGTGACGAGGCAGAGCGGGTAGATGGACTCGCGCAACGTGAGTTCAGCGGCACGCGTCCTCTGGTCATCGCGGCTGCGCAGTGTGGGTCTCTTGAGAAACCTCATGTTCGCTTTGTCATACGATAGAAATGCCGATTAGCGATTGGTATGTGGATAATGCCGATCAGGTCGTGGACTGGACGAAAGATTCGAGCATTGAGGTTGAGTTGAGTGGAGTCAACAGCAGGCAGTCGCGACGAAGGAGATCCGCAGGGTCTTCACGCCCTCAAGTACCTGCTGTCACCCACGTGAGCTGGCGGCAGAAATGTCGGGCCATGTGCACGGCAACCAGGTTTCGCAAGAACAGACTCGATCTCAGAGGGTGATTCTACGAACCCGCCGTTGCAGCCAAGATGAGGCTTGACCTCATCAAGCAGTGGGGAGGGGAGAAGCTGGGGTAAAACCTGGGGATTTTAACGCTGAGGAGTCTAGCGTGATGTGACGTTGGGAGGATGTTCTGACAGATGATGCATCCTCGGCAGAGTTAGACCGAATGCCTGCATCGATGGGGGTTAGATCGGGTAGTGATCAGCACATGTCGCGTCATGTCTGAACCGCGTTGAAGAGCCGCGGTACATTGCGTGTGCATCGGGCTTTCTGTGGAAAGTAAGTCGAGCAGAAGTTGCGATAGCCATGCTTGTAATAACGGCAGTCGCAATTAGCGTAGTCAGTACCGCTCGGGCAAATATCACCATACACGGCGTCCAGGAGCACCCTAACATGGTGAGAATCACAGATTATTCCAGAACTGCAATGGAAGATTTGCCCATCTAATCTTTGTTCTTGAAATCCAAGCCGCTCTCTTTCCTCACAACTCCGTAAACACTCGGAATATCTCCTCTGTCCCCGATTTCACTCTTCACCTTATCCAGTCTCCCTTGTGCTAAGCCTAGCATCTTCATACTTTCCTTCGCACCACTACTCTCTGCCAACGACATCGCATGTCTTGCGTCCTTTCGTGCCAAGTCGATATGGAAGAGAGGTTCCTCGCGCTGATAGTAGTCGCCGGCTAGCATGCGCTGCGAGTACGCGGTGTAGGGACCGGGAAACATGGTAGAGACGAATGTGTGGAGGTTGTCTACCCCTAGACCAGACTTTTCGGCAAGGACGTGGCCTTCAGATAGCTGCGAGACCATGTTCAAAATGAAAGTGTTGCCGATGACTTTCATGAGGGTAGCGTTTCCTGCTGGCTGGCCTGAGTAATCGATGTTCGTACGACCCATCACGCCTGTCGTATACGGGACTACCTTATCGCAGGACGCTTTTGAGCCTGCTGTCACACAAACAAGCTGGCCGTTGTCTGCCATGGCTGGGGCACCGAATACTGGGATGTTGTCAGGCCCGTCCTGAGGGAGCACTTCTATCTTCACATGCGTAACTTACCTGGCATGCCCACGAACTCACCCCCCTTCTCGGTTATCTTTTTCTCCAAAGCATTCGTCGTTTCTGGGTGTACCGTGGAGCAATCTACAATAAGTTTGCCCTTGACATCTTCTTCGAGCATCTTGTCAACAGCAGCGTTCACGGCTGCATCGTCGCCCAGGCACATGAAGACAATGTCGGAAGGTTTGACAGCATCGTTGATGGTATCGACAACCTTGGTCTTGGAGCTGCCGAGTTTGGATGCGAGGTCTTCGGAGCGGGCTTTGGTGCGGTTGAACAGGATTAGGGGCTTATCGAGGTTACCCTTTTCCACCAAGTTCTGTGGAGTCAGTACGAAAATCAATTTAGAATCTTAGATGCTTCATACTTTGCACATGCCCTGTGACAGTTAGTGACATGGTCGAGCTGATGACTTTCCTCACTGACCCTGCCCATGTTGCCGAGGCCAATCCAAGCGAGTTGTGGCGCCATGATTTCTTCTGGGATCTGACTGTATCCTTTCGCTCTCCACGAAGAGGCAATGCCAAGTGCGACAACTTATACAAATCTATGCTTGTACCTTGCGCACCGTTTGTCAGCGCTTCGTCATGGTGTTCATCATCGTCATCTGCCAGTAGCCCGGGGATAAGGCCACACCGGGCCGATGTCGGTTACCAGCAAATGACGTTCGCACCCCGTTATCGATGTTGAGTTCTCGAAAATGCGGATGCGGGCACATTTCCCCACACATTTGCAGAGTCATACCTCTGCTCCGAGCGCAGTCACACAATTTTGAACTTTCGCATGTTCGGCAGCTGAGCGGTAGCATGAAGCATGTTCATCTGGAGCAAAGCCCCCGCGAGGGGCTTGGGGAAGGCTACGAAGAAGGTGAGCGCGACGTCTTCAGGCGTAAATGCAGCAATATTGACCATTGACAGCTTCCCAAGCGCGATGACAGCGGTAACATCTTCACCAAGATTCAATGCGCGCCTCTCTCTACGTCCACCACCTACGTCCGAAAATCGTCGAGCTCTGCGAAAGAGCGCCAGCGCGCCGAACGTCAGCAGTTGACGCGTCTACTGAAGGAATCGCCCGGTAAACGCGACGCGCGCAACTTCCTCAAGCAGTTCGATGCGCCCAAGAAGGGCAAGGCGGCTATCGCAGCCAAAGCCAGGGAGGTGGTGAGCGAGAATATACACAATGACTCGGGTTCGCTGCGAACCGGTGTGAACCTGGGCGATCTCTACAAGCCCACCGTCTTCACCCGCGAACCGCTTCCCGAGGAGGAGTACCAGGCCGAAGAGAAGGATGAGCCGGTGCATATGGCGCTTGTCAAGCTTCGGCAGCCTCAGACCCTCGACGACCGCACCTTGGGCGACATCGCATTGACTCTGAGTCAGATGGCGCAGCTGGGGCTTAGCACTGCTGTAGTGCTCGACTGCGATCACGATGCCGATGCACACACTTCGGAATTGACGTTGGAATACGGAAACATGGTCAGGGAGCAGGCATTGCGCTTGGTCGCAGCGTTGGAAGACTACAACGAGCCAGGAGCTCTGTTGGTCGAAGATGCTTTGGGCTACTCCCCATTGGCCAACGACATACCCAGTACCGTCCAGGTACGGGGAGGTGTAGAGGTACAGCACAATTACCTGCTACTTCCGCCCATCGACGACGGCGTTATTCCAGTCATAACACCCTTCGCCTACGACACAAATCTGAAGAAAGTCAGGGTCCAGGCAGACGACGTGCTTCTGGCGCTTGTTCGCGAGTTTGCCGGTCTCGCCGGCCAGACAGGCAGCAATGGCTCAGTTGGTGGCGCATTGTACAAAACAAGGGATGTCGTCGAAAGACCTATTCTGGACCGCATCATTATACTTGATCCTCTTGGTGGCATACCATCCGAGAAGCGAGCAGATGGCGCTCATGTTTTCGTCAATCTAGAAGCCGAGTACCGTGACATCAAGAAAGAGCTGCTGCAGCTATCGTCAGCCACCCCGGATGATAAGACACAGCGTCCAACTTCATTGAGTTACAACAACCCGTTCTCGAAATTCGTCGAGGAAGAAATAGCATCGTTACCAGGTGCACCGGCACAACAGATTGGCAACTCAGCCCCGGTGCGCCATCTGAAGAACCTCGAAGTGGTCGAGCGCGGCTTGAAGCTGTTACCCCCATCGTCGTCTGGCCTCGTCCTGACACCCTTAGAAGCAGCAAGGAAAGCTATACCTGACGATGCGCGGACTTCCCCTGCGAAGAATCCTCTATTGCATAACGTGTTAACAGACAAGCCGATGACATCGTCGTCGCTGCCGACAACTCCGACTTCTCGTTTCCTTGGCTCTACCGCACCCAACCCTGCTACTTTCTTTAAGAAAGGCATACCACTCACCATGATTCCGGATCCGCGGATTCACGGACCGTGGCAGCCACCCTCTGCAACGAACCCGAGCATAGAGCTAGCAGACGACCCGCGCATCAACTTCCCAAAACTCGTCGACCTCATCGATGACTCTTTCCGACGTAAACTGCATCCTCAGAACTACCTCGACCGTATTCGTGGCCGTGTGGCCGGCATCATTATAGCGGGTGATTACGAAGGTGGCGCCATCTGCACATGGGAAACGCCCGCATCCCTCCATGGGCTCAGTACTCCTAGCAGGCCTTCTCCAGACTCGCCATACTACATTCCCTATCTCGATAAATTCGCCGTTCTCACGTCGTCGCAAGGTTCCGGTGGCGTCTCCGACATTGTCTGGGCTGCTTTGACTCGAACATGCTTCCCGGATGGCGTAGTCTGGAGGAGTCGGACAAGCAACCCTGTCAACAAATGGTATCAAGAAAGGAGCAAGGGCATGTGGAACTTGCCTGGTGATCAATGGACCATGTTTTGGACTACGCAGGGTGTCGAGAAAAGATGGAGTGCTGAGGAGTGGGGTGGGACAGAGAAGGAGAAGGATTTGAGGAGATGGGATGCCTATGTAGATGTCTGTAGCGGCATTGAACCGAGCTGGGCGGATGGCATACAAAGAGCGGATTAGATTTAGTGTCTAAGCAAGCCACGAACCCTCAAGTACTTCTATCAGACAGAGACGTCATACCGTGTTGCTATTCTTTCAATCCAGAAAAACAGTCTCATGATGAGCGTGTGCCCATATGAACCGACATGCCAGTATCTACAGCTTCCCAACTGCGACCACCCATGATTCCTATTCTGAACGCCTACCGCATGCGACGCATCCATGAAGTTGATTCCCGATGTTGTCCAAAGTGGTAAGAGCGATCTTCCATCATGGCAACGGCAGCCCGTAGCGGACAACATCGCGAAGGCAAAAGCCCCACCAGCGCAGTATCAGAACACTCACCGACTTGACGGTAGCGACGCAGAAAACACCCAAAGCACACCGACAAGAAAGCTTCAAACGATGTTAGCCTGCGCGGAGGCCTCTAGGGCTGTCGTGGTGTAATCGGGATCACCAAACCGGCGCGCTTGGAGGGACGCGACTGCCGTGGGGAACCGAACTACGGCTGCCAGGAACACCGCTATCGCACCACAATGCAGGGCGGAGTGACCCAACACGGGATTTTGGGGTGTCGGCACGGGGGTGCATGGCTGCTAGCTTGCGAATTGTGTCTTGGTCTCTGTTGATGGAAAATGTTTATTGGAGGTGGTCGTCGCTGATGTGGACGAGTTCCTTCATCCCTCCTTTCATACTCCAAAGCCATTAACCTCAATTCCACACCTATACCAAAACAATCTCAAGATGTCGGACAACACTATCGTAAAGGGCGTCGCAGGAACCTGCATCACATTCTCTTTCATTCTTGCCGGTAAGACCGGACTCCCGTAGTTCCCAATTTCACTTCTGACGATCCCAGGAAATGCCATCACACAGTCCTACATGACGGTGCCTGCCCTCCTCGTCAACTTCCCCCGCCCAGGCAGCCCCGACCACAAAGAGCGTGCGCAACTCCTAGGCCGCCAGTGGCCTCTGTGCTGGACAGTCGGCAACCAATTCTTCCGCCCCATCTCGACCCTTGGATTCCTGGGTTATGCCTACGCCGGCTACTCAGTCTACCGCGAGGGCATGCTCGCTCGCAGCGATTGGAAGTTGTTTGTATTGAATGGGATAAATTGAAGATTGATTGAAGACTGAAACATAGGCGGAGACGCCCCTATATACCCCAGAGGTGGCTGGTACCAGCCACCCCAAATATCATGAACTTCAACACTCCCCCTCAGGCTTCAGCTCAATCGCCCATGCCGTGTAGGCCTGTAGGCTTCAAGCCAGCCAGCCTCATTAAACTCCCCCAAACCTCTTGGGACAAAAGGGGAGAAGAGTGCCGCGCTGTTGCTTGAATCCGAGCTCCCCCATGCTAACTCCCCCATTTTTCCAGCCCGATAGCTGCCCGAAATCGCTGGAAGGCATCCTTGGGCAGCGGCTTGGTGAGCCCATCAGCAATCTGCTTGTCGGTGGGCGTGTACTGAAAGTTCACACTGCCTGCTTCTTGCGCCTCCCTGACAAAGTGCCACTGAATGTCAATGTGCTTGGTGCGTGCATGGTTGTATGGGTTGCTGGCCAGCGCTATTGCGCCTTGGTTGTCAGCCAAAATGGGCGTTG